>NC_045436.1:23604898-23869062 GCF_002776525.5 Piliocolobus tephrosceles | reverse complement strand
CTTTTTTTGTTTGTTTGTTTTTGAGACAGAGTCTCTCCCTATCACCCAGGCTGGAGTGCAGTGTTGTGATCTTGGCTCACTGCAACCTCCGCCTCCTGGGTTCAAGTGATTCTCCTGCCTCAGCCTCCCAAGTAGCTGGGATTACAGGTGCATGCCACCACATCCAGTTAATTTTTGTATTTTTTTTTTTTTTTTTTGTAGAGACAGAGTTTCACCATGTTGGCCAGGATGGTATTGTTCTCTTGACCTCATGATCCGCCCGCCTTCCAAAGTGCTGGGATTATATGAGTGAGCCACCGCACCCGGCTCCATGATGCTTTTAAAAACATTTATATGTACAGTATATGCTTTCATGTAATTCAATTTTATTTATTTTTCTTTTCACTGTAAGTATGTATGTACCTCAATTTCTTTATTTTAGCTTTTTTCCTAGTTTTTTACTGTCATAAGAAATTGTAAAATGACCCTTTTTGGTACATACCTTCTTGTATATGCAGGGTGGAAATTCCTCCCATTTTTTTTTTTTAACCTAAAAATGAAATTGCTTGGTCAAAGCTCATCGTTGTCAGGTCAGCTTTACTCGCACGATCTTACAGTGTGTTGTCTTCCAAAAGCTTCAAAGTCAACCTTGCACCTTGCACAGTTAGAGTTTTAATCCATCTAAAATTAATTTTCTGTTTTGTGTGAGGTAAGAATCATTATTGACATGCAAAATCATTTGTCCTAACAAAACTGATTGACTAGCTCTTCCTTTTCCCATTGATTTTACTCCACTTCTGTTGTATACTAAATTTCCAAATTTCTGAGTTCCCTATTCTTTTCCACTGTTCAATTGCTTCTGTGCCAATACTATGTGGTGTTAATTACTCTGATTGTATAACAAGATTGAATATATTATCGGTAACTTATTCTTCTTCAGCACGCTCTTAATTATTCTTGGCTCTTTATTCTTCCATGTGAATTTTATCATCATCTTTTGAAATTTTACAGATTTCCTACTAATATTTTTATTGGAATTTCTGTGAGCTATAGATCAATTTAAGGAGACTTAATACCTTCAAATAGTGGAATTTCCTATGTATGTAGGGCTTCTATTATGTATTTCAATGTTATTTTATTATATCTTGCACAGTGGTGTGTGGATTTATTCTCATGTACCTCAAAGTTATTGTTTCTTTCTCCATCACCGGAATTTATTTCACTACTCAGAATTCAATGAATCCTTTCAATCTGAGCCTTGTGTCATTCTTCAGTTGTGAGAAATTTTATTTTATTATTCCTTATTTTTTTTGTCTTGGTTCTCTTTTTGGGAATTTCTTTCAGACAGATGTTGAAATTCCTTTTTTTTTTCTTCTTCTTCTTTTTTCTGAGACAGTCTCACTCTGTGGTCTGGGCTGCAGTGCAGTGGCATGATCAATCTCTGCTCACTGCACCCTCCGCCTCCCGGGTTCAAGCAATTCTCTTGCCTCAGCTTCCCAAATAGCTGGGACTACAGGCACAAGCCACCATGCCTGGCTAATTTTGTATTTTGGTTAGAGACAGGGGTTTCACCATGTTGGGTAGGCTGATCTTGAACTCCTGACCTCGAGTGATACCGCCTGCCTCAACCTCGCAGAAAGCCGAGATTACAAGTGTGAGCCACCGCTCCCGGAGCAGATGTTGAACTTCTTATGCTAATACTTCATGTCTCAGTTTTTCAAGCTTTTTGTGATTTTTGTTCTATGTTTTAGAAGACTTTCTTAACTTCATTTTCCAAATTATGAATCTAATCCTCAGCTATGTCCTTGCTAGAATTTGGTCCATCTTTGGATGTTTTTATTTCAGTAATTATACATTTCATTTCAGAGAACTCCTTCTCCTACTCTGATTGCAAACTTTTCTCTTTTATGGATTAAATCTTCTCTTCTATTCCCGAGGGTACTATTCAGAATATTTTAAAAGTTCTCTTATGTTCTTTATATAATTTATTTTTCTCATCATCAGATATTGTTTGTTAATCTTGGTTTTTGTCCCTTCCTGATTAATTTTTCTCAAATATCTGTTGTCCCTTTGTATGAAAAGCTAGCCTGATTGGGATAGCTAGTGACTATGGATTTTTCCCATTGTCGGAATATAGGACTGGACTAAACACTACCTCATTCAATTTCCAAAATGAAAAGGTCCATGCAGTACAGCATTTCATGCACTTTCTTCCTGGGTCCAGTTGGGTTTTTCCTCATCTTTCTATGATTGTTATTGAGATCTAAGTGGCACACTGGCTAAAAACACAGACTTACACAGCTCCCTGAGCATATATCACAGCTACACTGTGCATATATGGTATGTGGCTGTGTGACCTTGGGCAAGTCACTTGACATCTCTGTTTCTCATTAAAACAGGGAAAGTAGCAGAGTCCACACTATAGGGTTATCATGAAGATTAAATAAATCAGTGCTTGGAAACTGCTTCAAACAGGGCCCAACACATAATAGGTGCTTTATAAGTATTAGTACTGCTTGTAAACTATGTTATTATCTTCATAATAGCATAAATTAGAACTCAGCATTCTTTTTTTTTTTTAGACAGAGTCTCACTCTGTTGCCAGGCTGGAGTGCAATGGCACAATCTCGGCTCACTGCAACCTCTGCCTCCCGCGTTTAAGTGATTCTCCTGCCTCAGCCTCCCAGGTAGCTGGGACTACAGGCACGCACCACCACGCCCAGCTAAGTTTTGTATTTTTGGTAGAGACAGGGTTTCACCATGTTGGCCAGGCTGGTCTCAATCTCTTGACCTCATAATCCGCCAGCCTCGGCCTCCCAAAGTGCTGGGATTACAGGCTTGAGCCACCGCGCCCGGCCCCAGAACTCAGCATTCTTAAAAGAAGACTTCCCTAGGAGGATTACCTCCTCTTTCTGGAGAGCAATTTTAAGGTTATTGACCTATTTGAAAATAGTGCCGTTCAGCTCAGTGGGAGAGTGGAAAGTAGCAATGGAGGCAAAACTGTTAGGAACATCTTTAATTCTTTACTTTGAAGTATCATTGAAACCTGTGGTAGTTTTCTTCTGTGTGGTATTGTGGTCCCCAGTTTCTCCATTCTTATTCTTTCTCAATCTATCAATTTGCTGTTAATATTTTAGTAATTTTTCAAATTTTCTGCTATTTTGACTTTAACCTTCCTCATTTCTTAGTGAAATTGTAGATTTATCCTTTATTAAAAATCTTTATATCATCTCGAGAATTATGTTGCAGAAAGTGAGATCCAAAATTATGTTTGCTCCATAACCTTGATCCAAATGGCACCTTTTGGATTTTGCAAACAGAAAATTGTTAGTGACCTTGGCGATAGCAGGTTTAATGGATTGGTGGAAAGAATGTAAATTTTAGCGGGTTGAAGAGTAAGTAGTAGATGTTGAAGCCACTGTAGCAAGTACAGACAATGGCCTGGACAATAGGAACATTTCCAAATTCTACTAACATTTGAGATATTTGGCATGATATATAAATATCTATATAATAGATGTAGTGGGAGTATCATATAATATTTCAGAGGAACTGATCTCGTGGAATGCAGCATGTGTTTCATAACTGTGAAAATGCAGATCTCATATACAGAGAGCATAGGACTCAAGAAGCTGGAGGCTGTAGTTCCAACAGCTGTTCAAACAGATTTATTAACTTGCCTTGAGTAAATTACTTAACCTTGCCGATAGATTATTATTTCCTGTCCCATCCCTTGCTCACTGGAGTTACTCTGTGAGGACTTGTAAGCAAAGCACTCACATTTTTTATAGATAAATGTGCATACACACACACACACACACACACATATATATGCATACGTACACACATATAAAATATTTCAAGGCTATATACACTGATAGATCTCCAACTGCTCATTTCCCCTCTAAAGACATATTCTCTACTCCAGTGTTTCTGCAAGATCCATGGCCCACCTACTTTACAATAACTTGGGTTTCACTGTTAAAAAGATTTCTGAGGTGCAGCCCAAACCTACTGAGTCACAATTTCTAGGGGTGGGCCTAATAATCGGCATTTTCCAAGTTTATGAGTGGATATTATCCACACCAAGGTTGAAGGACCACCACTTTAGTGTGGGATGCCCTCTATATGACTGTCAACAAAAAAGCAGACTCATGTTCCTGTCAGGTTACATGTATTTCTATGTTAAAGGACAACTACTGTTTAAAATAGGAAACTGATATTTTAAAGAGCATAATTAGGAGGCTCTTCAATGACAGCAACCAAAATCTGAGGAGGAAAATTGGCTTGGTCTATAGCATACATTTGTGGATGATCACCTCAAAATTTGGGAGATTGTTTTACATTTCTTTCACCTCCATTTTGGAATTTGTTGCTATCTCCTCAAACAGACTTCTCTAGGCAAAATTACAGAGTTTGGGGCATTATTAAGCCCTCTTGTTTTCCCTGATCTCCCTTTGCAGAGGGGACTAAGAAGTAACTCAAGAAGGTCTCCAGATCCTCCTATATATCATTGTAGACAAATGATAGAAAAGAGGAAAACCACTCTGGCCAAGCAAAACCTGTGTAAGAGGCCCAGCCTTGGAAACCTTTTCAGGAACTGCCAACAATTCGAATGGGGCTTTTTAGTTAAAGAAGCCTGGAGACTGTAACTATGTAGACACAGAGGAAATCTTGTTAACTGTCACTAGGATAATCATTCGGCCCAGCGTTCTTTATCTGAGAGCTGCTTTGCCACCCTTCTCTGCTGCGTGCCACAGTGCCTGAGTCCACTCCCAGCTGAGTGCCCTCCCAGGGCCGACTAGAAGCACCAGCAGATGCTCCAAGGTCCTCCTTTCCCTCTTCCCTGCCCCTACTCCCTAAGTGACGTGTGAAACACTCTAACGACCTGACCCATGATATGACGGTTTTTCAGTTTTAACATTGAAGGAAAAGCAATAAATTGAATATCTGTATGTCTTGGTGAAAACTTTCTCTGTCATTGATGTCCCAATTTTAGTTCTAAAACAATTGATTTTACTATATCAAATAACTGAAAAGTCTCATTTTTACTAAATGAGAAGTTTCTTTGAAATAATTATACTTAATTTTTTGTTCTTTTTGAACTTCTCATTGAATTTGCATTCCTCTAAATGTTGTACTTAAATTTTTTTTCAAAAGAAGAATTAATATAGTCTTGATAGAGATAACTTTGGGCCGGGCGCGGTGGCTCAAGCCTGTAATCCCAGCACTTTGGGAGGCCGAGAAGGGCTGATCATGAGGTCAGGAGATGGAGACCATCCTGGCTAACATGGTGAAACCTCATCTCTACTAAAAAATACAAAAAACTAGCCAGGCGAGGTGGCGGCGCCTGTATTCCCAGCTACTAGGGAGGCTGAGGCAGGAGAATGGCATAAACCCGGGAGGCGGAGCTTGCAGTGAGCTGAGATTGGGCCACTGCACTCCAGCCCGGGCTACAGAGCGAGACTCCATCTCATATCATTATAATAGGAAATAATCACCAAGCATGTTAAGCTGTGGAACACTGCAGGTCTTATTCCTTTAAGGTATCTACTAGATAGAGGTAAGGAGAATACCTAAACCCACTGAAAATGTTTCGGAGAGTGACTGTTATTATATACAAATGTCAAATGCATTTCTCAGTGATCTGGAGCTTCTATACTAGGTCTTAATCTGAGAACACATCATTTAGCTGAAGAGCTAAATGTCCATTAAGCATGATCTTTGATTTTGTTTCCAACAGTTAGGACAAATATTAGCTAACAGGGACTCGATTTCTGCATTTTCCCAGGAGTTATTCAGAAGAAGTAATGAAGAAAGCAGGTACTTTTATTCAAAGCAAAGCATAGAACTGAAGAGTCAGTTATTTCAGTGCTGAATACTAACCTGTAATAACTAGCAAAATTTAACATCTGAATGAATCACATCTTTGTTTTTACTTTTCGGTAAAGGCAATGAGACCTTAATGAGTATCTGTGTATAAATGAGGTATATAGTCAGTCCCCCCACCTCTCCTAAGCTTTTACTCTCCTCTTCAGCTTTTCAGTAAAGGTTTTGGGTTTTTCCACTGTCCATGTGTAATGTCTATCAGATAATGGGCAACTGAGGGGGAAAAAGGCACAAATTCAATAAAATTATCAGGATGCTTGCCAAGTCAGTGGGGAAACACCCAGTGTTTACCTGGCGATTTCTTTGACAAATTGCATTACAGTGTATGTATTTCACAACAACACTGCTAACATTTTAACTCTTTCATGAGTTTATGAACTGTGAGCACCTTCAAGATGCAAACCAAATTACATTTTCCAATATTTCCATACAGACTTGCTTTATGCCTGGTACAGAGAAATTATTTCATTAACACCTTAATTAAATGAGGTTTTGCCACCCCTTGTTTTGTAACTTACTCAAGTACACAATTTGCAAGTTTAAATGTTACAGATGAGAGTGGATGTAACCTTTGTGAAACAATAATTTAAAAATGAGTTTTCTTCATGAATCAATTGCTCTTGGTCTGAGTTCCCAGTGACTCAGAGAGTGCCGTCTTTCAATGCTTTAATACACTAAGGAGAGAAAGTCAGTAGATGATTGGTAATTCTAAGACTCTTTAGACCCCAGACCAGGAATTTGAGGCTATACTGCTTGAGATAATGCACAGATAAAATATATGTTTTGCTGAAAACAAAATATTTTTATAATGGGGAATTTTGCATTAAAAATATCTAGAGTTCCAACTTCTCTGGATTTCAGGAGGTTGAGCAACCCTTGGCAATAATTCTTTGGAACTGATGAGGGGTTGCTTTCTTATAATCTCAGTTCTCCTGTGTCATATGTTTCCCTTAACTTGTATTATTTTACTTTGGACCTTTAGATATTTTAATTTGTAACCTCTTCCTTCCCCATTCCTCCATTATAGAGGCTTAAGAATTAAAATTAACCAGGATATGTTGAATAGTTTTTGGCAATTTTGAAACTCTGCAGAAAATTTGCTGGGAATTAAATTTCTAGTTTTGTGTTCTATCCATTTCTGGAAATTGCTAGAACTCCATCAGGAGTTCCATGCGTCTCTCAAAGTCCTACTAGGACATCCATTTCTAACAGTTAACTGGACTGTCACTCAAGAGCATATAGTAAATGGTCCTCATGATAATAGAAGAGGCAATGAATAATTCAACATTGTATGATAAGCCCTGGGAGCCCAGCTTCTAACACCCCTAGCTTAGAAGATCCTGGTCCTTGGTCTCAACTGATATCATGAAGGATATTGGTAAGGCATGAAGAGAGCGCTGGATGACATGACTCTCTGCCATCCTAACCCACACCAGGTCTTTGTCTGCTTCTGTGTCCCATATTGAGGCAATTCTTAAAAAATGACCAAATTATCTTTATGTTAATTTTAATTGTGGGGTTAACATTTTAGCATTGTTTGTGAGTCATTCTAAAGATCCTTGGAATAGAGTAATTCATAATTGGGCTGGGTTAAGTATTGGATCAAACACGGTGGGAAACTGGTAGTTAGAACATTAATGACTTCACTAGTTAGTGAGGCTCACAGACCACACACACCCACATCTCCATGTGGCATTATCTGTATTTTATGGTAGCGTATATATGTAACACTATAATTGTAGTCTCAAAATAGGAAAATGCCATGGATCTACTCTAATTATAACTATGCAATTTAAATAGGCCCTCCGTTTACTCCAAGTGCAGATTTAAAATATTTTTTTCAGATTTTGAAATGATTTTCAGTAATAAATCATAGGACACGTTGGCAGAAACATTTCTCTAGGCTCTGTCTTTAATTTTGGATGTTGCTAGTACATTTCTTTTGCTCCATCATAGGCCTGCTTCTCTAAGTTGTATGAGGTTAGTAATATCTTTATGCAGAATCACAATAGCCCTATGTCATTCATCCCAGTAATGTGCATGAGCTGAAAAGTTGGCTTGTCTTACAAATGCTAAGAAAAATGTTTCATGCCAAACTTCTTAACAGTGGCCCCTTCTTAGAGAATAAATCATTCTATGTTTTCTTTAAGATTCATTGCCAACGTTTAAATATTTATAACTTCAGATGAAGCAGGAATCCTGGTTTTGAAGTCCTGGAGCATGAGCTAAAGCCTAAGCTCTATAATTAATAATAAACTACATGTTTGTACAGATACAACAGGTGTGTAGAAGATCTATGTTACCTATTTGACGAGGAGAAGTGAAAATTGAATTTTCAACATGCAGGCTGATTTTTCTGTTAGCAGAATAGAAAAGGGGGCTAGTTTTATCAGTTGAACAATTTATTCTCACCATGCAGTGGTGTCTGTCACAATGATTTGAGGGGAAAAGTCAAGAGGCAGGCCAAGAAAAGCAGAGCAGACCAAATACAAGCATCAGAGCAGTCATGCTGCAATGGCCTGGTTAATGACAAAGTCTGAGAAGTCACGAAGAGTGTGAGGCAAGACCAAAGGTCCAAAGTCCCTGCAAGAGGTTTCTAACCATGGCATCTATGGGAAAGGGGTGAGCTAGGGCAAGCAACACAATTGAAGAACATGGATGCAGCACCAAAAGTTGAGAAAGGGCTCGGAACAATTAGTTTTCCTAACCTCAACTTCCTTTTGTCATTCTCCCTGGTTATTGTCAACTCCAGTAGAAGTTGACAATAGGAGTACAGGTGATGCTAACTAAAAACAACTGGAGGAGAGTGTGGACAGGGTCAGGAAAAAGTCACTGTTCTTTATAACAATTCAAAAAAAAAGAAAAAAGGGAAGCATGAACTTAGTACCATTCTTGAATTCCTCCCTTAAGTCAAGTTTATTTCCAGTCTAGGAGGCAATATGTCTCTGTGCTTTATGGCCAATAGCCAAGAATCTCTCTTTTATTGTAAAGAAACATTCATAAGGATGCAGAATGGGAATCAGAGAGCAAATGGAGAATGAAAACGTTGTGGGGCTAGCAACCACTCCAGGCCTAGCATTAAACCAGTCCCAAAGTCCCACCCCGCTCCCCAAGGTTAGTCTCCCCGATCCCCTCCATGTGAGCCTGGCAGCCTTTAGAGAAGAAAGAGTTCCTTCTCTTTGACAACTCTGGTTATAATGCAGTCATCTCTTCTACTCTCCTCGTTCCCTTGAAATGTTAGCTTTCTTTGCTCGTGCTCTCAAATACAGTTTAGGTTTGGAATCTTCATTCTTAAAGGATCAGCATTGGTTCTTCACAAGAATAGTAGTTAGAATGATTTTGATCTCTTCCATCAACTCTATCCAGAGCTGTCAGCTCAGATTGTCCTGAGAGACTAATAGAAATGAGATGTGCTGATTTTTAACCCTGATGTCTGGTCGAAAGCCAGAGTGAAGTCTAAAGATTTAAAGCAAATGTCTCTATTATTTAGAAAGAAATCATGGCCTGTTTAGAAACTCTTGACATAGTCTGGTAGGTATTGTATTAACTACCACTCTCTCTTCAGTAAAAAGCTCTCAATTAGTTAACTCCTTCTGGGCCATAATGAGCTAATAATGTAGATCGGTGTTGTCTAATTGACATATAATGTGAGCCACAAATGTGAACTGCACATATAATGTTAAATTTTCTACTAGCTACATTGAAAACAAAGGAAAAAACAGAAAAACAACCCCCCACAGGTGAAATTAATTTTAATAATACAATGTATTTATCCCAGTATGTCCAAACCATAATCATTTCAACATGTAATCAATATAAACCTTATTCATGAAATATCTTACATGTTTTTGTACTAAATATTTGAAATTCATATACTTACAGCATATTTCTATTTGGACCAGCTACATTCCAAGTGTTTAATGATCACTTTCACCAGTGGCTACCAGCCTTAAATAGAGGGCCTGGTTAGGTGGTTTTTCTTTCTCAGATTTACTGAGATTCCTTTGAGCCTGTATGAGTCGGGTTCTCTAAAGGAACAGAACTAATAGGATAGACGAATATATAAAGGGGAATCTATTAGGAGAATTGACTCACAGGATCACAAGGTGAAGTCCCACAATAGGCATCTGCAAGCTGAGGAACCAGAAAGCCAGTCTGAGTCTCAGAACCTCAAAAGTAGGGAAGCCAGTAGCACAGCTTTCAGTCTGTGGCCAAAGGCCCCAGAACCCCTAGCAAATCACTGGTGTAGGTGCAAGAGTCCAAAAGCTGAAGAACTTGAAGTCTGATGTTCCAGGGCAGGAAGCATCCAGCATGGGAGAAAGATGGAGGCCAGAAGACTTAGCCAGTGTAGTCCTTCCATGTTCCTCTGCCTGCTTTTATCCTAGCTGCCCTGGCAGCTGATTAGATGGTGCCCACCCAGATTGAGGATGGGTCTGCCTCTCCTACTTCACTGACACCCAGATTGAGGATGGGTCTGCCTCTCCTACTTCACTGACACCCAGATTGAGGATGGGTCTGCCTCTCCTACTTCACTGACTCGAATGTTAATCTCCTTTGGCAACACCCTCACAGACACACTCAGGAACAATACTTTACATCCTTCAATCCAATCAAGTTGACACTCTGTATTAACCATCACAGCCACACAGCTCTCTAAAACAAATTTATTTTCTAAGCCCTATATAATTTATTTTTATGACTTTAAAATATATATTGCAGATAAGTTCAGACTCTTTTTCATTGATTGTGATTCAAATTCCTTCAAATTTCTTCCTTTATCCAAGTGGATGGCTATCTTTGTTCCTCTACTCTATTCCATCTCCTCACTCCCAGTCTCTCCCAGAGAAGAATTTTTCATAAGTTTAAAGGGCCACGCATTTTTCCCAAGGTGCTAAGATTTGCTCCAGATAGATCATTAGGACTTTCTGCAACTTAACCTACAGCTTGACCCCAGCCCACACCAACCTCATTAGAAAGCAGCCTACAGAGCATCAGCATAAAAAGCTGAATTTTTTAAAGGAGAATGCCCTTCCATAGGACAGAGACAACAGTACAAGAATCTAAGGATTATGGGTCACACTTTCTAAAACTCAGCAGATCTGTCTGGAATCAATGCAGTAGACTTGAAAAATCAATTTTTCTAGTTACGCAAATGAGCTTAACTGGCTTTATTTTAAATAGAGAAGATTGACAATGTTGGGTCAGTCCTCTTTTTATTCCAATCAAACGCAGAGTAATATAAACACAGTATCAGCAGAAGAAAGTTGGGTAGAAAATTTACCTAATATATACTATATAAGAGTTCTCCTCTGAGTGCAATTCCTTCTGCAGGAGGTTGCCCTATTAGTGTTCTTTTCTTCTGGGTCTGGTGTAGTGCCCGGCACCTACTAGGTCTCAATAAATATTTGTTGGATTAATAAACAAAATACCCAACTTTAAAATTTTCCATTGTGTGTACTATATGATTAATATTGAAAGGTACTCAATTAGTACAGGGTGAAGAATGCATGGTCCAGCTAAATTGTTGTTAGCCGAATAGTTGTTAAATTACTGTAATTTTTAAAAGAAGTTGGAAAACAATTCCCCACCACCAGCAGTCCTGCCCCCACTGCTCAATCCCTCCCTCATTATCCCACCTCCCAAGATCTAGTCACTGAAGAACAAGGGCCTGGCGCCTTCACTGGCCATCAGTTCTAATTGGGCACATTCTGGCTGGCAATGTCTGGGTGAAAATATTTTGAATATAATTCTCAAGTGTGTGTTGAACCAAACCCTTTGGAAAAGGATGACGTAAAGTGCCTTAAGTTATATTTATTGTCCATGAAAAAACACTCCTGATAGAAACTTTAAAAAGTTTTTTATTGCTGATATGTTTTCATAAGACTCTGGAATACACTGTGAAAGATACTAATTGTACATAGGGATCCTTTTGTGAAAATAAATTTCATTTTGATTTAATATAAACCCATTAAAACATCTCATTTATCTCTCTTACAATTGATTTTGTTGTGTTGTTCAAAGGTTTTCTGTACAAATTTGGCATTGCAAAAGTATGTTTAAAATAGTATGGGGAAAACAAATTATCAGAGTTTATCGGGGTGGGGAATATTTACAAATCCTCAACTAAACTTGTGGTGTTTGGTCACACAAAGACAAAAACATGAAAGAATACCTGGAAAAATACTTGAGACAAAGAGAGAAGAAATAAAGCTATTAGTCATGGACACTTCTGATGCGTTTTGTACAGGTGTAACTTTCTGTACTACATCGTGTTATTATTTACCTTGCAGATAAATCCTCCCTTCCATTTTGAGTTTGGAAAGGGGAAAAATAGACAAATTATGAAAAGATTAATAAACCAACAAAGATGAAATACATTCAAAGAACTCTCATAACCTGACTATGTGTTCTTAAGCTCTCTCTGAAGTTTTGATATAATCAAGTGAATAAATAATTTAAAAAATCTTAGGTAATACATTTGTAAGAACATATCTTATTGCAGATAATTTGTTTTATAAAATTATGCTTCAATACATGACAGGAAATTGAATTTTATTAGACAACTAAAACCACAAATAAACAAGGCGAGACTGTTTTTACCAAATTGGGAGATAGAGATCTTGTGAAGATTTTATTAGCAACTATCAGCTGGTCCCAACAAATAATTATGACTAAGCACGGGAAGTCAGTAGTCTGTTTTAACATAGTCAAAAAGCTCTCAATACAAATTAGTGTCAGGGTTCAAACAAACATATACATCCCAAACTGCTTTGCCTTGGGATAAACCTATCTTCATACCACTAGCCTCATGAATTTCAATCCTCCATAGTAAGTTTATAGTAAGACAAAAGATAAATAAAGACATAGGGCATCCAGTAAAGTCATGGAGCCCTGTGAAGTATTTACCCTGAGGATTAAAGAAGCAGGTGGTAGGATAATCAGATCTTACTTGTGGACCTGGTTTTCTCAGATACAGTTTGTGCTTTATCAAATGTTTTCTCCAACTTTTTATACTTTTTCAAATCTCTTTTTTTCCCCTCTCTCTTCAAAATCTTTATTAGACTCTCCCTTAAAAATACTGTTTCTTTTAATAATTCAGAGTATTGACGATCCAACAGATTCTTAAAGATGCAACATAAAAATAGTTGGATGTGCCAAATAAACTCCTGTATTAAGGTACTATAATTTTATTTTTCACCATATAAAGAGAGCATCATCTGAGAAAGATATTTGGGAAGTAATTACCAAACAAACTTCCACATAAAAAATGAGGATACTTGCTAGTCAATCCATTCCTTATTTCAAAACCATTGTGTAATGGATTATAAAACAATTTTTATAGCCTATCTTTAAGAATCACAGTGGACTAATTTACACTCCACCAACAGTGTAAAAGCATTCCTGTTTCTCCACAGCCTCACCAGCATCTGTTGTTTCCTGACTTGTTAATAATTGCCATTCTAACTGGTGTGAAATGGTATCTCGTGGTTTTGATTTGCGTTTTTCTAATGACCAGTGATACTGAACTTTTTTTCATATGTTTATTGGCCGCATGAATGTCTTCTTCTGAAAAGTGTCTGTTTATATCCTTTGCCCACTTTTTGATGCAGTTATTTTTTTTTCTTGTAAATTTTTTAAAGTTCATTGTAGATTCTGGATATTAGCCCTTGTCAGATGGATAGATTGCAAGAATTTTCTCTCATTCTATAGGTTGCCTGTTTACCCTGATGCTAGTTTATTTTGCTGCGCAGAAGCTCTTTAGTTTATTTGGATCCCACTTGTCAATGTTGGATTTCCTCAAGGATCTAGAACCAGAAATACCATTTGACCCAGCAATCCCATTACTGGGTATATACTCAAAGGATTATAAGTCATTCTACTATAAAGACACATGCACACGTATGTTTATTGAAGCACTATTCACAATAGCAAAGACTTGGAACCAACCCAAATGCCCATCAATGATAGACTACTAGATAAAGAAAATGTGGCACTTACACACCATGGAATACTATGCAGCCATAAAAAAGAATGAGATCATGTCTTTGGCAGGGACCTGGGTGAAGCTGGAAGCTCAGCAAACTAACACAGAACAGAAAACCAAACACCACATATTCTCACTCGTAAGTGGGAGTTGAACAATGAGAACACATGGAGACAGGGAGGGGAACATCACACACCGGGGCTTGTCGGTAGGTGGGAGGCAAGGGGAGAGAGAACATTAGGACAGATACCTAATGCATGCAGGGCTTAAAACCTAGATGACAGATTGATAGATGCAGCAAACTAACATGGTGCATGTATACCTATGTATCAAACCTGCACATTCCTCACATGTATGCCGGTACTTATAATAAAATAAAAATAAATAAATAAATTAAAAAAAAGAATCACAGTGGAATGAGGGGGCCTTAATTCTTGGAGTTGGGAAAGACATTAGAAATAATCTAGTCTGTGTTGTTCATTTTCTAAATGAGGGAACTGAGGCCCGCAAAGTTCCAATCACTTTTGCAAGATTATACATCTAGGTAATGGTAAAGCTAAAACTCCTCCCTAGGATTGCTGTCCTCTATTCCAGCACTGTGTGCATTATACCATTCTACATCTTCTCTAGTAGTAAAAATATAGGTATCATTGCAGAACATTCCACTTTTGAATGATACACATTCAAAACCCACTGTCCAGTATGCGTATACAGCCTTAAATGAGAGTCTAGCCTAGAACATAGCAGCTGGCAATGTGTTGTTTTCTCAGTTACTTCAATTTCTCTCTATGGAGTCTCCATCTGTCCAGAAAAACATACGTATTTTGATGAAAACCTTAAAATTCTAAGGAAAAATCACTTGACGGCTAATGTTAGATACATTTAAAAAGAAAAAGCAAATAAACTTTCGTCAATAAGTAAGGGAAAGGATTATAGAGTAAGCTCTCCAAAGAATAGACTATTTGGTTCCAACCCCTCTCTGAGGTATGTTAGATACATTTAAAAAAAGCAAATAAACTTCTGTCAAAGTGTAAGGAAAAGAATTATAGAGTAAGCTCTCCGAAGAATAGATTATTCGGTTCCAGTGTCTCTCTGAGGTGTGTTGAGGTTCCTCTGCACTCACGGGGGCATTAGAAGGTTGGTTCTTTTTCTTCTAGTGCATCACGTGCATAGAGTAGTATCAAAAATTGGTTTGGACACAGGAGTCCATCTTAAAGTGGATCATGTGTGACCTCGTACGTTGTTCCCACAGTTAGGTAAACTCCTTCCTCTTCTCTTCCAACTCCCGTGCCAAAGCCCTCTGAAAATCCCATATGTTATTGTTTTGCAAAACTCAAATCCTGTACATTTGTCCTTGAATATGACAGTAATGTATAGTTTATTTTCCAGATGGAGAAAGTCTTTGTCATAAAAATCAATAACTTTAAAATATGTATATTAGTTAACAGTAACTTGGAAGTGATTCAAAGGAAAAATAAAGCTATTTTCACCATTGGTAAGTCCAAGGGACTCATAAAACTTTCAGTGGTGTTTGAATCAAAATATAGGCTGCTCTCTCTTCAATTAGTGGAAGTTGCATAGGAATGTAAGATGGTCTTACTTTATGTAAGTTCTTAAAATGTTTTATATTTTTATTATGTATTGCCTTTAGTTTAAATTTCTACATAAAACTAAATGACTGAGGCATATTTTTTAATTTACATATTCAAACAGTATTTCTCACTAAATATAAAGAGCAAAGTATATTAATTTCAGATATCCCAAACTTGACAATATGTTAAGGTTATGTATATTATTAGTTTTTCTATATAACTCTCATGCTAAACTGATATTTAATTAAAAATATTATTATATTTTAGGTCACAATTGGGCTCCCTAAAATCTAAAAAGAAAAACATTTTTAGAACCTAATAGAAAGATTTCTGAGAATTTTAATGAAAGTTAAAGTGGACTAAAGCCATTAAGCTCTACAGGAAAGTAGATTTCACTGTCTGGATTAAATTAAGAGTTGCCTTAAAAATACATATTTTGATATATAAAATATTTTTTCAGAACGTTAAATACATGTCTATAATAACATTGCTTTAAAAGTGAAACCAATTAATTTTGTTTCATTATTCAAACTGGGAAAAATACTAGAACAGTAAAAAAAAAAGTAATGAAATAAAATACATAGGTGGTGGCTGATTTATGTCTTTTTTAGTCTTTTAGCTATTTTACATGACTTTTAGTTTAATAATTTAGCATAGCATTACAAGCAAAAATCAAACTTTCTCTCTGCGTATCCAATTTCTTTCTGACCACTCCACTTCCATGTGTTCTCTCAGATATGAGTTAACAAGGCAAAGGAGCAGAGAAGCTACGACTCTCCTTCCTGCAGAAGGAAAATGCCCCTAGCGAACATCTGCTTTGGGTAAAGTAATTTAATTGCAAAGATCATGGTGGTATGTTGAGATTTATTTCGAGGGAAGAGCAAGGAAGTAAAAGAGGGCAGTGGGAACCCTTGACACCCTCCTTCCTTATGGAATTTTATCATCAGCGGTGAAAGGGCCAAGAAAAATCTGTCTTCTTTTGCTTTCCTTTGTATCAATTTCCCCTCCTGAAATAAGGAAGTCTAAACAAAATAGTCTGGACTTTGAAATATTTTATAAATGTATGAAATATTTTATGTACATCTTTTTCTGTACACACATGTGCAAAACATACATACATACACACACACACACACACACACACACACACACACACATAGTCTAGCCCTTGCCATATTTAGATGTGTTCTCTGAACAGTAAAATACACCTTAGCTTATAGAGGCTGCTAATTTTCCTGAGATTTCCAAGCCTATTTAAATCTATAGAACGAGTGAATGTCATTAAATGAATCTGTAGGCTCAGGATCAGTGGTTCACCTATCTACCTCCAAGACCAATAATAAAAAGCATTCTAACCAAGGCTTATGTTGGGGCAGTGCTCATTTAGGAAGTAACATGGACTAGACTGTGATTTATGGAGAAATGGTGGCATAGATACATGTAGAGAGAGAGAGATAAGTTGACTGACTGCAGCAGAAATCTGCTGTTGTACAATCTGTTCAGATACTTGGCATCATTAAAACATTTATGGAATAATGTCTATTGTGTAAGTCACTAGCATAATTTTTTAGAGATTGTGGTTGAGATAGTAAATATTCAGAATTTAGGGCATTCATCAGACCTACTAAGACGGACAGGCGGGGAGCACCCAGTGGTGTTATAGATGTCAGTAGGTTCCTGGGGTGCCCAGGTTAGTTCTTCTCTTTCAACTATTCCAGTTGCCTCTCAGATACATACATGAACTAAGAACAACTCTTTCCACTTAGAGAAGTGGAAGGAAGCAAGGAGAGTCTTATGATACCATTTTGAATGAAATAAAAAATGTGGACTCCATGAGAAGTCAAGCAGATTCAAAACATGCAAATGAATAGATTGAAGTAGATGCTAGGTGATGTCTCCCAACACATATTTCAAGGCTGACCAGTGAGTTGTGAGACTCATCCGTGGAGGCTCGAAATGGATCTTGACATGCAGGTCCTTTCCTTCATTCCTACATGTGGGTGGTCTGAATGTTCTTGGACCACTTCTATGTTCTTGTATCATTGGAGGTCACTCAATAAATCTGAAGTGCATTGTTGATAGTTGCTAACATTTGGTATGCATAAACTAAAATTAGCATGATACTTAAGTTTGCTAAAGACTTTAATTCCATAATCCTAATAGATTTCCAGTGATTGAACAATATTATACAGCTCCTCTTGTACAGGAGCTAATAAATGGTAAAAGTCAAGACTAGAAGCATTTCTCACACTAGCATAGTGTTCTTAATAGTCCATTCAGCTAAATAATGGGTTGGATCACAAAAACATAATTTTACATACCTTCATAGTCCAGAATAAGAGGCCAAATCTAAGAAAACTTGCATAGGAGTAGAAATTGTACACTTTTAGACTTCATTTTGAAATACCAGATGCAAAGTACAGAATTAGAGAGTCTTTGCTATATATCTATATAATATATATAAAATATATATATATTCATGATAAACAAAATCACATTTTAGTAGGAACATTGATGAACTTGACTTTGTGCAGGGAAGGATGAATGGTCTGGGAAATATAAAGTTGAAAGAACTGAATATGGAGAAAGGATTTAGAGTAAGCAGTTGTCAGACGGAAAAGAGATTCATTATTCTGTAGGGTTCCGTGGCTTCATTTGTGAAAATACAGGGAGGGGATGTGTTAGACATTCCATAAAAGGGGATGCTTTCTTCTGCATCTCAGTTTCCTACTCTGAAAGATTATAATTTTATTAATCTTTGGGCCAGAAACAATGAGGGAACATCGACTTAGCATCTAAAATCGTGAGAACATGTAGGGAATGATGTGCTGTTCCCAGTTCCCCTGTTTGAATGAGGGACTAGTTTTACTAATTACTGGAAGTGCTGCTGACTGACAGCTCTCAGGTATCACAAGGCTGTGGATTGGTACATCCAGAATCAGACACGTGTAAGGCTAGGACACACAAATAAGCTGCAGGTAGTCCAGATCTTAGAAACCCCATGATACCTATCACTGATGCCCCAGTGCCTCTCTCTCTGCTTATTCCTGTTACAATATCAAGGAGACTCATTTTATAGCGAAGGAAATGGGGCAGTGGGCACAGGTCCATGGAATCTTGTGTCCCATACCACACCTCCAGAAGCTGCAGGCTGACCAACCTAATCACTTAGGATGCTGCATACTCTCTGATAGTTTTACGATGTTGTGCCCCCAGTGGATAGAATGAATGGGCTTGAGAACTATCATTCTTTTGTCCTCTTGGAGAAATTTTGCTTCCCTTCCCCAAATCTCTGGGGTTCTGTGCATTTGCATGTCTTGGTTCCCAAAAAGGAAGTGTTTCCAGCAAGTGGCCCAGTATGCATCCCACTGAACCTAAAGCTACACTGCTACCTACACACTTCAGAATCCTCAGGCCAAGGTGCCAGCAGGCAAGATGAAGAGTTGCCATCATGGCAGACATAACTTACCATGATCATCAGAAGGAGGCACAGCTGATGACACATGACAGGGGCAGGCAGGAATGTGCTTGGCAAGCAGGTGATCCATTTGGGCATTCCTTGCCCAATTTTGATGGCAAATGGATGTGTGCTGCCACCTGAGAGGAACATGATGACAAGACATTCACATAACTCAGGGATGAAAGTCTAGGTCATGCCACCAGGTAAATTGCCCAGAACAGCAGAAGTGAGAACTGAGGGTGAGCAGTGTCTGGAATGGACAGAAGAAGACAATGAGTATTGGTGGTGGCCTTGAGACCAGTAATGTGGGCTATAGTTTGTCCTGTCCCTTTCCTTTTATCAGCTTTCCTCAGGAAAAGAATTCCATCAGAATCATGGATGAAAAGAATTCCATCAAATCATGCTTTGAGAACTTCAATCCCTCCTCAGGCTCCAACATCACCTGCTATTCCAAGTCACTAACATCTTTCGCCTAAAACAGTGTCTTGTCTCATAGGCCCGCCATTATCCACCACATCACAGCTAGAGGGAACTGCCAGCAACAGAAGTCAGATCATGTCATTTTTCTGCTAAAAACACCCCCAACGGTTTTCCATTGCCCATAAAATCAACTTGAACTTCATGGCCCCAGGCTGCTACACAGACCCCCTCTCCTACCGTTCTCCCTCCTGCTCACGTGGGCCAGCCATATTGGCTTCACTCTCTCTTGAGCATGCCAAACTCCTTTCGTATCAGGAGCTTGCTCTACCCCTCTGTGCCTCGGATGCACTTTCTCCTGATCGTCACATGGCTGATGGTGTCACTTCCTTTATGTCTCTGCCCAGATGTCACTTTCTCAGAGGGGTCTTTCTAGACACTATACCTAAAATATAGTGACCCCATGTCATCCATTACAACCTAACTGATTAGTTGGCTTTATTTTTTTTCATTGTACATGTAACAATTTCTAATGAGATTATTATTTTATTATTAATATGTGATTTAGGTATTAACTATTATTTAGGTATTACTGTGAGAATTCCCCACTTAGTGTAGGCTACATATATGATAATAAGTCTTTATCTCTCTTGTTTATCTTTATATCTCTAGCACCAAGAATAACGCCTGGCATGTGCTAATTCCTCAGTCATTATTTATTGAATAAATGAATGATGCATATATAATATTTATTAAAGATTGACCAATGGGTACCTTTAGTGAATTTGTTGCCATCGTTTGCAGTGTTTTTGGTTGCTTTCCCTTTTAAAGAATAAGCCCAAACTAGAGACCCCTCTTAAGAATATTATGAATGAAAAATCTGTATATTTATCATTTTTTTAAAACTATGCTTATTACATGACTAGGGTATATAGTATATTACCCTGAAAAAACTTCTGCTCTCCAGCCATCTCTTAAAAGAAAGACGGGGCACTATCTTTAAAAGAATTGAAGTTGCATCGACCAAATCACAGCATGGCTTATCTGCTTCCTCTCTCCCTCAAAGGGAAGATCCTCTCTGAGACTCAGAAGTATCTGGTTAAATTTATCTGAAGATAGCCTACTTGGGACAACATGCATTCACCTACTGTGGTAGACAGAATCTTCCTGGAAGATGTCCATGTCCTTCCTGGAACCTGTGAATGTGTTAACTTATATGGCAACAGGTATTCTGCAGATGTGATTAACAACCTTAAGTTATTCTGGGTTATTCAGGCAGGCCCAATGTAATCACAACGGTCTTGGTAGGAGGTCAGAAGGTCAGAAGAGCTGGTGATGTGACAATAGACACAGGTCAGAGTTATGTGGCCATGAGCCAAGGGGTATCGGCTTCCTCTGGAAGCTAGAAAAGAAAGGAACAGACTCTCTCTTGAAGCTTCCAGAAAAAACTGGCTGTGCAAATACTCCATAAGACTCATTTTGGCCTTCTTATCTGCAGAGCTAGTAAGAGAATGAATTTGTGTTGTTAAAGCCACTAGGTTTGTGATGTTTTATTACAACAGCAATAGAAAATGAATACACCTACATTACCTTGACCACAATTTCGGGTGAAGACACTAGTTAAATATTTGCCTGATGCTCACTCTCTACATTTAGGCAAAGAAAAGCTCTTCAGACTGTGGTTTCGAGGCAAAGTGATCCTTTGCCTCAAAAGCGAATACAGATCCTCTTCAGCATATAAATTTAGTTTAAGCCTAAGCACACTTTATATCTTAAAAATTTTAATGTATCTACTCAAATCTAGTCTAAATCTAGTGTAGTGACTCTGAGCAAAAGGCATAATTCTAATGAAAGCACAGAAAAAAATCTCAAGGATTATATGTGTAGTTTGAGAAAGGCATGGCTTTGTTTCAAATGAAATGAAATCAGGTCATGAGATTTAAGATTGAGAAATGCTGACTTAGAGGCACTGAGACTTGTCTACATTTCCTGGGAAATTCCTCTTACATTTTGGTTTACCTCTTCACTATCATTATGGCAGTTTTCTATTGTATTACATTTATTTAATTCCTTAACTACACCATTGATTCTTCTATGATTAGGATTATGCCTTAATCATTTATATAATTCACACTTAGCACAGGGATAATGAATTAGTTTATGATCAATATGTGTTTAATAAATTTGAATTATTATTCTGGGATTTTAGGACCTTTTGCTGAATACCTATAATTTTAAGATTCTTTGCCAAATAGTGTATAATTTTTACCATGCAGATGCCAATGAAAGCATTTGGTACATCTGATCAATAAATAATTGTTTGGCTCTATTAAAAACTACACACTTGTATCCTGTGTCCAATTTTTATCTCCCAATTATTTGATAAATCTTCATTGATTATTTTATTTAAAAATTATTTTTTTCTAGAATGTTAATGACAGAGCCTTTAGAAACAGTTAAATTACATTGTAATAAGATTAATTTTTTATTTTGTTGGTTGGCCTCTCAGGGCTTTTTTCCATTTTGGCCTTCAGAAATCAACAAATGAAATTATGAAACTATTTCTTCCCTTATTCTTTCACATCTTTTCTCCCTACGTTTTTCTTTTGCCTTATCCAAGTGGGAATTCTCCCACCTGGGTTTTAACTGTTCTGATTTGTAGCTGGCTCTTTTCCATAATGTACTTATGTCTTATTTTATCTGTAAACTGTTATGTTAATCTGGACCCTAGAATCTTTTAAGCGACATAATCACTTACAATGTTATTAATATCCCCTTTGGAAAACACTGTATTGACCTGAGAGTTTCAATCTGATTTGTCCTGGAATCATAAATTTCACTGAGTTACTAACTTTAGCTATCACCATTCTTACTCTCAATGTCCCTGTTTAGACAGAACAGGGGCCAGAAAGGGTTCTTAATCTCTTCCTTATATATATCAAAAATAAAAACCAGAAGCTTCACTGGGAAAGGTTACTACCCCATTGGATTTTTAATTCAAGTGATCATAATTTAATAAAACTGAATTTTGTACATTCTTTATAGACTAAGTTTTGTCTGAAAGTAGGTAACTTTGAGGTAGAGCAACTAATGCTTAAAAAAGAGACTTCCTTTATTACCAGCCGAGGAGTATTTTTGAATATTGATCACAGCTAATAATTCCTGAGAATGCGTTTACTTTTTAGAATATTAACTATTTTGATCATACAGAATTTTTTTTTTTTTTGCATTGAGAAATGGAAATCTCCATTCTTCCTATAGTGAAAGTGCATGGCACATAACAGCCCAGTAATTTTATCACTTTCACTCATAAAATAATTGCAGAATGGGAAAAGACATCCCACCAAAGGAAAAAAAAAGTAAGGAGAAAACCCATGTTAAGCAATGAAATATCTAACTGTAGAAATGTTTTTAAAAGTAGCATTGTTCCTTTAAATTTAATGCTGACCACAATGCTTTGTAATTTTCCTTATGAAAACTGGATTTTCCCAGCATGACACCCAGTGCTGGCATCAATATCAGACGCTTAAAAATACTCATGCCAAGGAGTTAACAGGAAATATCTTGGCAAATTCAGAGTCAAAAGGAAAGCACGAAATTGTCAGAACGCATATCGTGTTTCTCAGAATTATCTGTATCATGTTGGAAGTTTTTATACGGAAGTGTGTGTTGACACAAATGATTAAGGCCAGGATTCCTACAATTGACAGGAAAATGACCTATAAATAATGACCTCTGATGGACTTGTCATGCAGTCATTAAGTGAAATATTCTAGTACCAGTTTCCTCTCTTTGGTATCCCAGTTTCCGGCTTCTGTGAAGTACTTTTCCTTTGCGAAGATCACTCATTTTACCTGAGAGACCATCAGATTTTCTCTGGGATTTATGAAATGATCATTTCATTTACTCTCTTAGCAGATAACAGTATCAATTGAGTTTCACAGCCTCTTTGGAACACATTTTTACTTACACAAAAATTTTTTTCTGAAGAACCTCTTATTTCTATTGCTACCTAAAATGCAAAGTAAACTGCTTGAAATATTGAAAGTTTAGAATTTTTTCAACTTTAAGATAAAAGTTAATTTTTAAAGTCATTAAGCAACTAGTTTGCCTATTATTTTATATAATGTATTATCAATTTTCATTAAATTAATACATTTCAATATAGTTCCTTGGGAAATGGTATTCAGAAACTTGCAAATGAGATAATATTGTAATTCAATTGTCTCACCATATATGTATATCGTACATGAAATGTAGATTTCTAAAAAACTAATTTTATTAAGCAACCTGAAGACAGTGAAAGAAATCATAGTTCACTTCTAATTTTCATAGGATCCGTTCAGGCTTTCTTCTCTTTTGTCATT
Organism: Piliocolobus tephrosceles; assembly: GCF_002776525.5. Classification (NCBI taxonomy): domain Eukaryota; kingdom Metazoa; phylum Chordata; class Mammalia; order Primates; family Cercopithecidae; genus Piliocolobus; species Piliocolobus tephrosceles. The sequence goes on along the minus strand of NC_045436.1, from coordinate 23,845,374 downwards.
TCTCCTTCTAACCCCAAAACACCCTATGAACCAGTGGTCTATTTTCTTTCCTTCTTCTTTCCCTTCCTTTCTTCAAGTCTGTGGGTAAGAGATTGCAGAGGAAAAGTAATAGGTGATAGCCCTGTCTTCTAAACCCACAAGCAAGATGCATGGATTTAAGCACTTAAAGGAAAAGAAAAATAAAGAATTTGAAACCATGTCACAATATCACCATATTATATTACATCAACATAAAGTATCGTAGAAGCATACATATAATTGAGCCTGAGAAACACTTACAGGGTCAAAACTGATGGCTGCACCACCAAAGAGATAATCAGTACCCTATAAATTCCACATTTCATGACTTATATTGCTCATTCTAAATGCTAATCTTGGGATAACATTTTTTTAGGAGCACTTTTTTAAAAATTTAAATTTAAATTAAATTTATTTATTTTTTGAGGCAGAATTTTGCTCTTGTCCCCCAGGCTGGAGTGCAGTGGCATGATCTCAGCTAACTACAACCTCTCTATCCTGGATTCAAGCAATTCTCCTGCCTCAGCCTCCTGAGTAGCTGGGATTACAGACATGTGCCACCATGCCCAGCTAATTTTTTTTTGTATTTTTACTAGAAACGGGGTTTCACCGTCTTGGTCAGGCTGCTCTCAAACTCCTGGCCTCAGGTGATCCTCCGGCCTAGGCCTCCCAAAGTGCTGGGATTATAACCTGGCCTTAGGAGCACTTTTAAAATGATTGCTTTTAAAACTCCCACATAAACAATCTCACATTAAAAGATACGTAAGGAAGAAATAATATATTGATACTGTAACAAGGTATAGCAGTTCAAAATGAGAAGGACCTTAGAATTATTTCATTTAAACTTCTCATTTTAGAGCCAATGAAAGTGAACTTGAGAGAACTTGGGACCAATGCAACTTGCCTACACCCACAGAATCAAAAATAAAACTAGACCCTAATCAACGAGAATCTGACAGAACATGTTGTCTATTCTGAAAGCCAATTCTAATCATGAGTCCTGGATTAATATATCCCTGGTACTTGCAATTTCTGCCCTCTCCCTCTGCCTCCTCATACATTCTCTTTGGATGGCATGTGTATCAATCAACATTGCCGTGTGGTTTATGCTAGAGGCTGGAGACTACGAGTAGGGGAATAAGACGCAACACTTACCTTTATAAAAGACAATCGGCCGGGCACAGTGGCTCACGTCTGTAATCCCAGCACTTTGGGAGGCCGAGGCGGGCGGATCACGAGGTCAGGAGATTGAGACCATCCTGGCTAACACGGTGAAACCCTGTCTCTACTAAAAATCCAACAAATTAGCTGGGCGTGGTAGTGGGCCCCTGTAGTCCCAGCTACTCTGGAGGCTGAGGCAAGAGGATGGCCTGAACCCTGGAGGCGGAGCTTGCAGTGAGTCAAGATGGCGCCACTGCACTCCAGCCTGGGTGGCAGAGCGAGACTCCGTCTCAAAAAAATAAAATAAAAATAAAAATAAAAATAAAAATAAAATAAAATAAAGACTCACAATCATGAAGGAGAGATAAAACACACACACACATAAAAGGAAAGGAGAAATTCAATACTTGACAGTGAAGTCTGGTGCCATCCAGCAGAGTCCTAATTGGAGTCTCTTGAGCTATTATCTTTGTCCCTTGAACCACTTTGATCAAGGCTTCATGAATAACCTTTCTAGAGCACCTCTCTGACTCTACTCTTTTCCTACTTGAAATCGTCAATGGGTGGCCATATCAGAAAAAAAAAAATCTAGTCAGCACTTAACACAATACAATGCGAACTCCCCTTCCACCCTTCCTCCAAATCTTTTCCTAGGGTTAGGTCTCATTAAAATAAGTCTCATTAAAAACCTAAAATGGAAGTGATCTCCAGCCAAACGGCACAGCCCACTATTGCCTGACACACTATTTTTTTTTAGAAAGTTGCCTCTGTTTTCCTTTTTATGACATGCTATATGGTATGCCTTCTCTTCCTTCTTGCCTATCAAAATGCTACCATCATTCATAGCCCAACTTGAGGGCAGCCTTTGTCACACAGCCTTTCTTGCCCAATCAGGAGTAATCTTCCCATGCCTAGAACAGCTTTGAAAATAAGGCTATATTGATTTATAGGCACTTAACACATTTGCCCCTTAACTGTACTTCTTCTATTTTTTTCTAGTATAGTGTATGTTCATTGAGAATTAGGAATATCAACCTCAGATAAATCATAAAATTTAGAAAAATAGTGGTATAGCTTTCTAACAGAAAATCTCAGGAACTAATTCTTAAAATGCTAGTTAAGAAGGAATGTAACATTTACTTGGCCTAACTTCTCACTCAATAAAGAAAAAAACAAAAAGAGCTCAACATTTTATGAGAGAGTAGGTTTCATTTTTAAACAATTATAATTGAAGAAAATCTTTGATGCATTAGAATAAGCCAAGATTTCTTAGGACAATAAAAGCACAAACCATATAAAATTTTTTTTTAGTTGGACTTAATTAAAAGTAAAAAGTTTGACTGCACAAAAGGCACTCCTAAGATAATGAAAAGTGAAGTCATAGAAAAAATAATTCACAATATATATATTTGATAAAGGCATTGAATCTAGAATATAGAAAGAAATCTCATAATTCAACTATAAAAAGGCAAAAAAAAAAAAAAAAGGAAAAGATTTGAACAAACACCTCACAAAAAGACATACAAATAGCTAATAAGATTAGAAACAGATGCTGAACTTCATTAGTCATCAGGGAAATGCAAATTAAAACCACCATAAGATACTACTACATATTCACTAGACTAGCTAAACTTGTAAAAACTTGACAGCATCATCTGTATTGAATACATATAGCAAATAGGAATCTCATACACTATTAGTGGGGTGTAAAATAGCCAATTTGGAAAACAGGTTAGGCAATTTCTTATAGTTAAATATGTACTTTTAAAAATGGACCCAGTAGCTCACTTTTAGGTATTTACCCAAGAAAATATGAAAACATATACTCACAAAAAGACTTATATATGAATGCTTATAGCAAACTTACTCGACCTGGAAACAGCTGAAATGCTCTTGGGTAAGCAATAAATTGTGAAATATCACATAACGATGTGCTACTCAACAATAAAAATAAATTACTACTATATATGCATTAGGATGAATGAATCCACAAATTGTACTGACTGAAAGAAGCCAGACTGAAAGAAATTCATATTGCACGATTCCATTCCATAGTGGCAGAAATGTTTCCCATGTTGAGGGTGGAAAGGGGATTATCTGCAAAAAGACTTCAAGAAGCTTTTGGTGTGATGGGAGTGTGCTGTATCCTGATCATTCAACTCTTATGACTGCACAGTGTAAAAGAGAAAAGATTGTATTTACCTCTACAAAGGGTGAATGTCCCCCTTCCCTGGAAGGCTACTTATTTTTACAGTAATAGATTAATTATGGCATATATCCTGTTATTTCAAACTAATTGAAATATATTGATTTAGGGAAATATCACAATCATTTCAAAGTGAATCATACTGAAAATTCACTCATGGTAGCTTTTCTTTAATTGCAACAGCAGAAAATGAAAGAGAAACATTTCAAAATTCGTTTCCCAACATTCTTGGTGCTAGATGTGCTTTGGTATTCAGAATTGTTTGGATTTTAGAATAGTAATGTGGTGCATGTATTAAACCCTATCTGTAGCAACCCTTAATTAATATATTAATATTTTGTTGTGAAACATATGAAAATTCATACAAGGTAAGTTAAATTAAGACTATTTATAGCCTCATGTCAGTTCAGAGCATGTTTTTTAGCCAAATAAGTTCTAATATCAGTTAGCCAAATCTTTAGCTTGGATTTGGGAACTGTGAGTAAGGAACTGTGGACCTGTAGTCCAATTTATCATTGATTATTAAAATGGCTCAATAGAGAACATGCTTGCCATGTTCCAAGGTTATATACATGGTTGTGATGAACTGGGACTGTTGTCAAGTACAGGAATCTTGGCTCATACTAAATTCATGGCATTATTCTTTGAGTGGTGAAATTTAATCCCAGACGAAGACAGTTTTTGGTTTCAGTGGACTTACAGGAGGATAAAGTAACATTTCTTTGACTTGAATGAAACATCCTTTTACTTTTCAGTTTAAAATGTACACCCATAACACAAAACTGTAAAAAATGATGGATCTCTTTATAAAAAATACAGTTTTCCCATTAAAAATCAAAAAGTTTAACATGGAACTGAAGACTAAATTTTAGTCTTAAATGTTACATTTTTCACTTGAATGATTGCTTAGTTCTCATTCAACCGGGACTGATATCTTCTGTGTCCTGGCCAGTGCTTATAGGCACAGGTGCGTGTACGGACCTCTGCCTCCATATCCTAAGGAAACTCTGATAGACGTGGTGTAAAACGGAGGTAATGTGATACAGTACAAACAGCATGAAGATGGGACTTAGTCTCAGATTCTAAGTTCTCTCTTAAAAACCTATGACTGCAAATAATTCAGCTGTTCTGAACCTAAGTTTTATCAACTATAATTGAGACCTGTAAATAAAACTTTTTAGAATTGTTTTTAAGATTTCGTAAGATATTGTCAAGCATTCAATACAGAGTAGGCACTTGATAAGTGATAATTATAGTGCATTTATTTTAGTATTAATAAACTTTAACAGAGAAATCTATGGTTAAAAAGAGAAGTATATAATTGTGTTAGATACTGGTTTAAAGTTCATCTTGTGAAAATGTTAATCACTTCTACCTATAACACTATTACAAATTTTCACCACTGGAATTTGGCAAGAGATGTTTGATAGTGTTTGATGAAACCACACATGACCTACTGACTTGCAAAACCCATGGTCAGGAATCATAATCCAACTAGTGTTAAGAAAGCTCAAAATTATAGAAGAAAAAAATTACTGGAGAAAAAATTTCATTCAACAGGAAAGATGTAAATTGTAATCAGTGACACTCAAACATTGAAGCTCTGATTCAATTTTGACATAGCGAATGAAATTGGACTCATTTTATGAAAGCTTGACTATATTATCTGATGAGGCAAATGAGGGAAGAAGGTGTTTTATTGCAAAAACATTAACTGTAAACAATCAACCAGAATCCATTAAGCTGTGTATTCTTGAAATCATTCTTTCAGACTGATTAATTAAGTATCAAATGCAATAAAGCAATCAACTTGTTCTTCTTTTATTTATTTGTTTTTTTACTACTTAATTCTTATGGGAAATTCTATCCAGGTCATCATAACACAATTGAAAACAACTGATAATGAAAAGAATGCTAATTGGTTTCCTCTCTCTCTTATCACTGATCCGTACACAGTAAGTAATGCTTCCACATTCTTCCTCTTGTTTGTACCCAACCTTTCTATATATCTAGACGTTAACATTTTTTTGGAAGAAATCATGAACTAACAAAGCAATGCACAGCATTGATAAGCTATGTTGAATAGTAGACAGTGCAATGGAATAGAAATAGTGTGCTTAAAGTCATTAGATCAAATATTTATTGGGCAAGCACTAACACAAGTGCCAAGGTTAAAAAAAAAAAAAAAAGATATCCAGACTTTGACTTTGGGAAGCCAGAGTCTAGTAGGGGAGATACATAAATACACAAATACAGCACAGAACAATACATGTAATAACAGACTGTAGCCAAAGTAATAAACATTTAGACAAATAATAAACAGGCTGCCCCGCAGAGACGGGGCCATTACACTACTCAAAGCTTTGTGTTCTGTTCTACGACTTCTGTGACTAAATCAAATCATCTTAAGTTGGATGAGCCAAAAGCTGTCTACCATTCCAGTCCTTCAGTCCCACCTCCTTCAAAGAGACTGCTGGTGGGACTAAATTCCTGAATTCTCGGGCTTTTAATTCCTGTTTAATCCAGTCAATATCCAAAGCTTCAGTGATCTCCTTTTAAAAAAATAGTATTAATATAATCTATGTGCCACATTTTCTTTATCTAGTGTATCATTGATGGGGATTTGGGTTGGTTTCAAGTCTTTGCTATTGTAAATAGTGCTGCAATAAAGGTACGTGACCATGACCATAATCATGTCCATAACCATGATCATGACTATAACCATAACTGTGACCATAACCATGACCATGACCATAACCTTAACCATGACCATAACCATAACCACAATGCTTCTTATCTTTACTGCCCTCCTCTTCAGCTTGGATTCCACGGTCCATTTTTTCAATTACTCTTTTCTTCCCTCTGAACTCCAATTTCCTCTGCCTTTTCATTGCCTTTATTAGCAAAACTAAACCCTAAAGGCATCCGTTTTCTGTATTTTAGAATGACACTTAAGGAAATAATAGTAGGACAAAGTAACACTATAAATTTATCATTATCATCTAGGTCATTAGCAGTGCCTGCATAGCCCAGTATATTTCTCACTCACTAGCCTCAATTATTCACACTTTTCTCAACTTTTTCTCACTCTCAATTTACACCATGCCAGACCCATCATTTTTCAGACCCAAATGAATTCACTTTCTAAAAGAGATAAATAGAAGGTATCATAGGGATACACTCTTAATTCCCTTAATTGGATAGCATTTGCACTCATCCTATTATTCTCTTGTTCAAAGAGGAGAAACATTGTCCCCTCTCCTGTTTAAGATCAGTCCTTTCACAACTGCCCTAAATTCAATTCCCTCCCACCCTCCCAGGAAGCATGCAAAGTCAATTGTCTCTTTTCTCTCCTGTGTAATTAATCCCCTTCTTTCTTAAATGGCTCCTTTCTGTGAACATTTAAAGACTTCTTTTCATTTTAAAAACAAAACAGAATAAAAATACAACTTTCCTTGAACCCAATTTTACCCCATCATCTTCTGTTTCTTGACTCTGACAGTCAAATTTCTTGAGTATCCAAAGTACATCTGTCCTCTTTCTAACTCTGCATTCTCTCTTTATCAGACTCTAATCTGCCTTATGTACTTAAGTACTATGTACTTACATGCTCAACTGACAAATCTCTTACTACCATCAACAATGACCTCCCTGCCACTCAATCCAAAAAGCAGTTTTCTATTTCTTGGCCTGGTTTTCTCTGAGTAGTGCTGATCCCTTTGGGTTAGAAGTTAACATAAAATAGGAGTTAAAAATAGACTCTGGAGTCAGATGGCCTAGGATGGCTTGCTGGATCTGACAATTACTAGCTGGGATCTCAAGCAATTAATTAAATTATGCTACTCAAAGCCTTGTGTTCTGCTCTATGACTTCTGTGACTAAATCAAATCATCTTAAGTTGGGTAAGTTTGTTCCTCTGTTTTCTTCCATGTAAAAGAGGAATACCTGTAATAATAGTACCTTTTCCTAGGACTGGCATAAGAATACAATAAATATTTGTGAAGTTCTTTGAACATAGCCTGATACCTACTACATTCTCAATAATGCCACTTTAATTTTATTGACACACTCCCTTCTTCTTGAATAACTCTGTTCTTAGTTTCCCAAACTTCACACTCTATTCATTTTGGTAGAACGACTATCACTGCACTGGAGACCGTACAAAACGAAAATGATATACTCAGGGGTTTAACAATGTCAACTGAAATAGAAAGCCTTTCTGTGATTCTAAAACATCTCTTGCTTTTGTACGTATGAATTTATTTTTGTTTGTATATACCAGGGTAGATATAGTTAAAAATTCAACTCAACATTAAAGAATCTGGGTTAGTATAGAATTACCATGTAAGAGGTATTCACAGACTTCCCAGGTTTCCTAAGTGGAAAATTAGGGCATTGATTATGAAGGGATAGAAATATTTAGATACACATGAATAAAAGTGAAAATTGTGAATCTACTTTAAGCATTCTTTCAATGGGCTGCTTATTCTCTTTAAGGCTTATTCCTATCACCCTTATTGTGTCTAGACCTATAGCTAGAGAAATCTGAGTCCATTTCAAGAGAGACAAGTGAATAATCCAAGCTAGGAAGAAACAGGTTATACTCCAAAGATAGCAGTATTATTCTAATACTATTAGAATAGTGTTATAGTACTATTAGAATAGTATTTAGAATTATTAGATTAGGAATAAATTAGTAGGGTGTTAAACCAAGGAGCATAAAATACAACATTGGATCAGGCCAAATTAATCAACACAGGTGCGCTTATTTCAGATTTAATATGGTAGGCTAAACAGATAAGAGTGTTCTCCTTGTGACTTATTTCTTTCTATGCTTCCTATTAGCATCCTAGACAATATTACCAATACTTGGTTTTATACACTATTTATTTTCCAATAATCTCAAATATATATATCCACTGCTGTTTTTTCTCTGAGTCTTAGACCTTTAGATTTCAAAGAATCTTCTCAAAGTCTCCATTTGGATATTTGAGAGAGAGAAATTTTAAAATCCATATATCCAAAAATAAACTCATCATTCCTCTACTAAAGATGGACACCCTAGAGTGTTACTGTCCTACAAATGGCTAGAGTATCCACCCATTCACGTAAGTGAGAAAACTGGGATTGACTCTTGTCACTTCCTTCATCTTCACTGCCAATAACCAATCAACAAGTCTTGCCGTTTTACCCACTAACAGCTTTCTAAGTCATTCACTGTTCTTATTTTCACATTTCCTTATTCCTCAAAGATTTCAGCACTTGAAACACTACCACTCTTTTCAACATGCGATATCTGTGTAGATTATCTGTCAATATCTTGGACTCTAAATTCCTTGGCAGTCTCTCTCCCAGTGATCTTTCTTGTACCCTATCCCAGATGCTAACATTCAGGGGCATGCTGTCATCTTTGTCAATAGAAGCCCTGAAGTTCCTCCAAATTTTCAATTTCAAGCATCGCATTCTCCAACTAACACCTCCTCCATTGCCTGCCAATGCTTACAAGAATGGAGCTCTAACAATTATTTCACCAATCTGGCACCCTAGCACATCAATCTTAATAACTGTTTTCTCTCCTTGTGTCTTCTCCTATCTCCTTACCTAGCTTAAATTCATGGCCAGTCCTTCTAATTATTCTTTGAACCTGCTCTGAACCCCTTTGCTTTTTTCTCACTTTTGTGGTACTTTTGGCAAAGCAACAACCTTTTTAAATTATTTGCCTAGTCTCTGCTTGCATCAACACAGATTATCTCTCCTTTTCCCAGAGATTGGCTAAAAGAGTTCACCAAACCTATTTTCCTTTCCTTTTTGGCATAAGGCTAAACGATGTTTCCTGGCTTCTGTTCACCTAAGGTGCAGTCATGACATTGAATTTTAGCCAAGAAAATGTGAGTAGAAATGGTGCATGCATACTACCTCTAGGACTGGCATAAATAAAATTTATTGAAATCTTTCATTTTCTCCCTTCCTCAATTTTCCAACTGGGTATCAATTCCCAGGACAAACTTGAAAAACATATGTCGAATTTCTATTAGCCAAGATCATTGAAAGACTCAGTTGTACAACCTAGGAGTTCGTCCTCACTATGTCCCATTACCTATTAGGCTTTATGTTACTAGAATAGAAATTTCTGTTGTATTAAGTTACTAAGATTTCAGGATTTATCTGTCACAGCATCACCTTAACAAAACCACTGTAGAGCTATGTCTGCAGGCATGGCTGTCTGCACACTCAGCTGCCGGTTGGTCTACCTTGAAATTCATAATCATTGATCTTAATTGTTTCCCAGCATTAACACTAGAGTCCTCTAATCAGTCGCCTACTCTCCTAGACAATAGTTCATACTTTTTACTCTTTCCTTGAAACTCACACCTGATCTGTCTACAAATCCCATCATTAATACCTTCAAAATATATACAGAATGTAACCACTTCTTTACTCCCATCTATTTTGATTGAAATAGCCTCCTAGCTGGTTGGTCCCTCAGTCAATTCCAACACAGCAGCCAGGGTGATGCTATCAGAATGCAAGACAAATCATTTGAGATCTCAAAACCCTCCATGACTTCCTATCTGTTAGAATCTAGCCGGGAAAATAGAAGCCACAACGGATATCTCAAACTAAGAGGTGTTTTCCATAGATGTTGAGTGCCTGAAAGAGAAAAAGTGTAACACAGAGATTTAAAAACTCAGGCAACAACTGACACTGCTCATAGTTGAAACAAAAGGGAAGGGGTGGGGTTACCAGAATCCAGGAGCTTAGAAGAGGGCTCTGCATAGCTAGTTCTATACTTCCAGGAAAAGAGTGGCTGCCCCGGAGCTGCTGATTTCTCTGAGAGTGTGCCACAGAGCTGTGCTGGAAATGCCACAACTCATGGGAGGCTGGATCTAGCAGTGCCGTCAAAGACAGGAAAAACAGGAAGGAAGTTCCTTCTGCTCTTCTCTCTATGCATCCGGCAGATGGAATCTAAAAGGAAGCCTGCTGGCAAGGGTAACTGGAAAATGTAATTTTCAGAGTCCTCCCACCATCGCAGAGTCACCTTCATTGGTTTCTCAGCACTCCTAATCACTCCTCTCCATGTATTTTAACTTCCATGCAACAACAGTTAACAACTTCATGCTTCCACCTAGCAGGATCCAACTCTCTTTTATATAAATGAAGTCATTCATACTTTGCTCCATATAGAAGAGACTCAACGTCCTAATATTTACTATGCCCCATCTGGGAGTGATGATAAATTCTCTTATTCAGTTGCAATCACACCAACAATCCTTACATGAAGTAATAGGGATGAAATAAACGATGAAAAAAATCCGTGATTCCTATGGTTTCACAGACTCACTGGTGAGTCCATTGTCAGCTGCTGGGCTGACTGTGCTGGTCTTTGGATCTCTCACGTGTCTGGGGCCTTGGCTGTAACAGCTTGTCTCTATTCCACATGGTTTTTCCTTCTCCAGATGGTGAGCACAGGCTTTTCTCCATGGAAGTTGCAGGGTTCCAAGAGAGAGAGAAGGAGGATACAAAGTCTTTGAGAAGCAAGCTTAGAACTCACACAGTGTCACTTATATTCTGCTGGCTAAAGCAAATCACAAAGGCATCCAAATTCAAGACATTGAAAAATAGCTTACACCTCTTGAAGGGAGGCACTGCAAAGATTGCTATTTTGCAACATGCTACATGTGTACATAAGCAAGAAAGAAGATATACATAGCTTTCCTTTTTCCACTGCATTTTCCCCTTCAATTGATCACTGTGACATGGATTTTTGACTCCATAGGTACCCACTTTTTGAGCAGTAGTCCAAAATGCTGTTTGAGTCCCTAGGATAAGCATCAATTTGTTCTAGTGTACAGTCACCTATCAAAGGCAGGCAGGCATGTCTCAGGAAGGTCTAGAAAACTTTTACAGTATTCAGTTACGGCAGTGTTGCAGAGTACCTTCTCAAAAGGACCTAGTCTTCCTTTTGATCAAAGAACTCCAATTCTGTGAATGCCTTTAGGTTCGGGAAGTAGGTGAGAAATTGTGAATACTCAAGTCAGATTTCTGCCCATCAAACAGAGTTCTCCTATTATGCTGATTAAGTAACACTTTAGAAATTTGCTTATATATTTTCCTCCTAAGTCATTTCATTCCTAAGGAATTAAGTAAGCATAGACAAAGGTCTCTGCAGGTCAATTCTGATTTCTAATTCTTCCTAGCTATCTTCATAGAAATTGCATAACTCTTATTTCTTGAAGTGAGTATTGACTTCACTACTCTGCCATCCCATGATATGCATTGAAATTAGGGATCCTTTTTCAAAAATAACATCTGCCCTTGCCATCTTTACCCTTCAGAGGATGGCTGCCTTTGAACTTTACAAAGATAGTGGCACATGCCCTAGAAAAAGGGATGTCTTCCGGGACCTCTAAACAAATAGGGGTGGTGAGTGTGCAAATTTCACAAGTAAAGTCCATTCTAACATTCCTACATCCCTAAGCCATTTTTGACACTAGGCCGAGAAAATTCTCATCCAGCCTTCCTGAAAGAAGACCACCATTGAATCCAATAAATGAAACAATTGTTAGAACAACTTTAGTCTGCTCAACTTATCATATTAAATCTGGAAGAAGTATAACTATGTTAAGAAATTTTACGTGATACAATGTCACATTCCATCCTCCTTGGTCTAACGTATTATTATACATATGCTATGATCACATATATCCCCTAGGTTCATGTCAATATAATTTAGAAAAATACAGCAATTCTTTTGGAGTGTAACTTATTTCTTCTTACATTGGATTTTTCACTTGGCCCTGTTGGAATATACTTAGATTGCTTTAGCTGTACAGGCCTAGACACAGTAGAGGTGGTGAGTCTTGAGGAGAATACGCATCTCATTGAGAGGAATGTTCAGAGTGGATTCAAGTTTTCAACTTTATGTTCCATCAGATATCCCTACTTCTTTCCAATCAGAGTCTTAATTTTTACTTAGGACGCTTGCAAAGTCTGTGAATGCCCCTTTCATTGTAATCCCATAACTCACCTAAATAGTTAAATGTTGAATTTGGTTTTCAGACATATTTGCCCTGCTATATACAAACTAAAATAAATACATTTGTACAAAAAAAAAAAAAAAAGATTCTTCTAGGATCACAAGAGAAGCTTTGAGATTATGAAATTCTTGAGTCATTTTCCTTTTGTATAGTCTCCAGCACTGTCAGAAACAGCCATTCTACCCGCAAGTCATCACAGTCATTATTCCCACCATATCCATCATCTGCAGCAGTCATTTTATCCCCCCAAGGTACTCATTTACATAAGCATTTTATTCCAAGCCGTTCCAGGTGATGATTTAATTAAGTATTGCATGCCATGTCAGTATCCTCATTTTCTACTCACAAAGAACTTCGTGTTAAGTTCAAGGTCAAGGACATATCTTAAACATTTCCATAATCCCATCTTTGAGGGTTTTCTGACATCATTCCCAGTACCTGACACTGTAACCATCAGGAAAATAGAAATCACCTTAAGGATTTGGAACAGAGGGTATTTAAGCAGAGAATTGGTAACATAGGTGTTTGATAGCAAAAGGACAAAAATGGGATAGTTAAGTAACCCAGATATTAAAAACTAAAGAAGCTGGCATCTCTACATATATAGGACCAAGGACAGAACCCAGAAGGCTGACAAAGAAGCACCATGGAGATGGTACACAGACCTCTGAGAACGGGTCCCAAATGGCTACTGCTGTTACCTGGCATCTCACCAGACAACTGGTCCTGGAAGCTCTCAAGAAAGGTTAAAGTTTTTAGCTGCTACTGACCAATATAGGAAAAACAGAGATGTGTAAGTCCCTTCTCTCCTTTCCTTCTATTTGGCAAAACTTAACGGGAAACCATTTGACTAACAGGAAAACGTAGTTTACAGAGTCATCATAGAGAAGAGTCCTGAAGGCTGCTCTAGAACCAAGAGCTAATAGGTCAGTAGCTGGCACAGACTTCCCATTTGGCCCAGAATAAAAGCTAAAATCCTGCAGTAATCTATAGTTGCTCCATAACCCAGTCCCTTGTCACTCTCAATTTCATCTCACTCCTCCTGCTCCTGCCACAGAGATGCCTTGATCCTTCTTGAACACACTAGGCATGTTCTCATCTCACACCCTTCACACTCACTGTTCATTCGGCCTGAAACTCTCTTCCCTGAGATCTTCATGGCTCACTCCCTCATTTCCTTCCATTCAAACATTACTTTCTCAGTGAGGCCTTCCTTTGATTTTCCTCCTACAATTTCACCTCATAGTGGCATATTATTTCCCTTTTCCCTGCTTTCTTTTTTCCATATGTACTTATCAGCCTATAATATACTCTATATATGCATATATTTATATTTATACTTATTTTATTTTACTATTTTTATTATATATATATATATATTTTCTTTTTCTTTTTCTTTTTCTTTTTTTTTTTTTTTTAAGACAGTCTTGCTCTGTTGCCCAGGCAGGGGTACAATGGTGTGATCTTGGCTCACTGCAACCTCTGCCTCCTGGTTCCAAGCCATTCTCCTGTTTCAGCCTCCCGAGCAGCTCGGTCTACAGACACCTGCCACCATGGCCGGCTAATTTTTGTATTTTTAGTATAGATGGGGTTTCACCATATTGATCAGGCTCATCTCAAACTCCTGATCTCAGGTGATCCGCCTGCCTCAGCCTCCCAAAGTGCTGGGATTACAGGCGTGAGCCATCACGCTTGTCCTAATTTTTGTAATTTTACTAGAGACAGGGTTTCGCCATGTTAGCCAGGCTGGTCTCGAACTCCCGGCCTCAGGTAATCTGCCCACCTCGGCCTACCAAAGTTCTGGGATTACAGGCATGACCGCACTGGGCCAGTATACTATATATTTTATATATTTATCTTATTGTATGTCTTCTCCAGTAGAATGTGAGTTCCACAAGATAGAGACTTTTATTTGTTTTGCTCATGGCTTAATTCCAGTGACAGAACAGTTTCTGGCAAATATTTGACATTCAACGAATATTTTTTAAATTAGTGAGTATACTAACACAACCCTTATCCTAGACAACTCTCACCTGGACACATCCAGGAATCTTCTCCCTTAATTCATTCTTGTCTCTGCCTATCCATTTTCAACACTGCTGCTATAGTGATTTAAATAAAATAATTACACATTAGACTACATTCTATCCCTGCCTCTTCACCTCAGTCATGGTTCTATAGCTAATATTGACCTATTGAAGTAAACTCTATTCATTCAGGGTTTCCTTAATCATTTAATAATGAAGATTTCTACATATGGCAGTTTTTCAACAGTTTTTCACTTGACTTGTGTTATCAGTGATCTTTTAAAGAAATCTTTGCAAAGTCTCTTATTACCTAATTTGGCTTTTGATACTATAAAAAGTGGATCATTTAAAATCTGATCTTTTGTATGTAGACACAAGATGAAAATATGTCTATCTTACTTAACACAAAAGTTATGCTTTTAAAATGTTGCCTGTGAATCCATATACATGTTAAAGTCTAGGTTTTTATTTCAAAGTTTATAATAAATTGAGTATTCATTCTTTTGGAAAACTTTTTGGGAATAAGACATAATAAAATCTCACTTAAGCATTCATGAAAACAAAAGTTGCCTAAATCATAAAATATAGATGTATATTTTATATTTTGCATAGTAGATTAAAAGTCTAAAGGGGATCATTGTTTAACAAAATTTCCATCAACTCTTGTCTTACCTCTAAAATAGAAATAATATGTCTCCTTTTTTGTCTGTCCAAAACCTGTTTCTTTGCTCTCTGTAAAAGCTGTATACTTGTAGAAATGAACAGGTTGATCTAGTCTGATGGAACAATAAGATGTAACAAGAATCTGGGCAACAACTGAGCCTGCCTGCCTGGTTGTTTTTCTTTATTCTGAATTACTGTATCTCTTGAGTTTTGGTTATGCCAAGCTAGTGGTTGGATGTGTGTGCCTTCTCTTAGTGAATTGTAACAGCCTGGAGATCAAGATTTTACTTACTTTGTGCCCCACAGAAGGCTTTGCACAGAGTAGGTACTGAAATTGTTTGTTACAACTAGTTTAAAAATTGGACACAATAAAAAGTATATGAAGCAACTCTATTAACATATCAATGGAAATTTTAAAGCTAAATGCAAGTTTTAAGATTCAATGCAAAGAATGAACACTCAGAACACCCAGATTTATCAATTATGTAAAATTTGGTGTTCTATACGATGAATTGAGCTGATAGCCATAGACATTTGAGTGTGTGTGTATGTGTGTAATGGTTCAAGCTAAATTGAAGGGAAGGGTTTTGATAATTCTCAAAACAATGCTGGATTTTTTTTTACAACATAGAAATTACTGTCCTTCTTCAAATAATACATTTGAATATAAATGCATGCATGTTCATTTCCTACCTTCAGCTTCTCCCTTGCAGGTCTGGGGTCCTCAAACATTGCACGACTGTGTTTTCCTCCAGCTCAGGCTTCTCTATCTTTCTTCATTTGGAGCATCTGTTATGCAACGTATTGAAAAGCAAGTTGCCTGTTTTGGAAAGGGTGATTTCCTTTTGAGGCCATCTTAATCTCCAAGGAAAATGTAGACACACACAAAAATATGCACAAACAGCTGGAGTACAGGTTGACGTTAGTGAAACCAAACCATTTTTTTAATATATTCAGAAATTTGAGTGAAGTTACTTTTTATAAAACTTCCCTGCTGTTCTCACAGCACAGCATGCAGCCCTATGGGCTGAACATGCTGAATTTTAACACAAATTTTTCTTAACATGGGTCAGTATTGATAGTATAATCTTTACAAAATATGCCTCTGATGAAGAAAATACATCCTCCCTTTCTAATAGCAGGGTTGTAAAAAATACAGCATAAGGCAAATTGTTTGAAATACCATGCTGCTTAAACATGTAAAAATATACTTACTCTTTAATCTCCGAATGACTTTCACTGGTTTACCTTTAATGTAATTATTTTTAGCCCTTATGATTTAACTTTGGCTTCATGTGATCCATCTGGTTGGATAAGAGCCAATACTTATATGTTCCTTTCAGGTTTACTGAGTGCTTACATAAATATTATCTGGCAAAGTAGGTATTTCTCTTATCCCCATTTCACAAACATTTGGTGATTGCTTTTGCAGATGTTACCCAAAGATGTTATGGTAAACTTTAAAAATTCAAAAAGCTTAGTCTCTCTGATTGTTCTTTTTTATGAAGTGTCAGATATTTGTTTATGGTAAATGTATTCCATGTATTGTTGTAAACCAATTAAAGTGGAGTGACCAAATGATAATAAATCTAGTTTATGTCTAAACATGTGACAATACTCTTTCATCATTGAAGAGATGTTGTTAAGAATTATATTTGGCTACCAGTAGTTATAGCCTAAATAAGAGACATGTAGCTTTGTCTCATGTTAAAGAAATCTGAAAGCAGACAGCTCAGGTTGAGGAAACCATGCTATATATATTGTGTATATACTCTTTATTAGGGAACTACATGTTCCTTTCTGCTTTGCCATTCCCAGCACACATGGTTTCCATTTTCAGGGCACAGGGTGGTTATCAGAGCTCCAGCCATTGTGACATCATTTTCTATTAGGATGCAGAAGAAAAAGAAAGAAAAGCCAAAAGGTTTTTTTCAGAAGTCCTACCCAATAATTGTTCTATCTACATCTCACTGGACATCCTAGTTCCAGGGGACAAGGCAACAGTAGACTCCTGGATGGCTCATCATTGCAGGGCTAAGACTGGGGATTTGTTATTGAAGAAGAAAGGATGAATGGTGTGGGGAACCACAACTTGCTGTTTTTGTCACTCTTCCATAAAGGATTTCTCTACTTTTAAGAACAGAATCTATTGAACCCTCCAAACTATTACCCCACATACTTTTTTAAAAAGTCCCACTAATGGTTTAAAGAGTATCCTTGGTTGAATAAAAATGTAATCAGATAAAACAAAATTAAGATAAAGTGAAGGTGACAGTTGAAAATCGAAAAGTATCCATCCCAGATCAGAGGCTATAGAATAGCAGTAAAAAGTGAACTAGAATTTGGTAAAATCTATGTTATTCCTCTATAGGAATCACTTCCTGTAACTATCTTGAGACTGTTAAGGAAGCATGCTTAAATTATGACTATTGCTCTATGGGGTTCTGAGGGCTAGAAGGAATGAAAACATCCAGAGTCTTACAATTCCCATCATGAACATGACTTAAAATCTAAAATTCATTAGACTATTGACATCGAACATTAGAATAATAGTGAATTATTGAAAATCAAATTAACTCCTAATCTCAAAATTTACATTATTAACATAAAAATGTGCTAGAGCACATTAGTAATTCAGTGCTAGTATATTAAACAAAAGCAAGATAGAATTTAAAATACAATTTTACTAAGAACTAACTGATTGTGAAAAATCGTATAAACATTCCCTTATATTACTTGGAGAAAATAAGTGGCAAAAACATTTAGAAAAGCTAAATAATGCACTTTAGGCACATGTGTGTGGTATATAAATATATAGAAAAAGTAATAAAGCTGCCACATTCTTTAACCTGGTAATTCTACTTCTGGGAATCTCTTTTGGAAAAAAGATGGATCCTAAATCCTGAAAAAAAGGTTTGTTGCACAATCTTTATGGCAGCAGGATTTAGAAGTAAAAAACTGAAAATAGCTGGCTGTTCAACACAGGATAATAACTTAGGGAACTGGTGATATGTTCACTTACTGAAAACAGTATTGTCAATCAAGTAACTGAACAGGTAAGAAAAGTTAACAAGAGAACTCTAAGGTATCACAGATGCACCAACTGCAGGGAGCATCTATGGCTCCTGGGGCTGGGAGAGAAAAAGGAAGACATTGAAGTTGAAACTTAGCACCTTTGTGGAGGATCCCTGTGGACCCGTAGCCCAGACCTCCGAAAGGTCAGGACCCTGGCTGAGGCTGATGTTTCCGAGGTGGTGTGTGCTGAAGCTGGTTCTGTTAAGCGTGGGAACAACTGCGAACTGCATCCACCCACTGCTCTGGCAGGGCGCTGCCATTTATAGGGTGAAAGAAGCATCTCTGGAATGATGTTCAGGACACAAGAAGGAGATAGAAAGCACAAAGGAAGGAGTTCAGTCCCTCCCTTATCCTGTAGAGCTCCACTCTCCCTGAAGCATCCTCTCTAGGCAGAGCCTAACAGGGAACCAGCTATCATAGCAGAAACTCCCGGCCCCTCCCTGCACTCCTAACATCAGGTCTTTTCAGGCTGTGGTTGGTCCGTCTGGGTGCCTACCTTCTCCTTTGTCAGTTCCGAGGGCTTCTGGAGAATCAAGAGTGGGTTGGGGTGACAGGGAGCCCCCTGCTGCTTCACGACTGAATAGGAGCCTATGCCTTGCTCAGTGGGCAAGGTGGAGAATAGGAGCCTATGCCTTGCTCAGTGGGCAAGGGCCACCTTGGCTAAGGTGCCACAGAACAGGTACCCAGGACTGGGTAGGGATGGGGAAGAATGTTTCCAGCCCTCCACAGGGCCGATGGGGCTTTGCCCACATGTGCCACTGTCTGCTGCAGGCTGGACAAGACACTGCCCACCATGGGGGCCTCCTGCTCATTGTCACCATCAACAATGGGCGGTGTCTCTTTTGACTGTGCTGGATCCAGTCATCTGCAGAGTCCCAGAGCCACCACAGCAAAAGTGAGTATAGAAGGCTGGTTTGGAGGTGAGAGACAATAACTTAACTGGCACAGCCTCACTTATTGCCTGTCTCTAGCTAGAAAATAGACTCTTTAGGGACACTAGCTCCAGTTCTTAGAACAGTGCCTGGCCCATGGCAGGTGCTCCATAGGTATTGTTGAATTAATGAAAAGAAACTCTCTGTTATTGAAGGAAGGGGTAGATTGTGAAAAAAAATAGGGCATCTTTATTTCTGCCTTTAGAGTTTTCCTAATTCAGAAATTCCTCTAAAAAGTGAAAGGTGCAAACCAAGGGAACACCCCCCCTCTCAGTCTTTCCTATTCTACTTTTTCTTAACTATGTGTGACTTTAACAAGTTACTTAACTGTACGGACCCTGGTTTTATAATCCTGAAGAAAGAAATAGCACGTACTTTATTTTTTCTCTTTTGCGATGGTGTCTCACTCCGTCACCCAGGCTGGAGTGCCGTGGTGCGATCTTGGCTCACTGCAACCTCTGCTGCCCAGGTTCAAGCAATCCTCCTGTCTCAGCCTCCCGAGTAGCTGGAACTACAAGCACCTGCCACCATGCCAGGCTAATTTTTGTATTTTTAGTAGAGATGGGGTTTCTCCATGTTGGCCAGGCTGGTCTCGAACTACTGACCTCTGGTGATCCACCCACCTCGGCCACCTAAAGTGCTGGGATTTCAGGCGTGAGCCACTGCGTTTGACTGGAAAAAGCATTTACTTTAGAGTGTGATTGTAAAGATTAGTGTGATAATATGTACAGAACATCTTATATTCAGGGAGCGCACACATTTGTTCAATGAATTGTACTGTTGAGATCACAAATCACATTTCCTCACCCTTCAACCACTGTGCATTCACCATCATTTCCAAGTAGCTATGACTTCTGAATAATAATAGAAACCAACACTTCTTGAGCATTTCTATTTCATGCCAGCAACACTGTAAGTGTTTTACCTGTGTTAATCAATTCTTCCAAGAATTTATGAGGTAAATGCTTTTATTTCTCCAATTTTACTGAAGAGGAAATTAAGGGAGAGAAAGTTAAAACAAAAACAAAACACAACAAAAAAACCTTAGATTACATAGCTAGAAAGTGTCAGAGCTAGAGTTTGAACTCAAGCAATCTGGCTCCAGAGTCTTAGCCACTGGTGCAGTGATCCTTTAATAGTACTACTACTAACTATTCTTATTGCTAAGTATTCCATAAATCTCCCGGGTATTTACAGGAGTGTCTTGTGTAATTATGAATAGGCACTTTGCCCAATTCAGCCAAAATTTCTAAGGAGAATCATTGACTTCGAAAAACCACATCTGATTGAATTGAGCACGCCAAGAATGAGGAGAGATGGTGTCTCCTTTCAGGAGGGTATCTGGACAGAGCTTAAAGTGTCAATCTAATTATATACTGTTATTCTCCTATTATGGAAAAACCCTGTAATTGGATACTAGAAAATTCTCTGTAAAAGCTTGTCCCTCAGGCAAGGCTTAATACTGGTCTCAGAAGCCCAGTTAAATATATTTCAAAAATCAGTTATCCTTAAAAATACTGAAGGGAAATACTTCACATTAATGCAGTTGTCTTTGGATGGTAACATAACAGATAATATTTTTTCTTTTTCTTTTTTACAACTCTTTTATTCAAAATTTTTCTTAAGAGGAAGAATTGTTATAAAAACAATGTATTTCTTAAGTATAAGAAAACATTTCTACAAAAAGTAGAAACTTTAGATAAGTAAAAATAAAATGAATTATACATAATTACACCATTGCATGTTAAAAATCTGCCATATTTTCTAAATTTTTCTAATGTAAGGATACTCAAAAATTGTAAGTGTGTGTAAAAGATAGAATCATATTTTCATGTTTCTTTCTATTCTGCTGTGCTTTTCACTTACAAGAATACTGTGAATGTACTTCTCCATGAATAAATGTACATGTATTCACATTTTGCCATATATTTACTGTTATTAACATATTATAATTTTTAACCATTCCCTTCTTATTTGATATTTAGGTGGGTTCCATTTTATGGCTATCATAGCCCTAAATTTATACGTTTGTTTCTCACTTCTCTTATTAGTCTCTCAGGATAAATTCCAAGAGTGGAATTTCTAGGTCACATTTAAGACTCTAAGTTTTTAAACGTGTATTGACTGATTGTCCTCCAGTAAAGTTGCTACAAATTATTCTTCTACCAGCAGTGTCTTAGAGTGACTGTTTCCTTAGAGACATGCGATGTTCCTTACTGTCTTTGTCAGTAAGTCAAGCTAAACAAATATTTAAGATTTATTGTTTATTTCTTTGATAACTGCTTCATGTGCTCTTGTCATGTGTGTGTTTTCTGTGAATTGCCTGTTTTTGTCTTTTGCCAATTTTATTTATTGAATTGCTTTTTTTAAAGTTGATTTGTTCACGCCTGTAATCCCAGTACTTTGGGAGGCCAAGGTGGATGGATTACGAGGTCAAGAGATGGAGACCTTCCTGACCAACGTGGTGAAATCCTGTCTCTACTAAAAATACAAAAGTTAGCTGGGTGTGGCGATGCGCGCCTGTAGTCCCAGCTACTCAGGAGGCTGAGGCAGGAGAATTGCTTGAACTATGGAGTCGAATGTTGCAGTGAGCCCAGATCACGCCACTGCACTCCAGCCTGGTGACAGAGTGAGACTCCATCTCAAGAAAACAAAACCCTGATTTGTAAGAATTCTTTATCTTCAAATATGTTTAATATGTTTCAAAAGTTTTTACACCAGCTGATGAATTAATTATATTGAAATTCCTATTCATGTCTATTCCACGCATTACATTTTAAAGGAGAAATCAAAGGCATATCCAGTCCTGGAGTGGACTCAATGTCTAAGCAGAGACAAGGGTAACTTGGCACCAATGTTACAGGAAAAGACAGTGCTGGGCTCATGAGAGACTCTCGGGAAGAAATGCCAAGAATTCAAACTGGGCGAGAACTATTCTCTTGGGCACAATGAAAAGTTTTCTCCTAACCATAGTTTCTTCATGAAACAAAACTAAAGATTAATATCAAACTTCACAGTGTATCCTTCCCAGTTCCTCTCTGCCTGGTTAGGCTTATTCATCCCTTAGATCTCAGCTCAAGCACCATTTCCTCAAGGAAGTTTTCCCTGACCTTGCCTACTAGGTCAAACCTCCTTCTAATGTTCCTGAAACTGTAGTTTTTTGCAGTACTTCTCACCGTTGTGATTTTATATTTATTTACCTGATTGTTTGATTCATACCTCTCTTATTATTTGAATGGATTCTCCCTGAGGGCAGAAACTGTTTTTGCAACTCTTCATCTCTCAGCCTGCCACAAAGGAAATGAATGACAAAGATTCGTTAGATAAATTGTATGTGAAAATGCACTTTAATTATAATTAATATCCAAAAGGAGTGAGTTCAGCCATTCTACATGAATACTTTTGACACTATCATGAAGTGCTAATTTAAAGAGCCCCTTCAGATACTATTACACAGAAAAATCTAAACTCTGGATATCACAATTTAACAGCAAAATAAACACTCTATTGCCCCAAGTGAACAGAACACATTTTTCCACCTAAAATTCTCGGCAAACAAGGTCGGTTTAGATAGACCTTTCCATTAAATCCCTCATCATATAACTTTTTAAAACGCCATTGGTTTGACCCATAGGGATATAAAGATTAAAAGAAAAAAAATCCTGTGTATCTGTGCAGTCCAATACAATAGCCACTAGCACCCGTGACTATGGGGCAGTGGAAAGGTTGTTAGTCCAAATTGAGATATGCTGTCCTTATAAGCTATACACCAGATTTCAAAGACTTATTATGAAAAAAATGAAAATGTTTCATTGTTATAAAATATATATGTTTAAATAATACTATTTTGGATTTATTTTTTATTTTTTGTTGTTGAGATGGCGTCTTGCTTGTTGCCCAGGCTGGAGCGCAGTGGTGCGATCTCTGCTCACCGCAAGCTCCACCTCCCGGGTTCACACCATTCTCCTGGCCCAGCCTCCTGAGTAGCTGGGACTACAGGCACCCACCACCACTCCTGGTTACTCTTTTTGTATTTTTAATAGAGACGGGGTTTCACTGTGTTAGCCAGGATGGTTTCAATATCCTGACCTCCTGATCTGCCTGCGTCGGCCTCCCAAAGTGCTGGGATTACAGGCTTGAGCCACAGTGCCGGGCCTTGTTTTGGATTTATTGAATTAAATAAACTGTATCATTAAGATTAATTCCACCTGTTTCTTTTGACCTTTTTATTGTTTCTAGTAGAAAATTTACAGTTAATATTTGACTCACATTTTATTTCCATTGGATAGTGCAGCTCTTTGGTATAACTCAGATGCAAAAACCACTACCTTGGTACAATTTGTTTTACACCACACTCACCTATTGAAAGCTGGGAAAGCTGCCAAAGAGATATTTGAGTAACAAAAATCTGTTACAAGAATCTGAGTATGAAAATTTACTCAATGAAAGTCCTCAAGTCTCCACAGCCTTCATTTTATCTTATTTCTACCCGTAATTTAACACATTCATTTATTAACTTTCTAAGGTCAAAGAAAGAAACGAGCAAAGTTGAGGAAGCTGGCCAATCGCTTGCACACTTATATCTGAGAATTCAGACTCTTAATCCTTCACTCTTACTTAGCTGGTGACCTTGATAACAAGGTAATACAAACACTATGGAAAGATAGAACAACAAATCTAAGCTGTTGGGGGCTGCATGGTGTGCATAGTTCAGGAACAAGAGGGTTTTCCAATGTAGTCCAGAATAGTCATTGATGTTAGAAAGAGTTAAGTGATTGATCATAGGACATACTTCATTTAAAAAAACAGGATAGTGGCATCATATCATAGGAAAAGTTCTATCCAAACTGGTGAAAATAAAATATTGAAATTCAGTAATTTTGTTTACTAAGAGTAACTTACTCCCCCAAGGTAAAGGGGAAAATAGGGATAGATGGAGAGAGGTAACAGCAGATGAGAAAGAAGAGGTTTTGCTCTGGTTAGTCAAGGCTTTATTATTAAAGAAACTCCCTTTAAAAATTAGGCCTCTTTAATTGTACAACATGTGCATTTTTGGGACAAGCATATGTTAGATTAACACAGTGCTGTAAAATAATGCCTTCATATTGATAGCAGCTATTGCAACACACTTCTTAGTAGGAAAATATTCTGCTCTGCCCCGTGAGTCAAATACCATCTTCCGTGCGCTTTTGTGACAAGATCTTAATGGAGCCTTTGGATTATTATACACTTTGGCCTAAGCGAGTGAATGACCGCTAGGTCTGTTCAGTGACTTCAAATCACATGTTATCAGTGAAACCTTCACTGCTGGGTTTCCTTTCATTGTATCTCCAGGCTGACCGTTTCCTGTCAATGTCCTTAGAACGGAGAATATACTGAAAACTAGGGTCAGCCACTCAGCCGCTAACGCTCCACTCTGGCTTTGGAAGATAAAGTCATTTTTATTTTGTTTTGTTTCAAAATATTATTTTTTCTTTTTTAAAAAAAACCAACATTAGATTTTTCTGTGATTTGTTTCTTGTTAAAAATCAGCAAGGTACATTTTAAACAATGTATAGTGTTGTCTAAAGATTAGCCAATAAAAAATAATTTCTTATTGTGCACGTTATACCTTATTCAAGAATTTGCATGCTCTGTCCAGCATACAGTCTTTGAGGCTGCACAGAGTAGGAGCAACTAATATTTGAATATGAACCTTGTAATATGATAACTCATGAAAAGCTGATTTATGTGTGATGATTAGTTAATGGAAACTGACTAATTTTTTAAGTCCAAAGTGTATTTATTAGAACTATAATGCAGTATCTTTCAGACTTTGTGTTCATAAGCTTGTTTTTTTTTCTTATTTGTCTTTTATTTTTGAAAACATAACTGAGTTATTATTTTGAGCGTGTTGGGGGAAAAGAAGCATATCAATAAATAAAAGAAGGTAAACAAATCCCCAGACATAAATATCAAGAAAGGAAGACATTAACTGTCCCAGGCGGGGAGAGAACAGTTAGCATAGCTCCTTGGAAGTGTGACGATCACCCTCGCCCTTCAGGCTTATCACATTATTAGAATTATTACAATGGCCAAGGTGTGAAGGATTAGGATAACCAGCTCTCAGTAATTAGCAGTATACAACCTATTTTGATTGGAATGACAGAAGGAAGTAGAAGCTTCTTAGATGTGGGGGGAAATGGGATGAAGTAGGCAGTAGCAGAAATAAGTAACTGCTTATTTCTGAAAAGCCTTGTTATTGTGGTGTTATCATTGCTACCACTTAAGTGAGCTTCAGACTGTGTTTCCTGCTCCATTAGGAGAGAGCTGTTCTCATGAGCAAGAAAATGAAGTGACAGCAGCAAAAATTTAAAAAAAAATCTAGAGGCAAAGGATCCAGTCATCATATACAGTCACATGATAAAGAATATCCTTAATCAACAGCTCCAAATTAATTGGCAATAGGCAAAATCACAGTACTGGATTTGAACACAGGTAGATGAACATAATTTTGACAGGTGCAAGAAAGGGCTCTCCCCAGAGAAAGAGTGCCTGGGATGGGGTCTCTGAACAAGCCTAACCTGAGGAAACTGTACTATAATATAAAAAGAAAAGAGAACAACTCACACTCAGTGGAGGTCTGAAGAAAATATTCCTACTTTCCGTTTGAGTTCAGATTAAGCCCCAGAGCAGGACTAAGATAGGAGACAAAATGGATCAGTTGAGTAGTTGTCCTCAAATTAGTTTTAATATGATTATTTTGTCTTTTTTGTTTATTTAATGTTTGGTTGGCTGATGTTTTAAATGGAGCAAGTCATTCTATTTCCTCACTGATTGAATGCCAGTCAAACTACTTTTGGCTTCTAGATGGAAATTTCTGATTCTCTTGCAATTATCCACACTAGTGTGATTTTTCTTCCTCTTTGGAAGTTCCAGGGTCCCTGACTCTCTGTTATATGCACTCCAGGGACAGATGGCAGAGGAAGACACCACCTGTCTGACAAAAGACATTACCTGGCTGGTGCTCTGAGTGTCACGCTGAGTAGAGTAGCCATCACTGAGAATGGCTCAGTTGTTATATAATTGTACATTCAGACACCTAATTTTATTTAGTTTTGCCTTTAATCACTTATATTTTTTGATTTGCCTTATATTTTAAAATTTGACATATATGTCTCTGCAAACTGTCAACTCCTGGAAGACAGAGACAGTGTCATGCTTCTTTCAGAGCCTCCAAATAATAAGAATCACAAGATAAATAAATATTTGATAAGTTACATTCAACACTGGACTGTAATCTTTATGAGGGCAGGTGCTGTGACCATTTGGTTCAACATGACATTTCTAATGCTTACTATTTATTCCAGGTCCATTGCTAAGTGCTTCATGAGTATTTGTTTAATAGATGAATAAATAACATCTTCAAATTGTAAGTTTAATTTTCAGCAAAGGTTGAGGTTGTGGTGAGGAGAAAGAGGAGTGGAGGGTGGACATTTCCTGTTCCTGGATCACATGAGGGCCATCTTTTCAGAATTGGTTTTCTCTACCTGATTGGCCTATAGTCAAAAATAAGGGTAGATCCAGGAAGCTTGCGTGACATCTAGCTATGTTCTTAACTCCTCAGAGCTGGGATGTATACCACCACTCACTGCTCTATTCCCAATTAACAATTATTTCATCAAAGGATGGACTTGAGCTAAACATCTCCCTTTGTTTTGGTTAGGAGGATCAGCTTATATTTTCTGGTCAAGTAATATTGTCCTTTATGAAATTTAAAATAGCAATTTTGATCATTTTATACTTTCAGCATGAAGAAAAAAATATCCTTTCTCTGTAACATTCTTTGCAAGAATAGTTACCACTCATGAATACATAAAGACTTAGATTCATACACAAGGCACATAGGTTTCACCCACAATTTGTTAGTTCTACTATTTCCACATATATTTCATCTTATCCTATTTCCACACATATTAGATTAGAGATCAAAATTAGGTGTCATGCCTTAGACATTTTTATATCTCCTGCCTGACACAACATGTGTTCATTACTATTTGTTAAATGTGTGAAAGAATGAATGAATGAGTGGCCATTTTATTTTCTCTTACTATTACCATAATTTCCTTACCCTTTCAGAGGAGTTGCTATTTTCCTCTGATTCATGTTCATGTCTTGTATTTTAAGACTTCATGATGAGAAATTCTAATTGTCTATATCATAAGGTTGATCTGGCTGCTCAGAATCTTCTTAACCTTGGTTTGTTACAGAAAGTTCCCAGATTCATGATCGCCTCATTAAAATCAGAGCAAAATATATAGAGAGGACATTTTACATAGACTCCTTGTTTAGATTTATTTATTTTTTCAATTTTTCCTCTCTCACCAACAGTACTTGGAAACAAGTACTGTAGCTAGAAAGTTGAAAAAAAAAAAAAAAAAAAGCAAGCTGTTGGATAGTTATTTCAAGTTACAATTTGACTTTTCCTGGAGATGAAATTGAAAAAGAAAAAAACCTTTGTCTGACTATGATCACCTAATATATTTAAGAATTCATTTAGAAAATACAAATAAAAATAATGAATATTGATGCATTAAAAAAATAAATGGCCTTAACCTCTGAGTTTACAACTTAGGTCTCTTATCACAATTATTTTTTGTTACCAGAAAGATAACGTTTTAAATAACTGTGCCCTTTAAAACATTTATATTGTTTTTCTTCACGGTAGTTAAGATAAGGTAGCACAGGAGTTTCCCCCTAATTTTTAGAAAAAATTAGAACCAATTAATTGATTTGGGAAGTTCTCAACAAGGTACTATTATTCTGATTTTAGTACTTTTCCCTTTAAGACTCCTAGACCCTCCTATGAAATTCTTGGAATTTTTTTTTTTTTTTCAGAAACCTTATACTTTTCATCCTAATCTACAAATCTAACTTTTGGAGGTAGTTTTTGAATACACTCCTTTCTGTTTTCCAGTTGTAACAATAGGCGATGAAATAATTCATCTTGGAATAAAAACACTGAGAACTTTCACGGAATTGCCACATAGGTGAAACTTGACCTTGGTGCCATTCCTAGACTTGTCCCTTCTGTCTGGCCCCTGTCCTCTAGGTCTATCTCAAGCCAAAAGGCTTCACTCTCTGAGCTGGTTCTTAAGTGGCATAGAAAAGATGCTGGCTGGTAACTTAAGTTGTATCATCCTTAGTAACATTTTGTATCACAAAATTTATAAACCATATCCTTGATAATTCAGAATAAGTGACTGTTCATCATGGAATTTAGGGGGCCAATATTGTAAGCATCCTGCAATGACCACCTGCCCCAGACTCTCAGAACAAATACTTTAGGAAGTATTGGGCAGGTGACACGGTTGTCTTCAGCTTTCAGTGATGAGAAATACAAGTTCTGGGAATCTAATGTACAGCATGGTGACTACACTTACTATCTTGTGTATTTGAAATTTCTAAGGGAGTAGATTTTAAGCATTCTAACACATGCAAAAGGTAACTGTGAGGTGATGAATGTGATAAAATTTATTGTGGTAATCATTTCTCTCTCTATATATGTATATGGAGGTCAAATCATTACATTGTACACATTCATTTATTTATTCATTTTTGAGACAGAGTGTCACTCTGTCTCCCAGACTGGAGTGCAGTGGCATGATCTTGGTTCACTGCAACTTCCGCCTCCCGGGTTCAAGCGATTCTCTTGCCTCAACCTCCAGAGTAGCTGGGATTATAGCCGTGAACAACCACACTCGGCTAATTTTTGTATTTTTTGTGTAGATGAGATTTCGCCATATTGACCAGGCTGGTCTAGAAGTCCTGACCTCAAGTGATTCACCTGCCTTGGTGATTCACCAGCCTCCCAAAGTGCTGAGATTACAGGAATGAGCCACCACACCTGGCCCTGTACACTTGAAATACGCATTTTTATTTGTCAATTACACTTCAATAAAACTGGGAAAAAATTTTTTTCACAGGAGTCACAATGTACAGGGATAACAACAATAGCAAAACACCCAAAATCCTGCAAATTGCTTGCAAATACTTCTCAGGATCTTCACTGCGTGGTTTTGTGTATATATAGGAACAGGGTGGATAGGTCATAAGGAAAGCAAGAATGAGGAAAGGATTTGGTGGTATTTGTATCCATCTACAGAAAGAAGTCAGCTATCAGACTCCAGAAACCCAAACAATTTTCTGATGAAGGAGAGCCGTGGTATGACAATTGACCCTGAGCTCCGCACAAGCGATCACTAAGATTCGCTGATTCTGCAGCTGTAGAATCAACTCCCAGACTAAGTTATCTAAGAATTAAACCTCAAATCTTCCACGCTAAAATCACCTTTAAAAACATAAGCCCTTTAAAAAAATCATATTATTTAAAGGGGTAAGTTTTCTAAAATATTTTATATAAATATTTTATAATTTGTGTGTATATGCACATTTGTAGATTTTTAATTTGTAGATACTCTTTATTTGCATTTTTTTCGCAAAAAGCCTTCTTCTAATATTTATAAATAAATAAAAATAGTAAAGAAAAATGGCTATCAGTATGAACAATAAATACAATTTGTATGCAACTTAACCTTAAAGTATCTAGTCTTTGGAATTCTGGATTGTAATGTGGAGAAATAATGGCATCTGATTTGCCTTCCCTGTCATTCCATAAAATATGCATGAAACCCAAAAAAGAGAAATAGTGACTCAACATTGTTTTTATTTCTTCAGTTTAAAATCCTTCTTTAGACTCCATTTAATCAGCTCTTACCACTTTTGTCTTTTAACTTTTTTCTTTCTTTCTGTTTTGAAATAGGGTCTCGCCCTGTTTCCCAAGGTAGAGTGCAGTGGTATGATCACTGCTCACTAGGCTCAAACCCGTAGCCTTCAGCAATCCCCTCACCTCAGCCTCCCGAGTAGTTAGGACTACAGGTGTGCCCCATCACACCTGGCTAATTTTTAAAATTTTTAACATAGAAATGGGATCTCTCTACATTGCCCAGGGTGGTCTCAAACTCCTAGTCTCAAGCAATGTTCCCGCATAGGCCTCCGAAAGTACTGGGGTTAAAGGCATGAGCTACCTACCATGCCCACCCTTCTCCTTTTCATTTTTTTCACAATATTTTGTAAGTTCAAAAAATTCATGTGAAATAGATTTGATTTACAAGGCATATTGACAAAATGAACGAGCACATATCCCGTACTCTGCACTCTGTTCCTATCCATTTTCCATGCCCCACCTTCTAGTCATAGCCACTATTCTGAATGTTTGACATCCTCCCTACCAATTTTATTTGTGTTACATATGTGTACAGCCCTAAATACCACATCGTGTATTCTTCCATTCTTTAAAACTGTTATTACACAGCCTTCTGGAATTTACTTTTTTCACTCAGCATCATATCTTTGAGAGTCATCGCTGTTGTATGTAACGGACTTACAATGATTTGTTGTACACATATACTGTAATTTATTTATCCATTCTGCTACTGATAGATATTTGAGATCACCCAGGTTTTTGATACTTGAACTGTGAATGTTCTTTTATTTCTGATGCCCATATACAAAACTTTCTGTAAAGTAAGTCCCTGGAAGAATTGTGGAGTGATAGTTTATCAACACTTTTTTTTTTTATTATTATTTTTTTGAAATGGCGTCTGGCTCTGTCACCCAGGCTGGAGTGCAGTGGAATGGTCTCGGCTCACTGCAGCCTTTGCTGCCAGGGTTCAAGCGATTCTCCTGCCTCAGCCTCCAGAGTAGCTAGGACTACAGGCCTGTGCCACCATACCCAGATAATTTTTGTATTTTTACTAGAGGCTAGGTTTCACCATGTTGGCCAAGCTGGTCTTGAACTGCTGACCTCAAGTGACCTGCCTCAACCTCCCAAATAGCTGGATTACTGGCGTGAGCCACCGCGCCTGGCCTGAACACTTTCAATTTTAGTGGCAAATCTTCTCTTTTTTTTCCTAAATTTGTTGCTTTTACATCTTCACCAGTACTTGGTATTATTAAACTTCTTGATTTTTGTCAGTCTGGGAAAATAAAATAAAATATCATTCTACTACTCACTTGCATTTTCTTGATTATTAATGATGTTAGATACCTTTTTACTATTCTTGTTTCCTCTTTGCAAAAATACCTGTCACTATTTTCTTCCTATTTTTTTCTATGGCATTATCTGCATTTTATTGATTTATAGAAAATCAGTACCTTTATATATTACTCTTATATTCTGTATACTGTTTATCAGTAGTGTGTTGTAAATACATTCTTATGGATTGTGGCTTGTTTTTTCACTATACTTATGGTGTCTTTCAGTGAATACAAATTTTTAACATAGTAGTGTAGATTATGAGTCTTTACTTTTGTAGTAAGGTTTTCTGTGTCCTTGAGAAATTCTTTACTACTCTGAGAAGACTGGATTTTCCCACGGCCAGTGTTTCCTTCTTTTTTTTTTCTCTCTAAAAGTTTTAAGTTTGATTTTCACAAATTCTTAATCTATCTGGAAAGGATTTGCACATGTGTTGTGAGATTGGGATCCAATTTTATTTTTTCCACACAGACACTCAACTGTCCCTGTTTATTGAATAGCCTCCCTTTCCACAGTTATTAAATAGCATCCTTATCCCATATAATACATGGATCTGATTCTGGGTCATCTATTGTTTCACTGACCAATTTATGTATCACTGGGCCACCCCACAGCTTCCAACTTACTAGAGCTTTAAGTAAAACAGAATAGTTACAAGGCAACTCCTCTCACCTTATTCTTCTTTCAGGACTTTTTTTTTTTTTTTTTCTTGGCTATTTGCTTTTCACATAAACTATAGAATCACTTGTTATATTCTACAGAAAGCTCTGGGGACTTTGATGAGAATTATATTAAATGGATAGAGAAATTTGAGTGAGAATTAAAACTGTGATACCATGTTCCTACACAATAAAATGTATCTCCTGCACTTGTTTAGATCAACTTTAAAACTTCTCAAAAAGGTTTTATAATTTTCTCCATGAAAGATTTCCACAACGTTTGCTAGAAGAAGTCTTAGGAAACAATATATTTTGTTTTTATTATAAATGGTAACATTTTAAAAACCTGTTTTTAAAAATTAGATACCTGATATTAATATAGAGCAAATAAAGAGTATTTTATTGTTAATTATATCACTAGCCATTTCACTAAATTCTTATAATAGTATGTAAATTTGTTTGGAAGTTTGTGTGTGTGTATGTGTGTGTAAACAAATTATATCATTTGAGACTAATGACAATGTTTTTTTTCTTCTCAATTTATGTGACTTTTATGTCTTCTTCTTGCTTTACTATGCTGGCTAGGACTTCCAGTACCCTGTTTAACGGAGTAGTTATATTATGTGTCAATGTGCTCATGATTTAAAAATGAATTTTTCTAATATTTTATTATTAACAATGATGTTTTCTTTAGAATTTTGATGAAAACCTTATCAGGTTAAAAGAGTTTCCTTTTATTACTTGTTTGCTAAAAAATTTTATCATCGACAGTGCTGAATTGTATGAAATTCTTGTTTTGCGTGTACTTAATCTTTTAAGGTGGTGAATGACATTTACAGTCATTTGAATATTAAACTACTCTTGCATTCCTGGGATAAACTCTTGGTCATTCATTAATTATGCTTTTTATTCACTGGTGTTTTCATTTTGGGCCTATTGTGTTTATTCAGGACTGAGACAGGACTATAATTTTCTTCTTTTGTATAATTCTTGTCTGATTCTAGTATTGACGTTTTCTTAACTTCAAAGAAAGATTTGGGGAGTATTTTCTCCTTTTCAGCTATCTTTAAAAAGGTATACAAGACCAAAACAATTGGTACTTTGAAAATTTTGTACAATTTGTCTATGAAACTAGTTTGGCTGAATGTTTATTATATGCATATTTTAACTACTGATTCTCTTACTAGTTTATATTTAGTGTATTTATTCTCTTTTGGATCAGTTTTGTAAGTGCTCTTTTTTCTAAGAATTTGCTGATTTTATATACATTGTGAATAACACATAAAGATCTTGTTATTTAAAAAATTTCTTTTATTATAGTTATATTTTTGTGTTGTGTTTAATATCTATGATTTGATAGGTGGTTGTGCCTTCTCTTCTTTTTTTTTTTTTTTTTGAGACAGAGTCTCGCTCTGTTGCCCAGCCTGGAGTGCAGTGGTGCGATCTCGGCTTACTGCAACCTTCCTGGGTTCATGCCTTTCTCCTGCCTCGGCCTCCCAAGTATCTGGGACTACAGGCATCTGCCACCATGCCCAGCTATTTTTTTTTTTTCTATTTTTAGTAGAGACGAGGTTTCACCATGTTAACCAGGATGGTCTGGGTCTCCTGACCTCATGATCCGCCTGCCTCGGCCTCCCAAAGTTTCTTTTTTACTCTCTTCAGAGTTTGTGTTTTGGCTTGGTTGATCCTAAAATCCTAACTTCTACATTCTTTGGTTTTATTCTGTTGTTCTTCTGTTATTATGTTAGATAATTAGTTGATTAATTTTATTTTCTTCTGAATATAACCTTTTCAGTTATATACAGATATACTCCAAAGTACTGCCTTCACAGCAATTCACAGTATTTGGTTTGTAATATTTGTATAATTATTCAGTTCTAAGCATTTTTTAAATTCTCATTATTGTCTTTTGAATCCATAAATTATTTAA
The DNA here is from genome assembly GCF_002776525.5 of Piliocolobus tephrosceles. Lineage (NCBI taxonomy): Eukaryota > Metazoa > Chordata > Mammalia > Primates > Cercopithecidae > Piliocolobus > Piliocolobus tephrosceles. The sequence continues at coordinate 23,811,589 of NC_045436.1, read as the reverse complement.
AACTGTATTTTAAGATTACAAAATGTATTGTTGTTGTTTTTGTTACTGCATTTTAATTGCACAGTACTTGGAGAATATGGTCTCAGAAAATGATTTTTATACTACCTGAGGCCTGATGTTGGCCTAACATTTGGTTAATTCTTATAAATGCTTCATGTATGCTTTAGACATTCTATATTCTTTATTTGCTGCACATGGAAACCAAATTACTAACCCTCTTGTTAAAATCTTCTTTATCTTTATTAATTTTTTGTTGTTTGACATGTCAGTAATTGAGTAAAATATATTTAAATTTCTCCCACGGATGATGGATTGTCAATTCGTCCCTTTTGTGTTCAATATACTTTTGCTTCTTATATTTTAAGACTATTTTTTTCCTCAGAGATCTGAGTTTAGATTTATTAGTTTTTTTTATGAATTCAAGCTATTATCATTATTTAATCATGTTTTTTTCTAATCTTTAACAATGATTTTGCCTTAAAATAAACTTTGCCTGGTATTAACATAGCTACCCCAACTTTCTTTTGATAGTATTACCTTGGGGTATTTTGTCATAGCCAGTCTTCAAGATGACCCCCAGTGATCCTCGGGCTTCTGGTGATCATATCCTTACATAGTCCTCTTCCACAGTGAATAGGGCTGACTGCCTAATCAATAGAACATTGCATAAATGGCAGTATGGGGGTTTGGGCGTAGACAATAAGACGACTTGGCTTTTTGACTTTGAGGAAAGCCAGATGCCATGTTCTGAGGATATCAAGGCTGTAGACAAATTCTTCAGTCAAGCCTTGAGATCATGGGCATCTCTTGCAAGACCCCGAGTCAGAATCATTCAGTTAAACCTCTTCCTAATTCCCGATTCACAGAAAATGAAATTTTCAATTCACATTATGTCAATTCACAAACATAATGCGTGTTCATTTTAAGACAAAGTTTTGAACTAACCCGTTACACAGCAATAAATAGATAGAGATAGATCTTATCTTAAGGTAAGCATGTAATCCAATACTCTATTTATTAACTGGGGACTTTATTGGTTTATTGAAATTATTGATATATTTTGATTTATCTGTACCATCTTATTTTTAAAACTGGTCTATTTTTGATGCTCCTTATCTCTTTTTTTGCCATTTTATTTAATTAGTTTGTGTGTTTATTTCATTTTTTCTTCTATGGTATTAACATTTATGCTATATTACTTTTCATTCAGTGGTTATTATATCATAATCTGGACTTTATAATGTCTAAAGATATCTGTATCCTAAATATTAGAATACAGAACTCTTCTTCTGACTTACATCCTATTTGGTGCAGTATTTTAGAGTTGCCTTTTAAAATAAAACTATAGACAATTTTTTATGCAGACACATATTTATTTAGATTAAAATGTACATTTACCATTTTATTTTTCACTATGTTTTGTATCTCAGTTTATACCTCTGTGATTATTTTCCATCTTGTTGAAATACATCTTTTAGAAGTTCCTGAAGTAAAGAATTGTTGGTGGTAAACTCCATTTTTGTTTATCTGAAAATGACTCCATTTCCCTCTGATTTTTGAAAAATAATTTTTCCAGGTTAAAAAAAGTTCAATTATAGTTATATCAGCCCAGCACTTGCTGTTGATAATTCTTCAATTGGTCTTATTTTTAGCCTTTATCAGGTGATAGTTTTTTGTAGGTTTTTTTTTTTTTTTTTGGTGCTTTTAATAGTTTCTCTTTGATTTTGGTGTTCTCCAATTTTACCAAAACACATCCAAGTGTGGATTTTATAAAAAAAAATTATACCACCTAAGATTCATCATGTTTCCTGGATCTGTGAATTCAAGTTTTTTTTTTTACTTTTTTAAAACTTTTCATCTACTATCTTTTCACCTATTGTCTTCCTTCCATTATCTCTATTTTCTCCTTTTAGCTTTCAACTACATATATCCTAGAGCTACTCATTATCTTCTATATGTTTTAACTTCTGTTCTGTATTTTCTATTTATTTCTTTTTGTCCCTCTGCATTACATTCTGGACAATTTCATCAGATGCATATTCAGTTCACTAATTATTTCTTCAACTATATCTAAAAATCTATTTAGCTCATTTATGGAGATTTTTTATTTCAAAAGTTGTATATTTTATTTCAAGAAATTCCATCTTGTTTATTTTAAAGTCTTTCTGATCATTACCAATGGTTGTGTATTGCTTATTCACATTTGTGTTTTCATATTTTATTTTCTTAAGCATTTAGGATACAGCTTGTAGTAGGCAGAATAATGTTCTCCACAAAGGCATCTCTGTCCTAATTCCCAGAACTTGTGCATATGTTGGCATATATGGCAAAGGGGAATTAGGCTTGTAGATGGAATTATGATTTTAATCAGCAGATAAGAAGATTATTCTGGATTTTCCATGTGGGTACCAATATGATCACAGGAATAATTAAAAGTGGGAAAGGGAGACAGAAGAAGTGGGTTGAGAAAGAAATATGACAAAAAACCAAAAAGGCATGATCAGGGAGATTGCTAGATTTGAAGACCAGTAAACGGGGTCAGATCCAAGGAACATGTGTCCTCAAGAAGCTGGAAAAGGCAAGGTAACAGACCCATTCCTTAAGTTCTAGAAAGGAACATGGCCCTGATTTTAAGATATGTGACCCCAATAACTCTAAGATAATAAAATTATGTTGTTTCAGACCACTAAGTTTGTGGTAATTAGCGACAGCAGCAATAAAAATGAATACATAGATGTATTTTGTATCTGACCATGTTAATATCTGAAGCCTTTAAGGGTCTTTTGGCTATTGCTCTTATGACTTACTTATGCTTGGTAATACTATCTTTAAAAATTTTTAATTGACACATAGTAATTATAGATGTGGTATATACAGGACATAATCATATTGAAATACATATATAGTGATCAGATCAGGGTAATTAGCATATCTCTCATCTCAAACATCATGTCCTCGTGTTCAGAATATTCAACAACCTCCTTCATGCTTTTAAAAACTGTATATTACTGCTAACTCTGGTCATTCTACAGTGCCATAGAACACCAGAATGCATTCCTTCTATCTAGCTGTAATTTTGTATACTTTAACAAATCTCGCCCTATCCCCCTACCTCATTCCCTTCCCAGCCTCTGGCATCCTCTATTTTACTTTGTATTTCTATGATGTCATCTTTTTTTCTTCTTCCACAGATGAGTGAGAATATTTTGAACTTATATTTTTCTCAATCTTAACTTGTAGGACTTTTGTAAGGCCTTATTGGGGATGTTTTCCTCTTAGGGCATGGGAGCAATAAAACCCTGGAAATTAGTCTAATTCTCTGAATAATTTACTTTTATATGCAGATAAAGCTATGTTTTCTTAATTTAAGGGAAAAATAATACACAGTTATATAATTTTGGGAAAAATACTTTTTATTCTTCAATTTCTGCTCCTGATTTCCACATTGTAATGTTCAGAGGTAAAAACAACAATAAAAGCCTTTATTTTTAAATTGAAATGTACATGCAAATGAGATTTCTGGATTGCATTCTTCATGTTTCATATGCCAAAAGGAAAGCTTGAATGAGTTAGAAAGTCAGAAAACTTTGACTGTATGTATAACCGATTGAGGGAGCTTGTATTTGCTTATAAATCTTTCTAGTCAGGGCTTAATTCTATAGGATTTAGTTATCTAAATTATAGACATCTGTTTATTCAACTTTAGACAGTTCTTTTCATTTGTACCTCCATGAGATTTACAGAATGGAAAGCAAAAACATGAAACTGAATATGATTCTATAAGTTTTGCCATCACAAACTTGGATGAAATACTTGGAAGGTAAGACTTGAAAGCCAGTGATGGAAATCTGATTTTATATTACTTGTGTCTTTCACCAATCCAAGTCCAACATACATATTTTTCTTCACAAATAATGTAGAATCCTCTTTCTCTCTCTCTTTTCCTTCCTTCCTTCTTTCTTTCTTTCTTTCTCTCTCTCTTTTCCTTCCTTCCTTCCTTCCTTCTTTCTTTCTTTCTTTCTTTCTTTCTTTCTTTCTTTCTTTCTTTCTTTCTTTCTTTCTTTCTTTCTTTCTTTCTTTCTTTCTTTCACGGAGTCTCACTCCATTTCTCAGGCTGGAGTGCTCTCTGCAACCTTCACCTCCCAAGTTCAAGCGATTCTCCTGCCTCAGCCTCCCAAGTAGCTGGGACTACAGACGTGCGCCACCACGCCCGGCTAATTTTTGTGTTTTTAGTAGAGATGGGGTTTTGCCGTGTTGGCCAGGCTGATCTTGAACTCTTGGCTTCAAGTGATCTCTCCGCCTCAGCCTCCCAAAGTGCTGGGATTACAGGCATGAGCCACCGTGGAATTATTTGTATATCATATCGACTGATTGTATGTCTGTTATATGTAGTTCTATTAATTGCCCTGTGGGAAATACACTAAAGTTGTCTGCACCATCCTTGTTACCTAGGCTATGATCTATGGTGATCGCAAATCGTGGACACCTCTGGGATATCATTTGCAAGAGTTTGAGCTAGAATTTATTTTATTTGTTTTAAAGTACATGAATTTACACTTTTGGAATTAAATCATCCTGTCCATCTTCCTTCATTTTAAGATTACACATACAATTTAACTTGCCTCCTATTTTATTCATCACAGTACATGCAAACATGACAGACCTTTCAGTAACTGAGTAAAAGTCGGAGACAAAATGTATATATAGATTTGTGTTGTGTGTGCCTGTGAGTATCAGTGTCAGTATCAGATGGAATTATGTTTTAGATGTTCAATATTGATTTTGATTCATTGATTGATAGTTTTGAGCATATTCTCACATCTCTGCCTGCCTTACATCAGCTAGAATGCTTTGTCCTGGAAGTATCCTGAAGTCCACTTAAATTGGTTAAACAATAAGAAAATGCACTAACTTTCATATAACAGGACTTCAAAAGGCCAGGCTCACTTCCAGGTTGATTCAGTGCTCCCGAAGGTCGTTAAAGACCCAAGATCTTTCCACTGCTTGTGTCTGACACTCTCACTTTTAGCTTCTCCTAAAGTGCTGGGAAGCTGTCTGTATCTGTACCAGGCATCACTTACGCACATGAAAATGTCAGGAGGAAGGAGAATGACTTTTAATGTGACTCTCTTTTAACAGAGAAAGAATATCTCTCAGGAATCAGATATTCCTCTTATCTCATTGACAGAATGGAGCAAACTGCCCACTCCTGAATCAATCACTGGCAATGAGGTTGAGGTCACTTTTAGAACGGTCAGTCCTGCTCTTTAGAGCAGGGGGTGTGGTCAGTCTCCACAGAAGCATGCAGATGACTGTGGGAAGATTGTATCAGGAAAAGAAAGGGAGGAATTGATAATTGATAATGGGTAGGCAAACAAGTGTCAACTACATCATTAAAATATTTGATTTATTTCTTTAGACTCCAGATTGTTATAGGGAACACATATAATCTCAAAATTAAAACTTCTAATGTATATTCTTAATACATATTTTGAGACAGACAGTACCTGAAGTGCTAACTTTCTTGCTATATGATTGGAAAGGAGTTTTAGGACTTAAAGAAAGCATTATTGGTCACTCAAAGAATTTCACAATAAATCAAATCATGGGAATGAAACACCAAAAATATATTAGCACTCCTGAACATTGCTTTCATTTTCCAGGCAAGTGTTCAACCGAAACTGAAAACCTTATTTTGTAAATAGAGTATTAATTCTTCAGGAGGAGAGATAAGGCAGCCATTATTAAAGGTGTGGTCACAGTTGTTTCAGGTCATTAACATTCCTCAAAGCTTGCATTAGAAAATAGTTCAGAAAATGTGTCCTAAACTTCTGCGTGACAATATATTAACAACAACAACAACAACAGCAAAGCAGAAAAGTCAAGGGAAAGTAAATATACATATCCAGATAATGGAATAATGTATGTGTATATATACCAACACATTACCTACATACCTCCATTCAATGGAATAAAGTACAGTCTTTAAAATCACATTTTAAAAAATACCAAATGACCTAGAGGAAAATGTACAATGCAGTATTAATTAAAAAGCAGGATCAAAAGAAAACTCATATTATGATCTCATCAGTAAACTGATTAGAAAGATGCAAAAAATTTTAATTTTTTTCTCTGTGCATGGTATGGCTTCTAAAATTTTAACAGTTGTGATAGATTGGATTGTTACCATGTGTTCTCTGCCCTCCATGTCACATAATTGTACTTTTCCACTCTATCTCTCAGGTAGGTGACTTGCTTTGCTCAATTGTGAGTGAATTAATTTCTGCTATGTCTGAGTAAAAGCTCAAGAACCACCCTGAGGCTCTGTTCGTGCTTCCCTTCTAACTGCTATGAGCTCAGTGTGTCCGGAAAGGGGCCATTCATGACTATGGACCCCTGAATTAACAACACACATGGAGATCACATGCAATGTAGATAAGAAATAAAGCATGGTTGTTAGAAGCCATTGGCTTTTATTGTTGTTAGAAGCCATTGACCATTTCCTACCTCAGCATAACCTAGCAAAAGTTGCATAATAAGGAAATTTATAAACTTTTGTGTTCAATTCAGAAAAATAACAAATAATATAAATATCACACCATGCCAATCAATTTTATTTAAAAATCACATCATAAACCCTTTCAGGAGGAGGAACATGAATATGTGGTGCCCACTGGAGCTCAGATAGAGTAAAAGGAAGAGGACTTGTTCTAAGTCCCTTTGCACACTTTTACTGTGCAGTGCCAGAGTTTTCTTTTTGGGATTAGCGTCCTTGATTCATCTGGTTCCGCTCTTCCTGTGAATGCTTCCACTGCCCACAGTCAATTTTAGATAATCCAGCAAAATACTTAGATAACTTCTATATTTACTTCCTCACTTGGCATCCCTCCTTCTCCTCTTCTACCCACTGTAGTGTCTAACCGTCAAAGCTTGTCGATAATGTCCTGTCAGGTCAAATGGTCATATTTAGTCCTCATCTCTTCGGCTTCTTTTAGCCCTTGAGTCAGGTGTGCAGCCCTGTTTTTACTGAAACTTCTCCTCACTGGGTCCATGTGGCACCATGATATTTTGTCTCTTCCTATGTTGCTGGGACCACTCCTCTTTGTCTGTTCACCTGGCATTTCCTTATTTTCGTTTCCCTTACACTCATGTGTGCTTTAAGCTTTAAGCATTTTTCTTTCTCCTTCTTTTCTTTTATTGTTCTGACAATAGCTTCTTTGCCACACTTATCCATTCATTTCAGAGATGTATAGAGGAATAAGCCATATATTTGTGAGTTGCTTTGATCTATTTTACTGGGAAACAGTGGCATAGCTGTTGGTACATAAATCCCTCAGAAGGCTGTATTGCATCTCTAAGATTAGTGTAACATTACACCACTGGAATTAAACCAGTCTTCATTCACTAGTGAACAATCTTTTCATGGGTGAAATTATTCTAAAAATGATCCCATGACAGTTTTAATATCCAATCTGATTTTCTGGGTTCTTTTCACCTATGATATATGATTACTATTTCTTATAAACAAACTACTCAACAATAAGAAACATTACTGATCTTGGCAAGATAGAATAAGCTATGTAACTGCTTGGGATTCCAAATATGAATTCATGGATTGTTATGTCCACGTAGAAAGGGAGTCAAAATCGAAGCTAATGGTTTTCTAGGGGCACAACAACAACACATATGCTGAGAGGTATTTCTTTTGAGTGAAACAGTGAAAGCTTCTATAAAACGGCCTTTTCCCAGTCACTATTGGAACCTAATTAATGGTTTTTTCCATTTTAAGCATTTTTGGAGGAATAAAATCTTTACTTATAGTCAGAAAACTTCATATTCTCCTTGAAATTATTTATTGTGATTATCCATCTTCACATACAGCTCTGTCCTTGAGAGATGAAATGTATCATGCTTTTAAAGACCTCTAGAGAAAAAGATTTCAGAGTTTACTTTTGATGACTTATTCCAATGAGTAAATCCCTTTAGGAAATTATTTTTCATCTAACCTCAACATTTCACAATATGCTTAAATGTTTCCTTTTACTGCGTCCTCACTGAAAATGTCTATAAAATAACTGGAAACTGGACACCCATTTTTAAAAATTACTCCTTGCACACTTTCTTTAATCCAACTCAAGTCTTGAAAAGAAAAAAAAAAGTCCTAAATCATTTCTGAGATACTCTGAATGCTTTCCAAATAAGGTACCCATTTTAGCTTTAATTTTAAAAATTTTGCATTATACAAATTTATTTTTGTTTTTACAGTTTTATAGTTTAGAGTATTTGATATTGTTTTAAATAGAATATATGCTACTATAAGATATAAGCATTTAATTAGACTTTAAAAATGCTTTTTTAACAACTGAACCTCCCGTCAAGTTTACACCAATAACTGTCAAAACAAAAAGATGGCCTAAGACTCTTTTTGTGTTGTTAATTCTTTTTAACTTCCTGACTTTTGTGGCTGTTGTTACTCTTAGGCAGGATTATCACAGTGTAACATAAATAAGAGATTAACTTTACAGTCACTCTCCGTTCACCATAAAACTCCTTGACCTACTCAAGTCCAGTAGGGTCAGCGTTTTCTTTGGCCAGCTTGGGTGGTTGGCTTTGGGACTGTGGGGCTCATGCCATGGAATACTGTCAGCACAAGGGATATCCTTTGGAAAATAACAAAAACTCGCTCTCACTTTTTTTTTTTTTTTTTTTTTTTTTTTGCCTACAAATCCAGGGAAACTCTCATTCCTCAGTTCATTAATGACAAAGAGTCTAAAGAAGTTTGTAAGGACAAAGAAAAGCTCTGCTAATTAACCATTGTAATGTAATCATAATCAAGATTGACTAAGTACTTTTTGTGCCAGGTAGCACATAGATTGCACAAAAGACAGTTTTTGCTGACAAGTTTTCTGCCAGCCCTGGGTCTCAAGTCCCAACAGTTTGATGATTTGTGCCAAAGACTTCTGATTAATTAGGAAAATTCAGCAAGCGTTTATGAAAATACCACACCCCCCACCCAAGTCATTTAGACATAAGGTAGTGTTTTCCTGTTATGTTTCCAGTAAACAAAAGGATATTGGTTGATTGTTGGAGGGGAGTTGATTGTAACCTTTTGGCTCTAAATAAATAATGAGCCTGTGTCTTAATTTCATTTAATGGCTTGGAATTCCTAAGTTATGGAGTTCGTGAGGGAAGCAGAGGAAGTACACACATTGAAAAAAAAAAAAACCACACACACAGGGAAAGAGACCTGTTGAACCCCAAGTGGCTTCCTTTTCCCAGCATTAATTTGCAGGTGGACTAAATCCACAGCCGCTCCTCATGACAAACAGATGAACTGAACAATTTCCGGTTGTCTCTCATGCTATCTTTGAGCCTAGGAGCAGGTTGTACATGCCCTCAACTGAACTGATGAGGGGAGCAGTATTGAGGGGCTCTGGACTAAACCAGAGTAGAATTACTGAGAAGTTGATAGAGACGGGTGTTTTCAGTTACAATTTTAACTAGACATAATGGCTTCCCCACAGGAAAGCTCATGGATCCATAAACCTAGTCCAGTGCTCCCTTACAGGAAAGGAGCTGTTTATTAGTGCTGTCCATGCCACCTGCTCAGCTATCAAGTGCACATTTGTTCTCTTGGGAACAGTAGGGTGGAGTAGTTACTAGAAACAGGGCTGGGAGCCAGCAGTATTCCACTTCCAAATTCTGGCTGACTCCTCTAGTGACCTCTGTCTAGTCCCCTCAATAAAGCTAACCACTGCTTATTTCAAACTGAAGCCAGATTGGTAGTGTCTTGGGAAATATCCACACTTCACTGGGATTTCTTTGTCACAGAATTCATTCAAAATTATCCTTGTAATCAACAAATATTTATTGAACATCTTCTATTAACATGCATTAATAAATGAGTCAAAGGGATACGCTATACCTCGATTTACATGATGTGCTTCTAAAAACCAATTTCTTTTTAGAAAGATTTTTAGGTACACTGGTTTGTAAAGCACGGGATTTTTGAGGAAGAATTTATGTAAATTCATCGATCTATCTAAGATTTCTATAAATTGAATTAGCCCTGTAGTAGTTGATTATTAAGTGTGGTCTATAGTACACAGAGTTAATTTTGAAGATAAACAGCAGTGACAGAACAGAGCACAATTTTTTCCCCTACAAAGAATCAGGATGCTAACATATACATTCTTTTTTATTGTTGCTATTAGAACAGAGGGGAAAAAAGGTCCCCGACCTTGGAACCCTATGTTTGTGCAATTAGAATCATGCGGGTGAACAGTAACAAAATACTCTCCCCACCCTCTGAAGGGGGTGACAGCTCCTGGGCACAGTGATACTCCACAAACTGCCCAAGTGGTACAACATCCCTAGCAGCAGAATCCACTGGCAGCTTCCCAATTTGAATGTTTTTGTACTATCCTTGACTTCTACAGTTGAGAGAGAGAGGGAAAAAATGTTTCAGAAAGTAGAGATGTTGAAGGGATGGATGTCCCAAAATGGGAGGTGGGGAAAGAGAAATGTTCCTCTCACACCTTGTGATGCATTGGAAACAATGAAGTGGTCACTTTAGAGATCCCAAATGTTTTAGAAGTGCAGAAGGTAACAAAAACCTCCTGATATTTTAAAACGCAAATCACTCCGCTTAGTCTCCTTTTAAGAACCTTTGCGTTACCGCAGGGTACAAGATAGAGAAACAAGCACAATTACAGACCCAGAGAAACATACTCAGACTCCCATAAAAACCCCACTAGTGCAAACAGTTACTCTAAAAAGCCGAGTTAATCCTGTGCCTGAGTCCTCTGAGTCCTGCTAAGACAGCTCTGGCCTGTGACATTCACCCATAGTGCATTCCTCTCGGCCCACCTGCTGCCATAGGATCCTAGTTTTTCAAGCCCTCAATGAAGTAAAGAGCTAGAGTTGAAGATGGAAGACAACATACAGCTAGAAGCACAAAACATGAGCATATACTGTTGGCCAGAGTCTTTCAGCAGCTGGTTTTTCTATGACTCAGTTCCCCATTCTAAGAATGAGTCTACCAGAAATATTTTCTTATCACAAATATCTTACTGACAGCCTCAGGCAAAGGAAACGAGAAAGAAGCCAGAAAGAAATAGGTCTGAATTGATCCCAAAGAGAAATTAGCCTTTTCCAGTCATATATCAGGGATTTGCATGGTAGATGTAGGTCATCTGAGAGGGCTCTAAGCGCTGCCCTATGAACACAGTGTTTTTTTCCCCTGGTTTTGCACATGTAACATCATTGTCCTCAGAAGTCGTCAAGTCCCCATTAGCTTGATGGAGTTGCCATAACAAAATAAAAGCCACCCAAACTGGGTGTCTTCAATGACAGAAATTTACTTTCTCAAAGTTCAGGAAGCTAAAAGTCCAAGATGAATGTATCAGTACGACGGGGTTCTTGTAAGCTCTCTCTTCTCGGCTTGCAGATGGCTGCCTTCTTGTCTCTGTGGTCTCTGAAAGAGAGATATCTGGTGTCTCTTATTTTTCTTAGAAGGACGTCAATCCTATTGGATCAGAGTCCCATTCTTATGACTTAATTTACTCTTTTTTCTTTCTTCTTTTAAATTATACTCTAAGTTCTAGGTTAATGATCTAGTTAAAGGTCTTATCTCCAACCTGGGTGTGATAATGCACACCTCTAATCCCAGAGGCTGAGGCAGAAAGATTGCTTGAGCCTAGGAATTTGAGACCAGCCTGGGCAATAAGCAAGACCCCACCTCAAAAACAAAATGAAATAAAAATTTTAAAAGGCCCCATTTTCAAATAGTTCCATTGAAGGTTAGAGCTTCAAAATATGGGTTTTGGGGGGGACACAATTCAACCCAAAGCAAATGATAAGTATTGACCAGTAATTATTAATCACGCATATGTGCAAGGCACTCATATTGTCCAATTAAATTGCTAATATTAGCTAATAATTGTGTAGATTAAATGAATTAATAAAATAAGCCAATTGAAACTTAGTAGGAAAAAATCTCACTTTATGCCATAGACAAATAAAACAGGAGACACTTTACAGTCTTTTTTTAGAACCAGATAGATTAGTCTGAAATCCCACTGAAATCTGCCACTCATTAGTTATAAGGGCTTGGGCAAATAGCTTAACCATTTTGAACCGCAGATCTCCTTTATGGGTTAGTTAAGGATTGAAATAAAGTACTTTATATTAAGTATACAGTGCCTGACATACAATATACACTCAGTAAATGGAAATTAATATTATGAATTATCATTTCTATTATGCTAATGTAAATATCAAAATTGAACTAACTTCATTAGCAAGTGGACATTTATCAGAATTCTATGGTACATTAAGTGTTTTGTATTCTTCATACTTCCAAGTAGAAATTTTCCTGGTCTGCACTGGGGTTATAATTCAACGTCAATGTTTTTCTCTCTGGTGATAACCAAAGATCTCAAAGAGCTTAGTAACTTGCCTCAGGCACAGAGACAGGCAAAGGGCACATTCCCCACATAATTCCAGGTGACTTCTTGAGAAAAAAGTACCAGTCAGTGGTTACCACAGAGCAAGTGATTTTGATGGATCTTTGATTATGATACCTTAGATCATCTTGATTACACACCAGGGGCGTAAGTATCATTCTGAGGTTGAAAATACTACCTCAAACCACAGAGTAGTATTTGCTTGTAAATGTGAGTGAAGATGGAAGCTTGGTTTTCAGATATAAACCTTCCATTTCTTGGCCACACTGGCTTCAGTGTATTTTGGGCCTTCTGAGCAAAGCAGTAGAAGATTTTGTTGTGATTATTTTTTAAAATACTACTCCTTACAGAGCTTTTGACATTTATAAGCAATTCAGTTCTTTCCTAAACCTGATTTTATAGATTTTTCTAGGTTTGGCATTGCCCTTGCTTCTTGGCACAGCAGTATGTTACTATTTTTAAAGATGAGCATGACAGTGTAGATACTGAAATGGAAATGTAGAGCCAAAACAAAGTTTGGATTCAACTGGAAGAACCAAGAGGTTGACATTCAAATGTCAATGGATTCCCCTAACTCATCTTTCATGTGCTTGTTTATTTATTTATTTGCATTTTAAGATTTACTTTAAAGTCTGGGCTGCTATCACATTAAGCAATATCTATTTAATTTCTATCACAATGAATATTAACTAGTACTTTTATTTTAATTCAGTTGCCTTCTAAAGATTTTATTCTTGAGAGTATCTTTTATTTTATGCTGTTTGAGTACTTATCTCCAATCATCCTTCCTCTTCATAAAACACTTAAAAACAGGAGAGATTGTAAAACCTTTTATTAGATAAGAGGGTGGTAGCTGTTATTACATAAAATTAAAGAAAATATTTTAATCTCTAATTTGCTGTTATAGTCTTGATATCCATATTTGATTTTTCTGAAGTTAAACTTCATCTCAGCTTAATCCCTCCAAGTGGTATAATTATTTTAATACATTACTGGATAATACTCACATAGCCATATTTTTCCCCTCCTAAACCTGAAAAGGTTAACAGTTGTGTCTGAAGGTTTACGCGTTTCACACTCAATGAATTTACTTTCTATAAAGAGAGAATTAAGTATCAGATCCTTTGGAAATGTATGCTGTACAATTTTGGCTGGTCATTTTTTGAGAGACCAAGAAAAATGCTGTCAGCCATAATGCTAAATTTGGAAGTGCAATGTCGTGCCAGCAAGTATTTTAGCAAGGCTGATGCTATACTTGGGAATTTGTCAAGTACATCAATAATATTTCATAGCACATTTGGCTGTGTGTAAAGTAGATACAGAATTTACTCTTCACTCTCACGATGAGAAACACCACACATTTATAAATGTATTAGCGTTACTTCCTCCATTCTGTTCTTCTGTTTATTTTTAGGATGCTTATTAAGGAAGTACCTAAGCTTCTTTTAAAATGTCATATCTTCACTAATGTCGTGTGATTTTATTCACCCACAGAAACTTAAGTTGTATTCAGATAACTAATGGAAAAAGAAATAATTTAATCTGGACACTTGGACAGCTAATCTTGTTGGGTAACCCAGCTATAGTCTGGTGCAATGAAGATATTTTCCAGTTGGGTATCTGTGAAACCCACTCAACTCCCTCTCTCCTGTCATCAGCTATTACTCTTCCAGAGCCTTCGGTGAGGACAATGGCAAATGTGCAAGGCTAATTGATTATGTTTGTGGTGAAAATATATCCACTGGGGAAAACCTTCTACTACTTGTGAAGACTCAAAATTCTGGAACTCAGAAGGACCTTGGAAAAACAATTCTGACTTCTTGGAGAATTTCTTGCAGCAAAAGGCACTGAGTCTCAGAAGAGTCAAGACGTGACTTGTCAAACACCACCCTCATCTAGGAACCCCAACAAGTCAAGTCTTAGGCTGACTGAGGCATGAACTAATTGTCATGTGTTACCATTGCATCCGGGTACCTCTTGCCCCAAACGGGTTATTTTTATTCCTACATTGATAAAGTGCTGTGATGATTTGTGGGTATTTGTTGATGCTTAGCCTTTTGTGTTCTGACACTAAAGATTGAAAAGAGAAGAGTGGTAATCCCAGCTGCCTTCCACAGATGCAGAGACTTCAGTTTTGGGGAAGAGATTACCTTTCAAGGGGAGGCCATTTAGTTCCCCTTAATAACCAGGAGTCTTAGATCAGAGGCCTCAGACACCACCCTCATCTAGGGACCCCAATAATGCCATCAGTACACTCCCTAACATGCTCAATTTGGAATTCAGGAAAGCATGGTGGGGGGTCCTGACTGCCCAGTCCAAGAGTAGCAAGGAGGAGGTGATAGCATTCAGCCATTGGCCAGGCAGCTAGGCCCTTCCAAGTCACTTTCACTACTAATATTGGTGATTAACATTCTTTTTGGTGCACTTGACACATTTTAAGCCCTAACACAACCCCACGATCATTGTCATTCTTATTTCACAGAGAACTGAATAACATGTCCAAAGTCATACAGTATGTAGAGACAGGCATCAGAAATTGAAATGTGGGAAGCCCAATTTCTGAGCCCAAGCTTTTAACTGTTTCTTTACCCCTTGCCTCCACCCTACAGAATTTAGTCGCATCAAAGGTCATGTTCTAAGTAACAGCGATGAGTATCTCTTATGTTTTGGCATCTCTCATAATAGGGAAAGACGTCTTCCATATGTTTATCTCAAAATTATGAGAACATTTTTAACTAAACATACCACTCCTTTTATAACTTTATAAAATTTAGGCAAATCCTCAATTTACAGCACATTATAATCACTGGTCCATGTAGGAATTCATCTTTTACTTAACAAGTTTAAGATTCTATAATCTTAAATTTAAGAACTAGGATGTTACCACTAATTTATAACTACATGGGCCCAGCTAATTTTTACATTTTTTTGTAGAGATGAGGTCTCACTGTGTTGCCCAGGCTGGTCTTGAAATCCCAGGCTCAAGCAATCCTCCTGCCTTGGCCTCCCAAAGTGTGGGATTATAGGCCTGAGCCACCGGGCCTGGCCAAGAGTAATCCCTACCTCGAATGTTATTTCCTTTGTTTTTAGAAAGTATTTTTGTCATATATATGATAAAATATTTTAAATCTTACATCTTTTTGAGGTTTAAATAGCATATTGTGTGTAACCTTACAGTAGTGGATGTATGGATATAGCTGTAGTTCATTCATTTTTACTTCTGAAAAAATTGAATTCTAAACATACTAAAATGTATTTGTCCACTCTAATGATGGATATCTGGATTATTTCCAGGTTTTAATGTTTTACTAAAATGGTGGCATAAATATCCTTGCAGTCTTCTGGTGCACATATGTCTCCTTAGGTATAAACCCAGGAGAGGCCCTGCTAGGTTGAGAATATCAAATATTAACATTTATAAGATAATGCCACATGTCTTTTCAAAGTGGTTGTACCAATTTATACTCACAGTAATAATGTATAATTAATACTAATGATTAAATGGTAGCTCATTAAGCTTGATTTAAATTTCTCTAATTAGTAATATTGGTTCTATGCGTTTACTTTTAGAATAAATATTCATATCTTTCTCATTCTACTTTTTTTTTGCCTTTTTTTCTTATTCATTTGTAGGGATTTAGTATATAGTCTACAGCATTTATCCTTTGATGGTTATTTGTATTGCAAAATCATTATAGCTATTGTTGTATTACCTTTTTGAACATTTCCTTTGCTCTTAGTTTTCATTTCCTTTGTTCTTAGTTTTCATGTAGTTTAATTTGTTTATCATTAAAGATGTACTTGAAGTACATTGCAGGTTCAATTTCACACCACCACAATAAAGCAAATGTCACAATAAAGTGAGTTACATAAATGTTTTCATTTCCTAGTACATTTAAAAGTTATGTTTACACTATTTTGTAGTCCATTAAGTGTAGATGGCATTATGTCTAAAAACCATGTGCTTATGTTAATTAAAAAATATTTTATTGCTAAAAAATGCTAATGATCATCTGAGATTTGGGGGTGACATAATCTTTTTGCTGATGGAGTGTCTTGTCTTTGATAGCTGTTGATTGATAAGGGTAGTGGTTGCTGAAGGTTGGGGTGGCTGTGGCAATTGCTTAAATTAAGACAACAGTGAAATTTGCTGCATCAATTGACTCTTCCTTTCATGAAAAATTTATCTGTAGCATGCGATGATATTTAATAACATTTTACTCACAGTAGAACTTCTTTCAAAATTGGAGTCAATTCTTTCAAGCTCTGTGGCTGCTTTTTCAAGTAAGTGTAGGTAAAACTCTTGAGGTGTCATTGCAACAGTGTTCACAGCATCTTCACCAGGAGCAGATTTCATTTCAAGAGATGACTTTCTTTGCTCATTTATGGGAAGCAACTCCTCATCCACTCAAGTTTTATCATGAGATTGCAGCAATTCAGTCACATCTTCAGGCTTCAATTTCACTTCACACTTGGAGCCTGTCTTTAATTATGATCTCTAATTCTAGTTCTCTTGCTATTTCTACTGTATCTGCAGTTACTTCCTCCATGAAAATTCTTGAACCCCTTAAAGTAATCAGTTTGAATTGGAACCAATGTCTTTCAAATTCTTGTTCATGTTGATATTTTGATCTGCTCCCGTGAATCACAATGTTATTAGTGGCATCTAGAATGGTAAATTCTTTTCTAAAGGTTTACGATTTACTTTGCTCAGGTCCAAACCCATCAGAAGAATCACTATCTATGGCAGTCATAGCCACACAAAATGTATTTCTTAACTAATAAGACTTGAAAGTTGAAATTATTCCTTGATCGCCGGGCTGCAGAATAAATGTTGTATTAGTTCACGGGCTGCAGAATAAATATTGTGTTAGGAAGCATGGAAACAAAATAAATCACCTTGTACATTTCTTTCAGAGTTCTCCAGTGCCCAGATACATTGTCAATGAGCAGTAATATTTTGAGAAAAAATATTTTTTTTTCAGCAGTAAATCCCAACAGTGGGCTTTAAATAGCTCAAAAACCATGGTGTAAACAGATATGCTGTTAGTGAGATTTGTTTGTTCTATTTATAGAACACAGGTAGAGTAGATTTATCATAATTCCTAAGGGCCTTAGAATTTTTAGAATGGTAAATGAACATGGGCTTCAACTTAAAATCATCAGCTACGTTAGTTCCTAACAAGAGAGCCAGTCTGTCTTTTGAAGCTTTGAAGTCAGGCATTGACTTCTCCTCTATAGCTATGAAAATCCTGGACAGCGTCTTCTTCCAACAGAAGTCTGCTTCACTGACACTGAAAATCTGTTGTTTAGTGTAGCCATCACTGTCAATTGTCTTAGCTAGAATTTTTGGATAACTTACTGCAGCTTCTACATCAGCACTTACTGTTTTCACTTTGTACTTTTATGTTATAGAGACGCTTTTTTCTCTTAATCCTCATGAACCACCTACCTTGGCTAGCTTCAGATTATTCTTCTGCAGCTTCCTCACCTATTTCAGCTTTCATAGAATTGAATAAGTTGGGGCTTTGCTCTGTATGTGGAATTTTAAATTTTTTATTTTTTATTTTTAGTGTCTTGGGTTTTGGCCTAAGGAAATGTTGTGGCAGGTTTGATCTTCTATCCAGGCCACTAAAACTTTCTTCAACTCAGCAATAGGGCTACTTTGCTTTCTTATCATTTATGTGTTCACTGGAGTTGCACTTTTCATTTCCTTCAAGAACTTTTCCTTTGCATTCACAAACTATTTGGCACAAGAGTTAGCTTTTGGCCTGTTTCAATTTTGGCATACCTTCCTTACTAAATTTTATCATTTCTAGCTTTTTATTTCAAATGAGAGATGTGCAACTCTTCTTTTCACTTGAAAATTTAGAGACCTTTGTAGGATTCTTAGTTGGCCTAATTTTAATATTGCTATGTCTCAAGGAATAGGGAAGCCTGAGGAGAGGGAGAGAGATGGAGGAATGGCCAATCGATGGAGCAATTAGGACACACACAATATTTATTGGTTAAGTTCACTGTCTATATGGGCGTGGTTCATGATGTCCTAAAGCTGTTACAACAGTAACATCAAAGATTACTGATCACAGATCATCATAACAGATACAATAATAATAAAAAAGTTTCAAATATTGTGAGAATTACCAAAGTGTGACAGAGACAGGGAGTGAGCACATGCTGTTAGACAAATGGTGTGGTTAGACTTGTTTGACTCAGGGTTGCCATAAACCTTCAATTTGTAAAAGCCATAATATCTGCAAAACACAATAAAGTGAAATTCAATAAAATGAGGTATGCCTGTACTTTTATTCAGAAATTTTACAGGAATTTTTATAGTTTATTTAAGGTTGGATTTAAGGTCTGATGTGTATTCTTTAAAAAATTTTTAAGGTTTTTGCTTTTGATATATATTTAACTCTTTAATCCATCTGGAGTTAATTTTATGTAAGCTATGTGGTAAGGATATAATTTCATTTGTTCCCCCTTACTACTAACTACTTTTCCTAGTTTGTATTTACTATATTGATCTACCATGATACCTCTGACAATATTAATATTCCTTTTGTATGTGGGCCTGTTTGGGGGTCTCTAGTCTCTTGCACTGATAAGTTTATCTGTCTCTACATCTATTGTACAATAATTTAATTACCGTCGTTTTACTATAAGGCTTACTGTGTTGTAGGAAGTCCCTATTTCATTTTTTTAAATAAACATAGATTGGCAATAATTAGCTATTTGCTTTTCCATATAATTTTAGAAACAACATAGCAAATTTCATGAAAATTACTTTGGTACAGCGAATTTATGAGTCAACAGGGGAGAATTGACATCTGTTATATATCACTTCCCTGTGCATGAATATGCATTATCTCTGCACTTATATAGGTCTTAGATAACTTCTCTTAGTAAAATTTATCATTTTCTTCAAGATTGCGCATCTTTTTTTTCAGATATATTCTTTGATACTTTGTTATTTTTGTTAACAATGTATGTGGCATTATTTTAAATTGTATTATGTGTGTTTTTCTTGTTGTATAAAAATACACTTGATCTTTATATGTTGACTTTATTTCCAGAAATCTTGCTGACATATATTATTATGTATAAGGACTTCTGAAGTTTCTTTTGAATTTTCTGTTTAAATAGCATATTATCTTCAAGAAATTACATTTATATTTAAATTTCTTTATATTTTCTTATGCTAAATAGGCTCTATAACAAAATATATATTGGAAGTGATGATAACTGGCCTACTTGTATTATAACATTTCCCCTAAAAACATGCCCATTGTGATGTGATAGCTCTTTTTTTCCCCCCAAGAGCACAATTACAGAGAGCAGTATGCTCATAGAGAATTTTAGTGCACAATCAGCAAAACCACATGTGATAGCCCTATATATTCCTCATGAGGTCAAAGAATTACCCTTCTATTTTTATTTATTTAAATATATATATGTGTGTGTGTGTGTGTGTGTGTGTGTGTGTGTGTGTGTGTGTGTATGTGGGTGTCAAATTATTTGCATTCATTTAATAAAAAATTCTTTTATTATTTAATCTGTTAGTCTGGTGAAGAACATTTACTGTTTCTAAAATTAAGCTATCCTTGCATTTTGGGGATAAACTAAGTTAGTCCTGGTTTATTAACCTTCTTCCCCCACCTCTCCATCTCTCCCCACACACATACTGCTGATTTCAGATTGCTAATATTTTGTTAGGCGTTTTATTTTCTTTTTAACCTATCTGTATAAGTAAAATGGGCTTGCAAATTTCCTTTTCAGTTCTCACTTCATAGAATAATTGAGAAATAGTCTTAGTTTGCTCTCTGGAAAAGCTTACAGAAGATTGAAATAACATATTTTTGGAAAGTTAGTAAAATGATTTTACAAAATGGTCTTATCTTGGTGTTTCCTTTATAGGAAGATTTTAATTACTGCCTCAAATGCATTAATAATTACAGCGTTATTTAAATTTTCTATGTATTCTTGGGTTAGTTTTTGATGTCATATTTTTCCATTAATTTAACTTCTTCATGTAAACTTTCAAGTATATTTACCCAGAATTATTGATTTTAATACTTTTTATTCTCTTACATTAGTGTGTTCCTCTTTTAATCAAAATATTATTCATTTATACTTTCTCTATCTTTCTTGACTGGTTTCATACAGATTTATTTTTTAAATATGTATGTTTTTGTTAAGTCTTTTCTAATTTATTATTGTTGCCTATTTCATTCATTTCTGTTTATATACTTTTCCTTTTATCAAATTCCTTCATATTTATTATTTTTCTCCCCTTCTTGAACTGGACAGATTATTATTAGTCTTTCTTTTTTCTTTTTTCTTACTACCGGCACTTAAGACTATAATTTTCTTTTGTATCCCAATTTGCATTGCATCTCTTGTTTTTATATATAATCTTTTCTTATTCAATCAGTTATAAGTGTGTGTAAACATTCATTATGACATTTTCTGTAACACATAGGTTATTTAGAAATGTGTTTTCTAATTTTCAAACATTCAGGAATTTGAAGTTTCTATCTTTTTTTATGACTTCCAAACACAATTGCTTTGTGGTCAGAATGTGGAATCTTTCGACATCTATTTTTCTGATATTTGTAGAGACTATCCTTGTGTTTGCCTAATTGGTCAATTTCAGGCGATTTCCATTAGTACTTAAAAAGAATATGTATTTTTACTTAAGTGTATGCAGAATTTTAAATATACCTACTAGATAATTTATTTTATTTGTGTTACTTCTTAAATCTTCCCTATCTTTGTTGACTTCCTTGTATGCTTAACTCATCAATAATTGAGAGTTGTATTGATTTTCTCACTATGCTGGTAGTTCTATTGATTTTTCCCAGTAGTCTTACCAACTTTTGTTTTACATATTTTAAGTCTCTTGTATTAAGTGCAAAAGTGTTTAGAATTGTATTTTTCTGGTGAATAGCATTTCTAGTATAATTAGTAAACATATCCAGAGTTTTTTTGCCCTAAGAGCTATTTTGCTCAGAACTAAAATGGATATGCCCAGATTTTGTTTTTTCTTAATATTTGCTTAATATATGTCTTTTTCAGTTTTTTCATTAAACCATTTTTATACTTATGTCTATTTCTTACAAACAACATATAGTTAGGTTTCTAAAAATGAAACCTGAAAAATACTGTGTTTTATCTGGTAAGCTTACATGTATGCTAATTATTGATATATATGTACTTGTCTCTACCTTCTTTTTTCAGATTTACATTTATTCAGATTATTATAGTTTTCTTCCCACCTATTCTTTTATTGTAAGGAATGACTGATTTTTTTGGTTCCCTTTTCTCCCATTTTTTAGTTGCACTAGTTAAAAATTTGTAACTCTATTTTTATTCTTTGTTTGTGGTTAATCTTAATATTATAAAGAGTCTTTAACTTGCCAAAGTCCAAAGTAAAATTTTTAAAAATAGACTTCCCTACATAAACAATAAAATTTTAGAAAATTTTAGCTCCAATATTAAGTGCTTAATTATTTAGCCTCACAAATCAAACACTATTTTTTTTTTTGATACAGAAAATGTTATTTATATTTTGCTACCTTAAATGGCTTATTTAGAAGTTTCTTTAGAGCAGCTCTCTTGGGAATTTTCTCCCAGTTCTTATTTAACTGTAATTGTCTTTATTTTGCCTCTGAGGGCTCTGTTGAGAACAAGATTATAAAAGGAAAAACACGGTAGTTAGCAAATGAATAGTTAAGGTACTTATGTAATAATCCAGGCAAGGGAAGGTGGTGAATTTCACAGGTTGGTAGCACTGGAGCTGGTGAGGAGTATTAGCTGTATTTTGAAGATTTAGCCAACAATATTTCCTGATTGAATGTCGAGAATGAGAGAAAGAGGAGTCAAGTTTGAAAAGGAGTCCAGGGCTTGAAAAACTGGAAAGATGGATCTGCTATTAACTAAGATGAGGAATCATAAATGAGGCACATTTGGGAACGAATAGGATTTTAGTACGGGATATGTTCATGTCATACTTATTAGACGTCAAGTGGACATTTCAAACATGTGAGTCCAGAATTCAGGAAAGAACTCTGTATTTGTCAGCCATTTACACATTGATGATAGTAAAGCAATGAAACTGTATGAAATCTCCATGTGGAGTGAGTACATAGAGAGGAAAAGGGTCAAGGGCTGACCCTTGGAATACTCCAATGCTAAGACATAGAGGAGTAAGCAAAAGAAAAGGTGCATCCAGTGAGGTAGGAGGGAAAATAGCAATGTGGTATTCTTGAGTTCAAGTGAAGAGGGGTTCAAAGGATAAAGAGTTAATTATCTGTGTATCATGCACGTGGAGGACAGAAAAGTAACGACTGATTTGACAACGTGAAGATAACTATTGATGACCTTGACCCAAGCAGCTTTGGTTGAAAGATGGCAGTGAGAGACTGATCGAATTAAGTGGTGAAGAGGAACTGGAAACAAGAGCTTTCAAGAAAATTGTATTTAAATGTGAGACCAAATTGAAGATAACTCTTTTAAGAAATTGTCCTGCTAAAGGGGAGAAAAATGGATCAGCACCTGGCAGATAAGGATGGTAGAGACTTAAATTCTGTTGCGAGCTAACCGGTACTGTAATTACCAGCCATAAGTGATTATTGAGCACTTGAAACATGAAATAGTCGAAATTAAGATGTGCTGTAAGTAGAAAATAGACATCAGACTTTAAAGATTTTTACCAAAAACACATACAATATTTCAGTACTTTTTAAATGTTGATTACATGTTAATATGATAATAGATCTTTTAGATTAAAATGTATTATTAAAATGAATTTCACCTACTTGTAAATGTTTTTAAAATGTGTATATCAGAAAGCTTAAACTGACATATGGCTCACTTTATATTTCTACCAGGCAGTGCTTGTTTGGGCAATCATATCATCTAAGCACCTCTCTAAGCCCAAGGGTGTGAGGTGGGAGGGACAAAAGTAAGAAACACATACATACTGAGAATTTAGACATTTAATGATAATTAAGCAATCCTATCTAAAAATCTTCTTTACTGGGACCCCATAATATTAATTGATAATTGAAAACCCTCAGAATAGTGACGATATTTGAAGTAAAGCTAATAACACAGAAATATCAAAAATGGAAAGGACTACCTCTCAGACCTGGGAATACTTGTTTTGAAACTATGCACAGAATTTCCCAGAGACTGTAATGAGTTAGTTTTCTCAATTAGTAGAAATTAGTAGAATTTGGCAGTGTTATTTGCTATACAATTTTATAAATATTGGGTCCTTTTGAATATATTATTGCATAAATATGCAATAGCTAGTAAGCTTCTATTTTTTTCTGTCATTGACATTTTGAAATTAATTTTATATCATGGTACTTCAAGCATCAAAGTGATGCCAGTTTTACTAAAAACTGCTTAATCTAGTTATTATCTGGCTATCTGTATTCTTACGGAATGCTTGCTAAAGTTATGGTTTCATCTCATCCACAGTAATTCTATAATTACAGTATTAAGGATGGAGGAAAATTGCTGTGTTTTGGTTTCATTGAACATCTTGAACTATTATTCAAGCATTTTGGGTAAAATAAAATCTAAAATGCATTTTGGCAAGGACGTTGCCCATTTATTTTTAGACCCAAGTACATTTCAGAAGAAATTTAATTCATAAGTTTCTGATTTATTTACAATTAACTGATCAAAGTTTTTGCTGAGAAGTATATGATATTAAAGAAGCTAAGTCACCATTAATAAGGGATCTTTACCCACTTCTTTTTACCCCATTCTCCTATAGAAAGTCATTTTTGCAAAGCAAACATAATTTTAAGTCATTTGACATAATACTCAAAATCTCC
The DNA here is from genome assembly GCF_002776525.5 of Piliocolobus tephrosceles. Lineage (NCBI taxonomy): Eukaryota > Metazoa > Chordata > Mammalia > Primates > Cercopithecidae > Piliocolobus > Piliocolobus tephrosceles. The sequence goes on along the minus strand of NC_045436.1, from coordinate 23,787,270 downwards.
AGTGTTGTATTTAATGTGAAGAGATTCCATAGTATTGTAAAATCATTTGGAGAGCTGAGTTATCATTATTGATTTTTAAAAAATTAAGAAGCCTAGTAATAAAACCTCTGATTTTGTGTAACACTCCTTTTCATTGACAACATTAAATAGCAATTAACTATTTGCTGACTACATTATCTACTGCTTTCAATTTACCGAAGATAGGCAACAGCAATCACAAAGCCTAGCATAGCATAGTTGTTTAATAACTAATTTTCAAAATAGTTAATGAACAAATGATGAATGAATGACTGAAGATATTAAATTTAACTGGAAAATATCATAGATTTTTGCTACTATATTTATTTTAAATTTCATTTAATAGGACAAAACATGTAGACAAAACAATATGCTAATTCCTTGATAATTTCTTATTTAAAATTGCATGTCTAACACAAAATATATTTATATAAAGTAAAAAAATGTATATAGGCTTAGTTATTAACTTGAGTGAGATACTAATTAATGTTTTACATGCATAGAAATATTATACATCTGTATGCACTTATATAATCAGCATAATCTATATACTCACATTATATATTATATGTAATATGTATATTACATATATATGCTACACTATACATAATGTGCATATATTATATACACATGGTATGCAATATATACATATTAGCATTGTATAAACTATATATTATTCACATTGCAGGATATGTTATATAACTATATGTGTACATATATTCTTACACTATTTCGTTTAATCTTAAAGATTCAGAAAGAAGAGTGTTACCTTGAGTTTGTAAATAATGAAACATATCAACAAAATCTGAAGTCTATTTGCAAGTAGTTTCAAGATAAGATATCATTGTAATGTACTCCTTTTGTTGCTCTCTGTAACTATATTCAAAAATATACATTCTTTCGACCTGATCTAGATTTTATAACAGGATTATACATTAGGAGAATTTACTCAACACAAGGGTTAGGGTAATGGGGCTTTGTGTAAGATTCCAGAAATCTTGCCAGGCCAAATTCTAGAAACCACTCATCTAGAATATTTTCCCTAGCACTCAGCTTTATTGGATATTCTTCCTTCCATCTCTCTTTAGTCTTTCTTCAATTGCAAGAAGTTATAATTATATAACCGTTGTAACAGGTTATTCTGTTCTTCAATTTATTTGTACTTGGAATTAATGTGATGGAAAGAAATTGTAAGGTTATACATAAACAGTTTTCAGAACAGGTGCATTTCATCTTGCTTGTTTGTGTCAACAAATAGGAAATAAGCAATTTTGGGTATTCGTTACATATTTTTACTAAAGACTTGCTATTATGGTTGTCGATGAACTCCCAGAACAGTGGACAGTTGCAGAAATTTGTGCTGTCTGATCTGTTCTGTAAGTTGGAAGACATGGAGGTTAGATATTCACAGAAAAAATTTCCTCCTTTTCCTTCATAATTTGTGAATTATGCACTTAAGGGTGTATTGAAAGGCTCAATTTATCTTTATCAAGTTTTCACTACAATTCATCAAAAGCTCAGCTCTTTTCTTAATTCATTACAACGCATTGTTCTTTGTTGAAAATGTGCCCAGAGACATGTGCATTGTATGCCTTTTCTTAAATTAGAGAACAAAGAGTGAATTCTGTGAAGTGAACAGATGCCATAATTCTATATTCATCACCAGACTGTGAAATCATCTCTTTTTGAGAATGGCTAGAACCTCAGTTCTGATTTTAAATGATATTTTACTGGCAGGTTTGCACATGCCATCTGAATTTTATGTACACATGTGAAGCATGGCCTATGGCTCTGCTGTCAGAAATAAATGATTCAGGAACATGATCAGTTTCTGATACTGTCAGCAACCAAATTGGTTTCCTGTGTGCATAGGAGAATAAGTAATACTGTTGCAATTGACATCTCTCCTTAAGACAGAGATCTTGTTAACTTACTGCAGGCTAAATGTTCAAGACAAATGTTCTCCGTTACGTCCATTGGATCCCGATTTAGATTAACTTCCATAGTAGGTAAAATGTGTCTTGCTTTTGTACTGTAAACTGTTCACAATACCTCTGTCAACTTTTGCAATTACATAAGCAATGCCTTGTTTTTTTAAGGTTTCCTCAATAGCCCTAAGAGGGAGCCACACCTTTCTCTCAGCCACCTGAGCCTATCAAACTCACCCACATAGGAAATTAATCCAGCTCACACTGGCCACACACACTCATTGTGCAGTTTTTCTTTTTTTAATAAACATTTCCCTGTGCTGTTTTGGTTTGCAGCTGGGAACTGCCCAACCACACACAGAGCTAAGCTGAAACTAACCTTTCCACTCAGCTCAGCAAAAAGGACAACTTTGCCTAGGCAGATGGTGATGTGCACTGCTGTGTGCAATGCATTTCCATGTCATTGGGCATTCTGAACTTCTCAGAAGCAATTTCAAATATACTTTAAAAGAAAATGTGATGTGAAGGGCTGTGAGCTAAGTGTGTGCTTTAGGCAGACACTTTTTTATCCTGATTTAAGAACTGATTAAGTCAGGTAAATGAAATCAAGTTAACAATATTTTGCACTTCATGTGTGGAGATTGGGAGGATACATTTTTACCCAAGTAGAGGAAGAGTTTTAGTGAGTTTTCACCTATGTCAATGACAATAATTTGTGAAATAAGAAAATGTGTCAAAACTGCCTCCTAAAAAAATTAGTTCACCATCATATATAAATATCAGTCGTAAAATAAGTTTTTAAAAAATCATTAGACAAAGTCAAGATTTCCTGTTTCTAGTTCTGTCTCTGCCATTTTTCAGCCACTTAATTTTCCTGGACTCTAGTTCTATTGCATAACATAAAGTACTCAACTTTATTAGCACTTCTGAAAGTAAACTTGGATCCTAGCTCTTCAAGATCTACGGCAGAGAGTTTCCTGATCAACTAAGTTCAGGAAACATCAATGCTATATTATCTTGATGTCACATTTATTAATTCATGAAGAAATTTACATTTGAAAGACTTGGAGAAGTTTAGCAGTAAAGAAACCAAGTAACTTTGTTTAAATCAGTGTTTCTCAATTGTTTTTTTTTTTTTTTTTCTTTTACCATAAAACAATGACGCTAGGAGATATGCTTTGGGGATCATTGTTTAAGTAACTCCTAAAGTCCTGTTGTTCTAAATTTTATGGATATTTATACTTCACTGATAAATGTGTTAATAACATTTATCGAAAATTTAAAGTTTTAAATCATTATGACATTCTCTTTTATATTTTATCATTTTAATTTCACTATTTCATATATTTAATATCTCATATCTCAGAAACGAATGAAAATGGCACTGAGATAATTAACAAACTCTGGTCTTTAGATTCCATGATCTCATTCTTTATTGCCATAAAACTTATTTTCAGTTTTTTTAAATTAATTTATAATTTTAAACTCTATACCTTACAACCACTACATATATAGTTAATTTTATTATTTTATCTTTAAGTGTCAAAAGAACTTAAAGTCCAGTCAAAGTTAAAACTCAAAGTTCTAATGTGTCAAATTTTATCCTTAAATGTCAAAAGAACTTGAAGTCCAGTCAAAGTTAGAACTCAGTGTACTAAACTGTCAAAGTTAGAACTCAAAGTTCAAATTCATTATTCTCTGGCTCAGCTTACTGGGCTCTATACCATCCAAATCTAAACACTTTAAATGAAAATAGTAGATGACTTCTATTTAGCATTCCAGACAATTCACGATAATGCTTGTGTTCTCGAGCAAAGTTTACAGTAGAGATAATAAAGTTTTGGGGGAGGGTACAATAAATTGATGAAATACTATAGGATGCAATTGTTGTGGCTTGAGAAGTATAGAGAATCTTGTGACTCTCTATACTTACATGATAAGACAAAGAAAAATATTTGCACACAAAGATCACACCAGATGCCTTATAACCTTGTTACTTGAAATGAATCCGGCAATAGTTTGGCAGCTGCCACACTGTGGGTGCCATATGTCCGATGGTCTAATAGAACTGAGATGCTGCCTGCTGAATCAGTTTCATTACTGTAATCCTTACTCTGCTAGAAAGCCTCCCCCACATTTTTTTTACCTCTCATGCTATATCAGCCTCTTTGTCCTACTCTGCACCTCATCCCCAGAATTAACACGTAATTATTCCAGAATGAATAATGAGGAGACAGGGAATACCTATAGTATTCTTCATGAATGTTTCAGAAAATACCTATCATCCATTTCAGAGGCAAGAATTGCCTCATCTATTAGTATTTTTACAAGTAATACTAATTCAAAGCTGCCCTCAACATCTCAATAATATGAAGAGCTAACATTTGTTGAGTACTTACTATGTCCTGGGTAAAATGCTAATCGTGATCATGATTAAATCTGGGTCAAGGGTTCTCAAGTCCATTACACTGTTCTCTATATTTTTCTATATATTCAAACATTTATATAATAGAAATTAAAAATGACATGAGGTCAAATGTTCTCAGGAGAGCATTCAGAGACCTTTATTATAGAATAAGAAATTCAGGGACTAAATTAAGCATTTATACAAAGAATTTCGAAAAAGAACAGAAACAGAAGGATTTTTAAAATGAAATCATAAGTCAAAATGGAAACAATTTCGAAAATTAAAAAATTATGTGTAAAACTATTAAAAAAGCAATATATTTACATCAGTAGTCAAATACTAAGTAAAACATAACTTTAAAACACTATGATTAGAAGGAATGTATAATTAGAAAGTTTTGGAAAATTTTGAAAATTATACACACTAGACAATTACATTTGAGAATTTTGTGTAAAATATGAATTTCCAAACTTAACAAAAACAAGTTGGAAACCTGAAAAAAATCAAAGTTCATGAAAACTATTTAAGAGTGACAAAAAGATCCTCCAAACAGAAAACTGAGAAGGGGCCAGTTTATCTTATATTTTGAAAGTATCATAAAATTGCATTAAATAAAAATGTATGGAACAGGAAACAGAAATAAATCAATTAGAACTGAATAAGAAATAGAATAGACACTCACGTTTAAGTAAATATGTAGTTTTTTTTTTACAATAATGGCATTCATTTGGGTTAGGAAAAGATTAGTTGTTTGAAGAATTCTTTAGGTATTCAATTAGGTTGGTAACTCAGTGTTTCCTGAAGTATGTTATTGAACACCAATTCTAGATCGTATTAGGAGGTATTAGGTGAGATAAAAGATTTCCAGGTTCAAACAAGACTGAACGACAGGCTAGATAATGCTAGTTTTATTAACTTTAGATATATGAAAAAAGAGAGCTATAGGTTATAGGACATGCTACCCCAAAATATGGCATTTTAGAAAACTGCAGAAGCAGGAAATTTTCTCTGACCTCTCCTCTCCCATCTCCACAGGTCATCAAATCTTAGGAGGGATTTTTCTGATTCTATCCTGAAACAGGTCATGAAACCCTCATTCTAGAGGTGCCCAATATGTGCCTAGAGGAAATGAGCTCAAGATACAAAGACACCAAGAATCTGAACAAATCAGCCTTTGTAGTTCTCTCTCCGTTTATTACTATTGTGTCATACCTTTTTGTCCGCCAATCATATTTCTCTACAACTGTCCACTCATTATCAAAGCTAGCATAAAAAATACCCAGGTTTATACATTTCTCTGTGGCTTTGTTTCCTTATGAAGGCTCCCGTGTCACACAAAACTTATGTTAAATACATTTTGTATGCTTTTCTTGTGTTAATCTATCTTTTGTTGTAGAGGCCTCAGCCATGAACCTAGGATAAGATGGAAAGATATTTCTTTTCCCTTACAAGAGAATACATATACAAAACAATTTATAATAGAAAGTAAAACAGCCAAAAAATACGTTTAAAAAAGTTAATCCTCTCTGGTCAAAGGTGCAAATAAAACAAGATACTTTCTTTCAACTCTGCAATTGGCAAATATTAAAAAGTTGTAAAATACAATATTGCTGACTATTTAGATAAATGTCATATACTGCTGATAGGTGCAATTTTTTTCTGGCATGTAAATTGAAGATAGGTACCAAAAGTCTTAAAAAACATTATATTGTTTAATTCAGAAATTCCAATTCTAGGGATTTATACTTAAGGGCACAATATATTTAAAAATGTTTCTCACAGCTTTATCTGCTGAAATATTAGAAACAACCTCAATGTTTTACAATATGGGATTGTGGCAGCCTTTTATGCTGATATAGTTTATTTTCTTGGAAATCATTTTTTGAGGATGTGTTGTTATGTGTAAAGTCTGAGAAAATATGTCTCTTGATAAACCTTTAGAGGAAGTTTATTTTCAAATATCTCATGTATTCTAGGAAAAAGGAGGTGGAGCTCCTCAGAAATAAATGTTTATATGTGCAAGGATGCAACTGTATGTAGCCATTTTAAAATGCCATTATGGAAGAATAGTTTCTCAGGTGTGGTCCTGAGAGTCTCAGTGACTCTTTGAGGACATACAGAGATCACCTAGGAGGAGGGCAACAGAAATGTGGACCTTCCATTTGCCTCCTTGTTTCAAAGAGGCATTCTGATGTTTCTGATTTTTATGTTTAATATTTACTTTTTGACATGTGTTTAGGTGGTTAAAACAATATTGAGAAAAAACAATAAAAAATGTTCATTAAATGTCAGGAAAAATTTTGAAAGACTCTAAAATGGAGGAAATACAGATGATTGATTGTTCTGTCTAGGCACACCTGCCTACTTGTATCTGCTTTTCATGGTCCTTGAGCTATTTGACAACTCTGGAAGTTGTAGAAAACTGATAATTCATATTATTTTGGTACCTGGAAATACAAATTGAGTGGGTCTTCACAGAATGCAATTGATTAGGACATTTTGCATCTATTTGAAAGTGCATTTTAACACTCCCATATCACCTCATTAGTTCCTCATTAATGATTGAGTAAAATAAATTCACTGGTGTACTTATTTTATGTACATACAAGTGTCATAATTTTGTCTTTTAAAAAACATATGTTTGTATAATTTTCTAGTAAATTTTATTTTGAATATAGATTTGCTTGCCTAAAACACATTTGAAAAAACAGTGGAAAATATTTCATGACTTGCAATTTGTTTACAAAACAAGTTAAATGAAAAAGTAGATCATAAAAGAGAATGTGCAGTATTAACTCATTTTTGGCTTACATTTTTTACAAATTTATCTCTCATCTCCGTCTCCTGGATGCTGCTTTGGGCTTTTCCAACAGTTAAACTTCTGAGTTTTTGTAGCAAATATCCTTGATTGACTTCATACTGAGTGTGCATAGAAGCTTTCCTTTTAAATTTTTGAAAACTCAACTAACACTAAGCTTAGAGTTTAATAAAATGTTATTGAAGGCCTTGAGGAAAACAGAGTGGAATTAAAATGTAAAGAAAAGGAGACAATTCTAAATGCTAAGTATTCTATATCGTTCTTGTCCATCAAGAGTGATGCTCCAGAGATGCCCATCATTCCTCATGGCCTTTTGTATTCTTAGTGGTGTGCTGATGCAAAGTTGAAGAAGCTGCCCTACTTCCAGTAATCTAAAATGAGAAAATACTGCTGTGTTAGACTGTTCTTGCATTGCTGTAAAGAACTACCTGAGATTGGGTGAAGTACCTGGTTTGGCTGTGTCCCCACCCAAATCTCAACTTGAATTGTATCACCCAGAATTCCCACTTGTTGTGGGAGGGATCCAGGAGGAGGTAATTGAATCATGGGGGCTGGTCTTTCCCATACTATTCTTGTGATAGTGAATAAGTCTCACGAGACCTGATGGGTTTATCAGGGGTTTCCACTTTCGCTTCTTAACTCATTTTCTCCTGCAGCCGCCATGTAAGAAGTGCCTTTCTCCTCCTGCCAGGATTCTAAGGCCTCCCCAGCCATGTGGAACAGTAAGTCCGATTATACCTCTTTTACTTCCTAGTCTCCAGCATGTCTTTATCAGTAGCATGAAAGCAGACTAATACACTGGGTAATTTATACAGAAAAGAGGTTTAATTGGCTCACAGTTCTGCAGACTGCGTAAGTAGGAAGCACAGTGCTGACACATTCCAGGCTTCTGCAGAGGCCTTAGGGAGCTTACAATCATGGCAGAAGGCAAAGTGGGAGCAGGCATGTCACATGGCAGGAGTGAGAGCAAGTGAGAAAGTGACACACACTTTTAAACAAGCAGATCTCTTGAGAACTCACTATCATGAGGACAGCACCAAGCTGTGAGGGATCTGCTGCCATGATCCAATCACCTCCCACCAGGCTCCACCTCTGACATTTGGGATTACATTTTAATGTGAGATTTGGTAGAGACACAGATCAAAACCATATCAGTTGCCTTCATAATAATCTCAGCAAAAATCCAATTTTGTCCCTAAAGAACAAATCACTTAACAGTTCACTTAGGAACATCTACATTTAGATTCCTTCATCCCTGCAATATTAGAAAGAGACCAACCATACATCTTCCTGTCTAATCTGCCCAAGAACCAGGGGAGATAGAGCCTAAAACACCAAGTCCATCTTTTACCCTAAGAAGAAACAATGTATGGACTCCCAAAATGGAATCTTTTATAATGTCTAATCTCCACATACCACATTGAGCAACAAGGTAGAAATTTTTGACAGTATAAAAAATAGCAGCTTCTCAATGTTACATATATTTTCCCTGTTTTCTTCAAGACAATAATAATAGTAATAGTAATTAATAAGAAAGGAACAGCAAGTACTGTAATGATAATAATGATTGTAATGGCAACAAATAATTTAATGAAATAAAAGTGAAAAAGATATCTAAATTAAAGGATTTGAGTGATGCTATAAAGGTTTCCATTTTAACAAAACATAATATTTAGCGAAAATTAATTAGTTTTTATTATTTTTTAATGTAATTTTATTACCCATAAAAGTACAAGGCTTGGCCCCAAACCATCTGACGGGCATCTCAACTGAGTAAATTCACAAATAAAATAAACTCCACATTCATTTATTAGTATTTGGTTTTCTAGACAAATTATTTTCCAAACAGTTTTTGTCTTAGGCCTTGAAGAGAAAATGCGGTGAGACTACCGGGGTGGTGGTTGTTTCTCAGCTCGTCAGATTAGATATGGCATAGATAATCTGTGTCCAGCTAAATTTTGCTAACATATTGGAGATTTCATTAAAATCTTTGATGTGTTGAGATCTTAACATATTTTGAAGCCATAAAATCACACATACATACACACAAACACACTCTTTTTTTAAATGCTTTCCAGTGTCTGTCTAATTTATTGTTATTATGATCATTATTTATTGTGGCACAGTGGTTTAATCCTTTCAGGTCCGCTTAAGTTCTCTAACAGGCAGTAGACAGTCATTGATTTTCTTGGTCGAGTCCGTAACTCATCTTTCTCAATTCAAATACACAATAATTTAATTATTTTATTCATTGTGTGAGTTTCATTTATAATTTGCTCCATGTATGGGTTGGAAATATTTAGGATATCCTACTGAGAAGATAGTCTTTGGGAAACCATTGGCAGTAATGAATGGTTGCCTTTGTTACTTAGAAGTATTGTCCTCTGGAAAAACTGAAGGGTCTGGAGCAATGCTGAGAAATATCTTTTAGTTCTAAGCATCACTTTAAATTAATAGAGAGTTAATAAAATTAAATCAGTAGCAGGCTTATCAAGTAAAGAATTTAGCCAGAGGTTTTTTGGGTTTTTTTTTAATCTTAAGAAAAAAAGCAATTTGAGTTTTTAAAGAATTATATGAGCAGTTTAGGTTTTGATCCTTGTCCAGGGAAGGCAAACGTAGTGTCAGATTTTGTTATTCTTATTTTTAAAACTGAATGATAGCAAAAGAGAATTTGGTGCAATAATATAAGATGATTCAGTACATATTAAGTATGTATTAAGACATCCTTATATATTAGATTTCTATTTGTCTTACTTCTTGCCTGGTGAGAGAGAAAGTATGTCTGTGTGTGTCTAATACACACACACACACACACACACACACACACAAGGTTACTGTGATATATGAAATCCAATTCATCATCAGAAAAGTAATAAATCTGAAGAGAATTTAATTGATTCACCCACAAACCATCCTCCGAGTTTACTGTGACACAACCAGTTCTAAGCTTACTGCTTTTCATCATAATTGTATTTTATTCAGGCAACCTGTTTTTTATTTAATCTCCACTTCAGGAGCAGAAAAGCTTCTCTAACCTTAGACTACTATCCGTTCACTCCAGAAAGATGTCTAAATATTTAGAGTTTAGAAAGTGTTTAACTAACTAAAATGTTGGGTAGTGATTGCAGCTTTATCAAAACCTTTTACAATTTAGAAACTTCTTCGTTGTACAAACAATAAGAATTGTTTGAAGTTTGGCAGAGATAAGAAAAAAGATTACACATTAGGAATACAAAGTAATTGAAAGATTTAAGGCATTAAAAATACTTTGTAATCAAAAACTGCATTTCTTATCTCAATGAACTCCCTGTTCTCTTGTTTTATCACATATTGCTATTAGATTGCCTTCTTTTAATTTTAATACACACAAATGTAAAATAGGGAGTGTAGATTATGCTGATAACTTAATTCAATCGTAAAGTACTTCCTCTGCCTTTATTTTGTATCTTTTTCTTTGTAATTATTTACTTGATGAAGCATTTGTAAAGCATCCTTTTTGAAAAATATCACCAAACTGGGGTAAGAGTACACTTTTGGAAAGTAGTAGGCCTAAGTACTAGTTTTTTTGGGCTGCTATAAAGTGAATCCCTTAGTAGGAAGTGCATTTGATTTATTGTTTCCTACAATGACTTCTTGCATCTAAAAAACAGCCTGTATATAAACAATGCATTCTTTATAGCTGATCCTACCACAGAAATAAAAATGTATGTATTATTCTATTACAGACTTATGAGAGTATGTGCTAACAAACGAATGTGCACTGTATTTATTAGACATGCACATAAGGCTAGCATTGAGGGATTCAGTCTTACTCTCTAACAGTCTGGATTTAATTTTTTTTTTTTTTTTTTTTTTTTTTTTTTTTTTTAGACAGAGTCTCGCTCTGCTGCCCAGGCTAGAGGGCAGTGGCACGATCTCCGTTCACTGCAATATCTGCTTCCCGGGTTCAAGCAATTCTCCTGCCTCAGCCTCCCAAGTAGCTGGGATTACAGGTGCCCGCCACCACGCCCAGCTAATTCTTTTGTATTTTTAGTAGATATGGGGTTTCACCTTGTTGGCCAGGCTGATCTCGACCTCCTAACCTCAGGTGATTTACCTGCCTTGGCCTCCCAAAGTACTGGGATTACAGGTGTTAGCCACTGTGCCCGGTCCTAGATTTAAAATTGAGGTACACGTGTGTTATGTGTATTATAGTCACCATATGATGTATCATAGTCCTTATTTGCTCACTGTTGATAGCAGAACATTGTCCTGAAGAGCAATCTTATTTTTAGCTTATTTAAATCACAGACCTTTTCTATTTTGGTAAACTCTTAGTTCTCCTGACATATTAAACTTGACATTTCACAGATTAAAGTATTAAAGAATGCTAAGCAAATAACTTAATATTCTTACATGAAAAAACTTTTGTAATTCAAAGATGTTTGGAGTTTTTCACATTCTGAGGACAGAATTACTTGTATGTAGAATGGTCAAATATTTAATATTATTTAAATGAGTATTTCTAAAAGTTACAATAATTTGAAGTGTATCCAGTATGAAAGTTGTCCGGAAGATTTTATTTTTTCTTATACATTGTCAAATCATATGTTTAAGAATAATTATAATAGTAATAAATAATAATGACTGTTTATAGACTTAAGTCAACTTTCTACAATAGTAAAAGAGTGGGAAAAGATTCAGAAGCTAACATTTTATAGATGAGGGAACTGAAGTCCAGAGAGAGTGGACAGTTTGCTCATGGCCACCAAAGATGTGTGAAGGAGTTAGGATTTGAACCTAGATTTGTTAGATTTTTTAGATTTTTAGGTTGACACTAAAATCTAGGCCCCTGTAAGACTTGCAATAATGACGGACACAAGTCAGCACTGCAAGTTACTGTGTTTTAATATTCAGATGCAATATTGTTGACCAAGTCAAGAACTGCATTTAAGAGGCATCTTACCACTTTACAACCTTGACACACTTCATTTAATTGAAGCATTTAGAGTTCCCTTCTATGTGCTCAGTATCAAGAACACCTTGTTGAACAACTCTAGGGCCCTCATTCCCTTTGTGTCCTATGTCATTTGGATCCCCAGAAGCACATTTCTTCGCAGTGCCATAGACCTTGTGAGAGACACACAAGAATTACAGCAATGCTTGTTTGAAAATGCTTGTAACTTTTGTTTGTACACAGTTTTCCTATAAGAGAACAAACAAACAAAAAACAGTGGAGAACAATATGAAAACAGTGAAAGAATTTAATAATGAGTCAAACATGTGATAAAGTCATGGCTTTTTAGCAAATTATGGAGTATTCTATTTTTCTTTCCATTTCTCCTTTCCTCCGCTTTTTTTTTTTTTTTTTTTAAAGACTCATGTGTCACCATGCTGGCCTTCCTAACAGCTTAGCATTGCAGTCATGTGTCAGCCTTTTGAGTCGTTGTATGGGACTCCATTAACATTCTCTCTCTTTATCTGGCCTTATGAGGGGAGATGATGTTAGGGAGAGCAGGTGATATCTGACCCAAAAGACAGCAAGACTTCACCCTTTTCAGGAGTATCTGAATGTCAAAAGACATGATCTAGGGATCCAAGAACCAACTTGATTTTTGAAGAACTGGTAGGTCATGTATCTGTGTTGGAAGTGCCTTTCTTGGGTCACTCTTATCAACGTAAGTGATAGCTCACCAAAAGATGTGCTGGCCACTTTGCCAAGAATTAGTTATATATGTAGCTCATGATTTTGATCTCTTAGTTCTCAAGAGGCCAGGGTTAGTGTTAGTGAGCATCTAGCCATAAGCTTCATCTGTTTCAACTCAGTGAGCCACAAATGTTCAGTGTGAGCCATGACTGGTAAAATTGCTGGAAAGCACAGGCTTACTCTACTCATGTATAAGGACCAATTTTAAATATGTGCTAATGGTCAGGAGAAAGACGAGTATGAATTTTAGCTCTGGATAGGCTTCATGAGAAGTACCTTGAGCTTGATCTTGAAGGCTGAGTTGGATCTTGGAGGCAAGGAACAAAAATGCTGTTTGGGACTTACGAAGAAACAAGTGGCAAACTTTTCTTAAAGGAAAAAAATAGTAAATATTTTAGGCTTACAGGCAAAACCGTCTCTGTTACAACTACTCAGTTACTGTTATATTTCAAAAGTGGCCCAAATAATATGTGAACAAATGTGTGTGGCTCTATTCCAATAAAACTTCATTTACAAAAGCCAATGGCAAGTTGATTGGCTGTAGTTTGTTGAATCTGCTGTGGTTTTTAATGCCATAAATGATCAGTGTTTGCCCTTATTTTTAATATGCGGGTAGAATAGAACTTGAAAATAATAAAAAACTTAAGAAATGGAGTCTATGTCATTCCTGCATATTAATTTCTCTGTGTCTCCCAGCTGTTCTTAAAACCTAGAACCTGGCTGAATGCCAGCTTGTCATTATTAAATTACTGAGTACTTGCCATGAGCTGGCACTTAATATGTATGATTTCATTATGTCCTCACCTTATAGTGAGAAGCTGAGTCATAGTAAACTTGGGTTGGTAACATGCTCAAGACTGGGTAGCCAATGAGAAACAGAGTATCTTACCCAAATCATTTGGTCTTGGAAGCCTAACCGTAAATGTCTTTCCTCCAGGTCTCCGTTGAACTCAGCTTAAAGATAGTCTTTTAAGTATTAAATATAGATGCCATCAGAAATATTTCTGGAATAATATGAGGCAAAATGATATATCCTCAATCTTTAATTCCAAATATTAAAGTATACACTCTCCAGCCATATCCATGACTTTGCTTTCTGGGTTACTAATTACTGAATCAGAAAGAGTCACCAGAGGCAGCTCCATTCTCAGTGAGTACAGAATCTTAGTTAATCCTCTTTTATTCTCTTCAATAAGGCTTGTTATGACAACAGAAATTAATAGTAAAACTAAGACTGCCAAAATTATGATGTAGTTCAGAAGGCATCTTTCATTTTATTTTTCTATTAATACCTATTAAACACTATTAAAATGGACCCACCTTCACACACATAAACAGCATTGTAAAATCATGGAAACCTAGTGGCTTTCCATATTGGAGATCTGTCTCCTAGGACTTAAGTTGTTAATACAAAATAATATTTTCTACCTTTCTTTCTTTCTTTTTTTTTTTTTTTTTTGTGGGGGGTAGGGGGTGGCAGTAATGACATTAAATACCGAATTCTGTTTTAGTTATTTACAACTTAACTTTCCTTTTCACCAGCCTTCAAGTAGAAAGTTCCTGGGCAAGATAGAGTAGCAAGAAAATCCCAAAACTTGTTGTTTTTCATGCTTCAAGTCTAGTGATAGAAAAAATGATACCTCTAGTTGTCCCCTAGGATTGAGCAAGGGAAGGAGAATAGTAGATTCAGCAAGAGAAAGTTGTTGTCACTCTTGAAGTATCGAGAAAACAGAGAGAGTCAAGCAGGCTAGATGTCACTTTTCACAGTTTGACTCTCGGTTAATCTAAACTTTTTCTTTTTCTCTATTTTTTTCCAATACGACAAGATCCTGGTTTGTTAAAGTATTTATTCATAAGATCTCCTTTCCCTTATGTTGACCACTTTTATTTTTCTAGAAGCTGTGTCCAGTTTTCCTCTATGCCTTTAAGTTTTCTGAAGACAAAACACACCCAAAGGAAATTGATATTGGCTACTAGAAATACAGGATAATATTTACAAGGTGTGTGGACTAAGCCCCTCACCTTAACACTGTGTTCTCAGAATTCCAAGGACTATTTTGTTTTGATTTTGTTTTGATGTTGTATTTCCTTATTCCTCTGATGTGATCTTTGTTAGTTTGCATGGTGTTTTCTTCTTTATTTTTAAAAACTAATTCTTTTTATTAGTTCTTTTTGTAATCTGGATATCCATGCATCTTCCATTATAGGTGTTAAAACTGTCTTCTCCCCATTTGTGGGTTGCCTTTCTTTAAATTTTGGGTTTTTAAAAATCATACTTTAAGTTCTGGGGTACATGTGTAGAAGAACATGCAGGTTTGTTACCTGGGTATACATATGCCATAGTGGTTTCTTGCACCCCTCACCCCATCATCTACATTAGGTGTTTCTCCTAATGCTATCCCTCCCCTAGCCCCCTACCTCTATAAAGACACATGCACATGTATGTTTATTACGGCACTGTTCACAATAGTGGAAATTTGAGTTTTTTTTAAGAAATAAGTTTTTGGACACACAGTGGGGAAAGGATTTCCTATTTAATAAGTGGTGCTGGGAGAACTCTCTAGTCATATGCAGAAAATTGAAACTGGACCCCTTCCTCATATCTTATACAAATATTAGCTCAAGATGGATTAAAGACTTAAATATAAAACCCAAGACTATAAAAACCCTAGAAGAAAATCTAACCAATACCATTCAGGACATAGGCATGGACAAAAATTTCATTACAAAAACGCCAAAAGCAATTGCAACAAAAGCAAAAATTGACAAATGGGATCTAAGTAAACTACAAAGAGTTTCTGCACAGCAAAAGAAAGAAACAATCCTCAGAGCAAACAACCTACAAAATGGGAGAAAAATTGTGCAATCTATCCATTTGGCAAAGGTTTAATATTCAGAGTCAATAAGTAACTTAAACACATTTACAAGAAAACAACAAACAACCCCATTAAGAAATGGGCAAAATGGGAGGGGAGCGAGGGATAAAAGACTGCAAATACGGCGCAGTGTATACTGCTCGGGTGATGGGTGCACCAAAATCTCACAAATCATCACTAAAGAACTCACTCATGTAACCAAATACCACATGTACCCCAATAACTTATGGAGAAACAAAATAAAAAAGGACATGAACAGACACTTCTCAAAAGAAGACATTTATGTGGCCAGCAAACGTGAACAAAAGCTCAGTATCACTGATCATTAGAGAAACTCAAATCAAAACCACTGAGAGATACTATCGCATGCCTGTCAGAATGGCGATTATTAAAAAGCTCAAACAACAGATGCTGGAGAGGTTGCAAAGAAAAAGGAACACTTTTACATTCTTGGTGGGAGTGTAAATAAGTTCAGCCATTGTGGAAGACTATGGCAATTCCTCAAAGATATACAGGAAGAAATACCATTTGACCCAGCAATCCCATTACTGGGTATATACCCAAAGGAATAGAAGTCATTCTATTATAAAGATACATGCATATGTATGTTCTTTGCAGCACTATTCACAATAGCAAAGACATGGAATCAACCTAAATGTACATTAATGATAGACTAGGTGAAGAAAATGTGGTACATATACACCATGGAATACTATGCAGCCATAAAAAGAAATGAGATCTTGGTTTATTCTTTTTCTTTATTGTAAAGACCTGTTTGTTTTTATTTCAAATTTGTGCCAGACTAAAAAAAAAAAAAAAAAAAGTGTGGGGAAGTCTGTGAAAAGTTGCTGCTTTTTCGATGTTTTAAAATTATTTTGTCTAGTTTTAGGATAACTAAGTCCTTGAGTGTTTCTTAGTATATTCCTAGGAAACGATGTGGGTCTATGGTTTTTTATTTTTTTTAATGGAAGTATATTAATAGTTACAGGCCAACATGGGTTTTCTATTCTTGAGTTAATCAAGTTACACTTAAATCTTTTTCCATTTTATTTAATATTTCAAATTTATTGGTATAAAAGTATTGATGACATATCTTTTATCTTCTTTGAATCTGCTAGCATCTACAGTTAGATACATTATTTCTTCTTTGTCGTAGATCCAACTCTGGGATTTTTTATTTTCTCTATTGTATGTTACTGTTCTACATTACTGTATTATTATCTTCTCATTTTTACCTCCTTATCTTTATTCTACTGTGCTTTTTCTAACTCACAAACTGAGTATTTTAATAACTTTTCCACTCTTCTTCTTTTCTAAGGAAAATGTTTAAAGCTATAAATATTCCTTTAAGAATTGCATCAACAATTATCTCTCAACATTTGGTCTGTGTACTTTGAAATTTTTGTTGGGTTTTGAAGCATTCTGTATATATTCTACTTTCAATGAGTTCTTATTTGACTGTGAGTTGTTTAGGATTTTTCTCTTTTCTTCTTTTTTTTTTTTAGTGATTATTTTATTCAACTCAAGTAACATCTTTAATCAATGATGGAAATTTATTTATCTTTTGATTTGCATTAACCTTATCTTTATTAGCAGGAGAATCAAGAGGACTGCAGCTCCCAAGAAGTTTCTTAAGTTTTCCAACAACCCAAGAGCATTCCCTGTGATTTCCTATTGTAATCTATGTCCCAGGCCTCTTACAACCTCCCCCCGACGCTTCCCTTGAGGTAGAAAAAGTTATGTGACACATGGATCTGGCTCCAGTTACACTTGTTTGCTTGGGAATTTTCTATTCTAATATCTTTAACCTGATAAATCACTGATGTCACTGAGAATGGATATAAACAGATTAATCTAATTGTACTATCAGCTTCCTTATTGTGAACTGCACTAAACACTGCCATCTCTCCTTATCTTTTTCTGTTTTCTTCCAATATTTCTATTTCAGTTACTAATTAAACATACTTTAATTATAATAACTAGATAATAATACATTTCCCTCTTCTAAAAACGATTTCCTTTTTGAACAATAATACCTGACTATTTATTGCATTCTTTACCATTTGCTTATTGGTTTTTGGGCTATTTATATATTAGAATTTTCGACTATATGTTATATGGGTTGCCAGAAGATATGTTGCCTTATATGTTATATAGGGTCCCAGAAGATCTTTTTCTTCTTGTTTTCATTGTGATTTCTGTTTTATTATTGAAATTCAAAAAGGCTAAGTAACCATTTTGAGGTCACAGACTACTAAGCCATCAGTGTATTTTTTTATACCTAAAATATGTGTGTGTGTATATATATATTTATACCTAATATATAATATATATAAATTATTATATATTATATAAATATATTATATATTAGGTATAAATATATTATATATAAATTATTATATATTATATAAACATATTATATATAAATTATTATATATTATATAAATAGATTATGTATTAGGTATAATTAATTATATTAATTATATAATTAGTATTAATTATATATATAAAAATTAGGCATTTGATACATCCCATCAATACCTAATTTATTGAGAGATTTTAGCAGGAAGGGCTGTTGAATTTTGTCAAAGTTCTTTTCTGCATCTATTGAGTTAATCATGTGGTTTTTGTCTTTGGTTCTGTTTACATGCTGGATTACGTTTATTGATTTGGGTATGTTGAACCAGCCTTGCATCCCAGGGATGAAGCCCAGTTTATCATGGTGGATAAGCTTTTTGATGTGCTGCTGGATTCAGTTTGCCAGTATTTTAATGAGGATTTTTGCATCAATGTTCATCAGGGATATTGGTCTAAAATTCTCTTTTTTTGTTGTGTCTCTTCCAGGCTTTGGTATCAGGATGATGCTGGCCTCATAAAATTAGTTAGGGAGGATTTCCTCTTTTTCTATTGATTGGAATAGTTTCAGAGGGAATGGTATCAGCTCCTCCTTGTACCTCTGGTAGAATTCGACTGTGAATCCATCTGGTCCTGGACTGTTTTTGGTTGGTAGGTATCGACTATTGCCTCAACTTCAGAGCCTGTTATTGATATATTCAGGGATTCAACTTCTTCCTGGTTTAGCCTCGGGAGGGTGAATGTGTCCAGGAATTTATCCATTTCTTCCAGATTTTCTAGTTTATTTGCATAGAGGTGTTTATAGTATTCTCTGATGGTAGTTTGTATTTCTGTGGGATCGGTGATGATGTCCCCTTTATCATTTTTTATTGCGTCTATTTGATTCTTCTCTCTTTTCTTCTTTATTAGTCTTGCTAGTGGTCTATCAATTTTGTTGATCTTTTCAAAAAACCAGCTCCTGGATTCATTGATTTTTTTGAACGTTTTTATGTGTCTCTATCTCCTTCAGTTCTGCTCTGATCTTAGTTATTTCTTGCCTTCTACTAGCTTTTGAATGTGTTTGATCTTGCTTCTCCAGTTCTTTTAATTGTGATGTTAGGGTATCATTTTTCGATCTTTCCTGCTTTCTCTTGTGGGCATTTAGTGCTATAAATTTCCCTCTACACACTGCTTTAAATGTGTCCCAGAGATTCTGGTATTTGTATCTTTGTTCTCATTGTTTTCAAAGAACATCTTTATTTCTGTCTTCATTTTGTTATGTACCCAGTAGTCATTCAGGAGCAGGTTGTTCAGTTTCCATGAGTTGAGTGGCTCAGAGTGAGTTTCTTAATCCTGAGTTCTAGTATGATTGTGCTGTGGTCTGAGAGACAGTTTGTTATAATTTCTGTTCTTTTACATTTGCCAAGGAGTGCTTTACTTCCAACTATGTGGTCAATTTTGGAATAAGTGCGATGTGGTGCTGAGAAGAATGTATATTCTGTTGATTTGGGGCAGAGAGTTCTGTAGATGTCGATTAGCTCCCCTTGGTGCAGAGCTGAGTTCAATTCCTGGATATCCTTGTTAACTTTCTGTCTCGTTGATCTGTCTAATGTTGACAGTGGGGTGTTAAAGTCTCCCATTATTGTTATGTGGGAGTCTAAGTTTCTTTGTAGGTCTCTAAGGACTTGCTTTATGAATCTGGGTGCTTCTGTATTGGGTGCATATATATTTAGGATAGTTAGCTCTTCTTGTTGAATTGATCACTTTACCATTATGTAATGGCCTCCTTTGTCTCTTGATCTTTGCTGGTTTGAAGTCTGTTTTATCAGAGACTAGGATGGCAATCTCTGTCTTTTTTTTGTTTTCCATTTGCTTAGGGGATCTTCCTCCATCCCTTTATTTTGAACCTATGTGTATCTCTGCATGTGAGATGGGTCTCCAGAATATAGCACGCTTATGGGTCTTGACTCTATCCAATTTGCCAGTCTGTGTCTTTTAATTGGAGCATTTAGCTCATTTACATTTAAGGTTAATATTATTATGTGTGAATTTGATCATTATGATGTTAGCTGGTTATTTTGCTCGTTAGTTGATGCACTTTCTTCCTAGCATTGATGGTCTTTACAATTTGGCATGTTTTTGCAGTGGCTTGTACCTGTTGTTCCTTTCCATGTTTAGTGCTTCCTTCAGGAGCTCTTGGAGGGCAGGCCTGGTGGTGACAAAATCTCTCAGCATTTGCTTGTCTGCAAAGGATTTTATTTCTCCTTCACTTATGAAGCTTAGTTTGGCTGGATATGAAATTCTGGGTTGAAAATTCTTTTCCTTAAGAATGTTGAATATTGGCCCCCACTCTTTTCTGGCTTGTTGAGGTTCTGCTGAGAGATCTGCTGTTAGTCTGATGGGCTTCCCTTTTTGTGTGACCCGACCTTTCTCTCTGGCTGCTCTTAACATTTTTTCCTTCATTTCAGCTTTGGTGAATCTGACAATTATGTGTCTTGGAGTTGCTATTCTCGAGGAGTATCTTTGTGGCATTCCCTATATTTCCTGAACCTGCCTTGCTAGGTTGGGGAAGTTCTCCTGAATAATATCCTGCAGAGTGTTTTCCAATTTGGTTCCATTCTCCCTGTCATTTTCAGGTACCCCAATCAGATGTAGATTTGGTCTTTTCACATAGTCCCATATTTCTTGAAGGCTTTGTTCATTTCTTTTTACTTTTTTTTCTCTAAACTTCTCTTCTCACTTCATTTTATTCATTTGATCTTCAATCACTGATACCCTTTCTTCCAGTTGATCGAATTGGCTACTGAAGCTTGTGCATGCATCACGTAGTTCTCGTGCCATGGTTTTCAGCTCCATCAGGTCATTTAAGGACTTCTCTACACTGGTTATTCTAGTTAGCCATTCGTCTAATCTTTTTTCAAAGTTTTTAGCTTCTTTGTGATGGGTTTGAACTTCCTCCTTTAACTCAGAGAAGTTTGATTGTCTGAAGCCTTCTCTCAACTCATCTAAGTCATTCTCCGTCCAGCTTTGTTCCATTGCTGATGAGGAGCTGCGTTCCTTTGGAAGCGGGGAGGCGCTCTCATTTTTAGAATTTCCAGCTTTTCTGCTCTGTTTTTTCCCCATCTTTGTGGTTTTATCTACTTTTGGTCTTTTATGATGGTGACGTACAGATAGGGTTTTGGTGTGGATGTCCTTTCTGTTTGTTAGTTTTCCTTCCAACAGTCAGTACCCTCAGCTGCAGGTCTGTTGGAGTTTGCTGGAGGTCCACTCCAGACCCTGCTTGCCTGGGTATCAGCAGCAGAGGCTGCAGAACAGCAAATGTTGCTGAACAGCAAATGTTGCTGCCTAATTGTTCCTCTGGAAGCTTTATCTCAGAGGGGCACCCAGCCATGTGAGGTGTCAGTCTGCACCTACTGGGGGATGCCTCCCAGTTAGGCTACGCAGGGGTCAGGGACCCACTTGAGGAAGCAGTCTGTCTGTTCTCAGATCTCAAACTTGGTGCTAGGAGAACCACTGCTCTCCTCAAAGCTATCAGACAGGGACATTTAAGTCTGCAGAGGTTTCTGCTGCCTTTTGTTCAGTTACGCCCTGCCCCTAGAGGTGGAGTGTACAGAGGCATGCAGGCCTCCTTGAGCTGCGGTGGGCTCCACCCAGTTCGAGCTTCCTGGCCGCTTTGTTTGCCTACTCAAGCCTCAGCAGTGGTGGGCACCCCTCCCCCAGCCTCACTGCTTGCAATTCGATCTCAGACTGCTGTGCTAGCAATGAGCGAGGCTCTGTAGGCATGGGAACCTCTGAGCCAGGCGTGGGATATACTTTCCTGGTGTGCCGTTTGTCAGTTGGAAATGCAGAAAGCACTCCTCTTCTGCGTCGCTCACACTGGGAGCTGTAGACTAGAGTTGTTCCTATTCTGCCATCTTGGAACTGCCTGGAAATTTAACCACTTACATTGATCATGGCCTCTGCTTTATTCTTTCTCTGTGTTACAACTGATTTTGTATATGTTACTGATTTCTAACCTAATTGGATTGTGGCAGATAATATAATATGAAACATTCTAATCCTTTGATATCTGTTGGGATGTGTTGATGGCTTAGTTCATCGTCATTATTTCTGGGCTTAAAATGAATACGTTTTTCTAAGTACAAGGTTTACATACACACATACACACACACACACATACACACACACACACACACACCCTTTAGATAAACCATGTTTATTACACTATTGCAGTCTGAGATATCTTCACAAATTATTTTTTCTTGCTTGGTCTACCATTTTTTGAGAGATCCTTCAGGTATCACCACACTGTCTTCAACGATGGTTGAACTTATTTACACTCCCACCAACAATGTGAAAGTGTTCCTTTTTCTTCACAACCTTTCCAGCATCTGTTGTTTAAATTTTTTAATAATCGCCATTCAGATAGGCATGAGATGGCATTTCACTGTGGTTTTGACTACAAATATGGTGCAGTGTATACTGCTCAGGTGATGGGTGCACCAAAATCTCACAAATCACTAAAGAACTTACTCACATAACCAAATACCACCTGTACCCCAATACCTTACAGGTAAACAAAATAAAAAATAAAATACGGCCGGGCACAGGGACTTCTGCCTGTAATCCCAGCACTTTGGGAGGCCAAGGCAGATGGATCATCTGAGGTCAGGAGTTCAAGACCAGCCTGACCAACAAGGTGAAATCCAGTCTTTACTAAAAATACAAAAACTAGCCAGGCATGGTGGTGTGTGCCTGTAATCCCAGCTACTAGGGAGACTGAGACAGGAGAATTGCTTGAACCCAGGAGGCAGAGGTTGCAGTGAGCCGAGATTGTACCATTGCACTCCAGCCTGGGCAATGGAGCAAGACTCCCTCTCAAAAAAAATTTAATAAAATAAAATAAAAGGATACTGGAAAAGGACATGAGCAGACACTTCTCAAAACAAGATCATTGATCATTAGGGAAATGCTTCTACCAAGGCTAGACAAATAAGTTTTCTTGCTATATATCTCTCTTCTTAGTTTTATTTTGGGTTTCCCTTATTCCAAAAACACACAGCTCTTTGTGTTCTCCAGTTTAGTTCAGTGTTTCTGTTAGCCTTTTTCATTGGGAAGCCTATAGAAGTTGTTTCCCCAGCCTTTTAACACAAAACCAATGCCGAAAGTCTCCAAGAATTGGTGAATGGTCTCAAGTTAGAAGCCACCTTCAGAGCTCGCTTACCTCTCCGGATTCCTGCTGTTACCTTATTTTTGTCCTCTTACATTTTCTTCCTTTTTGTCAGTTTAGCAGTAAATTAAGAATATTGTAAAAATATTCTATCACAAGCATCACTTAAGCAAGCAAGAAAGTATGTAGAAAAAAAATAAAAGGAAAATACTACAGGTAAACTTCCATTCCAAAGGATGACTGAACTAGGGAGAAGAGAGAAACAATGAAATACAAAAGGAAAATTTGCTTGTCACCTGATATTCCACCTGTGGAATATCGAGTGATTTGGTTTGGCTCTGTGTCCCCACCCAAATCTCATCTTGTAGTTCCCATAATTCCCACATGTTGTGGAAGGGGACCAATGAGAAGTAATTGAATCATGGGGTGGGTCTTTCTATGCTGTTCTTATGATAGCAAACAAGTCTCACAAGAGCTACTGGTATTATAAGGGAGAGTTTCCCTGCACAAGCTCTGCCTGCCAAGATGTGACTTGCTCCTCCTTGCCTTCTGCCACGATTCTGAGGCCTCCTCAGCCACATGGAAGTGTGTGTCCAGTTAAACCTCTTTCTTTTGTAAATTGCCCAGTCTTGGGTGTGTTTTTATCAGCAGCATGAAAATGGAGTAATACATCAGTTATCAGTGCTCTGTAATCTGTCCCATTCCATAGTGGAGAAATACTCCTAATGAGACTGCCGTTGATCTGTTTATCCTACAATCTTTATTCCACCACAGAACTCACATAGATTTCCCTTCAGTGTCCTTGTGTCTTGCAGTTGAACATATCTCTAGGAGCTGTGGCAAAGCCACAGTGTACCCACAACTACTCTCTGCTGTCAACCCTGTAATGTTGGACTTAGAAAAACAGAGAAAGGGTGCAGTGGGTGGAGGTGGAGGTACTGAGAGAAGAAAACAAGTCACATGTAGGTTTTCAACCTTTGTGCTATATTTATTATTTAACCTCAATATTCCTCCCTCCCTCCCCGCCTTCTCTCCCACTTACCCCGCGTTCTCTGAGACCTCTAGCTCCAGGGATTATTCTCTTGACTACACCCCAATTTAAGTCTATTTTAGCATTTCTAACCTGACCAGAGGGACACATGCTGCTTTAAAATATTAACACAGTCCTGCTTTCTGTTTTCTTTGATGTCTCATAATTTTTCAGGTCGTAGTTACCTACACTGAAATTGGAAAGAAATGTAGAGGCATTTAGTCCTGTGGATATTGCCTCCCCACCTCCTTCCTATTTTCCATTTTATTTTTATGGGATGTGTAATGTTTAATAAATAAACAATCTACATTGTTTTGTTTTGTTTTTGTATTGTTAATCATTTCTTTAAAATTCTAACTAGCAATTTTACATGGTTTAGGTGGCAAGGTTTTCAGGGACTCCGATTCTCCTTATTATTTGAATCAGAAGTCCCCGCTAAATTTTTCTCAGAGTGTTGCCTGTCCCCACAGAGAGTATTGACTCTCCCAAATGTGGTTTTGGAGCCCTTGACTTATATTTATAAGGAACTTAGCAACTGGCAAATATAGAAAACACCGACATGGATAATTTAACTGGGTAGTTCTGGTAGTTTTTCCAATTACTTAGAAAGCCATCAGAACTCAGAAAGACCCTGAGTGGATCCAGTCCAGTGGAAGTGTTACTACATTTCTGAGGTTCCTGTCAGGAACAGGAACACCCTGAAGCCAGTTGGGAGCTCCAAGGATGCAGACCTGTCTAACAAACAGCAAGCACTGAGGACTAAGAAGCTGAGATTTGACCCCAGCTGGGCCTTTTTGGCACTCCGTGTTCATGATCTCATGCAGAAAAGATCAGTTTACCTTTATTTCTTCCTTTGTAACAGACAGCTGTTACAAGAAACAAATAAAATAATAGATGAAAAACACTTTGGAAAGGGAAAAAGTTCCACAGACATGTAAAATAACACAAGAGCTGTTATAAATACAAATGAAGTCCCTTGAGACCATTTAAGCCAGTGCAGGGGCCTATGGAGTCCAACCAGTGCTGAGGTGACTTTGGAAACTCAGCCAGGTCAACAGCTCCTCAGAAGCAGGAGCCTGGGGTGCCTCAAATCTTGCTTGCATTTTTGTTGTCCTTCCCTGTGAGCTGGGGGTTGTTAGGCTGGTTAAGAGTTAATTTCTAAACCCCTTAAGAACAATATAACAGTGTATTAAACTACTGTTTATTAACCAGTAGTGTAACACTGTTTAATAAAATACTGTTTATTCTCCTGCATTCTAATGTCCTCTGTTCTCTAGTCCTTTGCAATGATCGTCTGAAATGATTCTCTAACAAGCAGTAAGCAACAAGAGCGATTCCAGGGCAATTCTCAGACTACTCTCTAATGTTATAATGGCTACTCAAATATTCTAGATTTTTGTTAAAAAGGAGTTTCAGCAAAAACTGTGGTTTGCACTGCAAATACATTCAACCTGCCAATTGCCTTGTTTTTCATCTAGTTACTGTGTACACAGATACAGACAGAGGCAGAAAGAGCATGGTGCTGAGGAAGGGGATGCCTTCCCAATAGAGAGGAAATTGCCAATAATTCACAAAAGTGGAGCCTTAGAAGTTGAAAAGGTCACTCTCCAGGCTGTGACAATAGGAGGCATTTGTTTTATACAGGAGTTATGCTCAGTGTTATCTGTTATATGCTATGTGTATAAATCATTTTGACCCATGTTACTTCTTGAACAAAATTATCTGCTTTACAGTTGCTTCCTATCCTGATGTCATCAATATTTATAGCTTTTTCTTAAGTTAAAATTGCAGTGTGATTTTAATACACTATTTGTGAAACTACAATTTTTACTCTCAACATTTTCATGTAATGTGTGAATTTTAAGGCAAATTTGGAAGTTTGGTGAAGTTTTATGAACCAGATTTTAGGAGTAGGAGAATTAACCTCTTCTGTGGATAAAATAGAAATAGAAGCGTTCCAAAGCTACTGCAGTTTTTGTTAAGGTATTAAAATATTAATTCAATTAGGAGTCAATTTGAAACTCAGAAGCAGCACAGTGCAGATTTAACACCTAAAAGGCCTTAAAAACTCTTCTACCTAGTAAATCATTTACCGTGAACAACAGCGTTCCTACCAGATGATGGTATACATAAAGAGGAGTTTATTAACTTAGACTACTTTCTGCTTTTTTTCAAAGAACCATATTAAAAAGGTATCTAATATGCAAATTTGATTATAATTACCAAAAGTAGAATTGAAAAAGAAGAAAAGAAAACTGTAGTTATCCTGCAGTCGTCATTTTCTCTGGATGCGTGTAAATTGCTTTTAATACATCTCATATAAAACATACGTCACAAAAAACTCTTGGCAAATGCTTGTCAGAATGATGTACAACAAAGACATACAACAAATATATTTTCCTTTCTAGAAATAGCAAGGCATTGCCTAAATTTTTCCTTTTAGAAATAGTTTTATTGCATGTTATTGTCAAGTGTTGTGAGAGTAAAAACCTCAAAAGTGATATTTTGTTAGACATGTCATTTGTCTATTTTTCCTCTTCTCAATCTTTTCATTGAATGTCAATTAGGCTACTCCCTAGACTGTAAGTGTGAAAAATCTCCCTCAAGGATAGGATTCTGGCCAAGTGCCATCTTCTTGAGCATGCTCTGACATATTCTAAAATGTCTTCTGATCTACCAAGCTTTTGAGTTCATTTCACGAGAATTATTGCTCACTTTTATGTTTGTTTCTTAATTTATCTTTTACAGGCCCTTCAGGACATGCTGTTCATTAGACCATGACTGAAAATAATGTGATTTCTGGTATAATTATATACATTTTTTCACATGCTACTTTTAATGTCCTTTAAGGAGCATAAAGAAGTGCTCCAAGACTCTCTTTGTTGTTTTTTTCTTTCTCATCTCTTTATATCTTATGTCTTCTTCCAAGCATAATATAAACAGGCTGAAAATTGAGCCAAGTATTAACGACATCCAATAATAATAAGGTAATTCTATCATTGTTAGAGTTTTTTGTTTTGATTGTGTTCTCAAATCCTCCATCTTTTATAACTAGTTTTTTATTGCAAAATTTAACATATGTGTTTGTGTATAAGTGTGTAGATATATTTAATAGAGACATGAATAGAAATGTTAATACCACTCAAATGCCCATTAATGTAATCCACATAAGATACCCTTATAAGTCTGAGAAAAACAAAATGGGAAGAAAAAAATCCATCACAATGTCTCATCAGGATCATCATTTATCTGTTGAACATAAGGAATTATTTAGGTCATAGCATCTATCTTGTCCTTCCTCATGTCCTTCTCCAAAAGATTTATTCAGTTTACTGTGTGCTGAGCAGAACTTAAAAACACAATTTGAATTGTATCTGCTTGGCAATCAATACCAAAAGGAAGAAATTTGGATTACCAATTGCAAACTACCAGCCAAACCCAAACTTAATAGACAGGGTTGTTTCTGTGAGTTTTGTTTGCTCCAAGTTGATTTGTGGGGACAGGCCAAGTAGAAATGAAATATTCATTGTTGATAAAAATAAAACATTTATCTAAAAATGGAGACAAATAGAAGACTCAAAGAAATGTTATATTTCAAGTGACTAAACTATCAGACCAAGTTAGGCTGCACCATGCTGTGATCGGCAAGAAGATAAGGTCTTCACCATCTGTTCTCTGGAGGTCTTGAGTTTAAATCTCAATGGGAGACTACTGCAGGATGCCAGGGGAAAGGAAAAGGTAATCTGGAAATTTTGAAGCTTTTATGCCAAAGCAATGAGGATTCTTACATATATTTATTTATAAGAACAGATAGCATTCCATCCCAACACTAATATTAAACAGGCTAGCATTTAATTAAATATGGAGATCCATTTCAACTTACATTGTATGTCTCAATTTTCACTTGCAATGTCTGAGATATACCATGTACACACAAAATGTGTATCAATAATTATACTTACACTGCTTAGTTTGTCTAATCATCAATGCTGTTGGATTCTAACAACAATGTTCAAATTGGAATTGGCTGATCAAGTATTTTAAAATTCATCAAATGTGATCCTACATTTTTTCCTCATGTCTGATGATGGGATAAGAGTTCACAATCAGGTTGAAGTCACTTTAGTATTAAAACAAAGCAAACACACTTTTAGATGTGATGTGAAATAACCTCAGAAATGTTGGCATCTGGTGCTGTCTAGACTATAATACAGCAGAGTGACGCGGTTGCAGTGGTGGTTATAGGTATTCAAGAGAGTGCATACATCAGGTTCTTTGCATCATGTCTATTTTAGTTTTCTATTATTTCTTCTGGTTTCCTGGGAGAGACAGCATTTATGTCTCAAAAAAATCTTCAATACTGAAAGCATTTATTGAAAGCATAAATAACATTTTATTTCTCAAAACAATAAATGCCCTAAAAATGCAAAAGCCTATTCCTCTTTTCCTCTTCTTTCACAAATCACGTCCTTCTCCTAGCTCCACGCTACAAGTAGTCATTTCATAACAAATAAAATTATTGTGTCCAGACAACCATGTTGGATATTTTAGAGAAAGTGTTAATATATTGTCTGTACAACCCAGCACATCATGCAGTCCCTTACACAAAGATCCTAAAGGAAAGGTCTAATCTTTCCTTTGTCCTGAACACTGCAACCAAAACAACATTAGTTTGTTAGTTCCTTGGTCAAAGCCTTATTTCTGCACTGCCTACTATATTTAGTACATTCCTCCATATCTTCGGGGGATTGGTTTCAGGCCGCCTCCTTGGATACCTAGGCTTTCACATAAAATGTATTTGCATAGGACCTACACACATTCTCTTGTATACTTTAAATCATCTCTAGATTACTTATAATACCTAATACAATGTAAATATTATACAAGTAGTTGTTATATTGTATTGGGTTTTTCCATTATTTTTTAGGGTCATATGGTTATTTTTGTTTGTTTATTTTTCCAAGTATTTTCAACTGGTGATTGTTTGAAATTGTGAATATAGAACCCAGTGGATACGGAGGCTTACTGCACAGAC
This sequence comes from Piliocolobus tephrosceles, assembly GCF_002776525.5. Classification (NCBI taxonomy): domain Eukaryota; kingdom Metazoa; phylum Chordata; class Mammalia; order Primates; family Cercopithecidae; genus Piliocolobus; species Piliocolobus tephrosceles. Next base: position 23,757,968 of record NC_045436.1, on the reverse strand, counting down.
ATTCAAGGCTGTCACAGTCTGGCTTCACTCGATCTCTCCCAGGCTACTTCTAACTTTTCACAGACGACTCTCTTGCTAGCCACCCATCATTACTGTAACGAGTCATGGCTTATCCTTCCTTTGTGATTTTGCTCAAATCTGTTCTTCCTGGAATGTCCTTAGGACCTTTCTAACAGTTCTGTTGATTGACATTCTAATAATTTTTCAAGGCCTAGGCCAAATACCACTTCATCCATGAAGACTTACCAAATGCCAAATGAGAAATGATTTCTCCTTTTTAAATATTTTTAACGATCTTGTTTTTTCCTTGTAACTTTCATTTTAGGTCCAGTGGGTACATGAACAGGTTTGCCATGTGGGTAAATTAGGTGTCTTGCAGGTTTGGTGTACAGATTATTTTGTCTCCCAGGTAATGAGTATAAGTAGTTTTTCAATCCTCACCTTCCTCCCATCCTCCATCCTCAAGTAGGCCCCGGTGTCTATTTTTTCTTTCTTTGAGTCCATATGCACTCAATGTTTAGCTCCCACTTGTGAATGAGAACATTCAGTATTTGATTTTCCGTTCCTGAGTTAATACACTCAGGATAAGCAAATTTCCATGTTGCTGCAGCGGACATGATTTCGATCTTTTTTTAATGACTGTGTAGTATTCCATTGTGTTGTAACTATCTTTTAGCATTTATCTTGTACAATAATATTACAGTAAACTATACATAACTAATTTCATTAAAACAAGTTGGCCAGGCGCTGTGACCCATGCCTGTAATCCCAGCACTTTGTGAGGCTGAGGTGGTTGGATCGAGAGGTCGGGAGTTCAAGACGTGTCTGGCCAAGATGGTGAAACCCCATTTCTACTAAAAATACAAAAATTAGCCGGGCATGGTCATGGTGGCAAGCGCCTGTAATCCCAGCTAGTCGGGAGACTGAGGCAGGGAATTACTTGAACCAGGGAGGCGGAGGTTGCAGTGAGCCGAGATCGTGCCACTGCTCTCCAGTCTGGGTGACAGAGTGAGACTCCGTTTCAAAAAGAAAAAAAAAAAAAAGTTATGCCATTCATCTTAACCAATTGTTTTCTATTACCTTGCATACTCCTTTATGAGAAAGAACTCAATGATTATTAAACGGAGTTTTCTAAAGATGAAATAGATGTTGCTTGTGAAGTTCTAAGTGCTAAAAGTATAGAGGGCAATCCTGGTTTCTTGTCTTGGTTGTCATTCATTCATTCTTCCAGCAAATATTTATCAAGTGCTTGCATGCCACTTTGTGAAGCAATAGGGATATAAGAATCAACAAAATAGATGTAGTCACTCCTTTCGTGGAGCAACCGTCTTTGGATTTACAGATTTTAGAGAATTTCAGTTTCTTTACCTATAAAATAAAAGTTTATATAATTTCAAAGGCTCCTTCCAATTTGAAAATTATGAAGACTCATAAGCAGGACACACTTTGTAAGGTTAAATATCTATATTAGAGACTTGAGCTAAGTTACGCATTATATAGAGTGTTATGTTATATGTATGTTTTTCACACATACTATGTCATAAAACATGATAATTATAAAACTTGGAGTTTAGGGGTGGAAAACTCAACTTGCTATTTAGATATGGTAGTCAAAGACATTATCAGATATTTCCTCCATCTTTTTGAGGTTTTGGATAAAAATACTACCCTTCCTTTTAGGAATCAATAATTTAGATGACGTTCAAAGAGGGGGAAATTTGCATATTATCCTTTTTTTGTTGTTGTTGGGTGTCTGTCATCTTTCTAGGTATCACATCAACTTCGCCAGCATGTTAAAGTCCTTTTCTGATATGTATCTTGCAAATAGCACTGGGAATGTTTCCGGTAGAAAATAGGGTAATGTTCTTGATATAGTGGGGTCTGATTTAGCTCTTAAATGACTTTTTTCAAGTAGAAGTTACATGTCACCAAGACTTCAACGGAGAAGACTTTGTAAATTTTCTTCAGGCTTTCTTTCTTTATCGTTATACTTTAAGTTCTAGGGTACATGCGCACAATGTGCAAGTTTGTTACATATGTATACATGTGCCATGTTGGTGTGCTGCACCCATTAACTCATTATTTCTTTTACAGATGACAGTGCCTACCACCTTGGATGTGGTTAGAAATACCCTGCAGCAATGAGATTTTCTTTAGCCATTTAATCTTGTTGTATAATATAATGACAGTTAATCCTTTTAAATCTTTTAAAACACTTTACAGTGGGAAGACACAATGCCTTTCCAGCTGTGTACTAATGCCAATTTCCCCATTGTTCAAAAACCTTTAGATGACTTCAATGTATTAAAAATGAATAAAATTATTATTTTGCTAACTCTGTATTCTTAGAACTAGGCAAGATGAAGAATGGAGATCCAGAAATGTGATATCCTGATTATTTTATCCTGTACTGGGGGAATGTCTTTGGGGAGAGCTAACTTTGCTTTTGATTGGATAATATGGACATAGCATATTCTCGGTGGAAACGAGGTAAAGTAGCTAAAGAAATAAAGTGAAAAGGGTAAAATGGAAGAATTACTTAAAATCAAAATAAGATCAAGATAATAATTACATTGTTATCATTTAAATATAATACTTACACTATTATGAGAAATGTCCAGACTGAGCAAAGGGTGAATACATGTTTATACAGATGTGAATGTGCTGTCCAGGCCCACTATTCCATCGCAATTCAGTAAAACCATACTCTCAAAGGACAGTGATTTGTTATATTTGTGAACAGGTGGCAGCTTCATCTATTCAGAGACCAATTATGTAAAGCAGCATGAGAATAACCAGGGTGCCAATGCTGGCAGAGAGAGAGAGGGAGGGAGAGGGAAGAGAACAAATCTGTCACATGTTACAAAAGCAATAGTGATTTAACTCTTGAACAAGGAAGATTCTTGAAAATAGATCCAGTGAAATAATTCCCTGCATAAGTGTCTATCATGTGAAATCCCTCTGAGTACCTGGTAGTGATTCTACTAGTGCAGGTAGTAGGAATGAAGCTTACCTCCATTATATTTCAATGATATTTTGCTTTAAAATATGTTACTGGAACTCATTTCAAAGAATGCTGACCCTTTATATATTAGACTAGATGTTAAAATTAGGAAAATATGGAAAAATCAGAGTCCTGACTGCCTTGTGCCTTCCTTAGTTAGGGTTAAAACGTAGTTCATTAGTAGCCCACCAAAGCTACTATTTATATGCAAGTGTATCTGCTTAATAAATATTCACCTTTTGTTTATTTACTTATATATTTATTTATTTGAGACAGGGTCTGTGTCACCCAGGCTGGAGTGCAGTTGCTCAATCACAGCTCACTGCAGCTTCAAACTCCCGGGCTGAAGTGATCCTCCTGTCTCAGCCCCCTGAGTAGCTGGGACTACAGGTGCACATGCCACTACACTCAGCTAATTTTTAATATAATTTTGTAGAGACAGAAGTCTCACTATTGTCCAGACTGGTCTCAAACTCCCAGCATCAAGTGATTCTCCTGCCTTGGCCTCTGGAAGTGTTGGGATCACAGATCACACCCAGCCAAATTTGCTTATTGAACTAACTACTTATCTCCTGGAAAAGTTGGGAGAAGAGCCTTAGAAAAATAAGGAACAAGTTTAGCTTAATGTGTAGATGGTACAACATTCAAAAAAGATGCTGAGAGATTGAGGAATTCCTAAGAAATAGGGTCAGTGTGAACAAATGAGACTTTGAGTGAAGCTGCCTTTAGTTAGAGGCCGAAGTCAACTGTTTCCCAGAGTTGGCAATGACCAGATCTGCAGACAATTAAAAAAAAAAAAAATCTTTCTATATTTTTTTCTTGGTAAAGGCTGTTTATATTAAAGTTTGTAAGTTTTGGTGGGATATTATTTATTTCATTGTCTAATAATTTTCCCACAAGTCCAAAGATGAGATGATGAAAAGCTACAAGCTACTATTATTCGTTAAGCCTGGAAATGACTTAGAATGGTAAACAAGTTAGAATCATAAAGATATTTAGATAATTGAGCTTTGACCTAACATTTTTTTTTTTCTAGTTGCAAAGCTTTCCTTCAGGAAGCAAAAATATGAGCAGTAATCAAAACACTATTTGTTGTGAACGTTGGGTAAATAATGACGTTTCTCCATTTTGAAGAAAGTATTTATTTCAATGTTTGTTTGGGATTCAAATTCTCTACTAAATATATTGATTTCATAGAGTCAGCATCACTGGATTTTGGCCAACATGACACGATCACATAGGCTATTTAAAATGTATTAGGAATCCTTCTGAGTGAGTTCACCTTGACTTTCCTGTGATGTTGTGCGTAATAATGAGCTTCTAGGTTTGGGAAAAAATTGAGTTTCTAATGGAAAATTTTTTGTGAAGTGAGGGATATAATTGCAGACTTCTCCGATGACAGTTTCTTCTGGCATTTGGGAATGAAGTACAGCTGAGTCTGGGAGTAAACATCCAGGTGCACCTATCTAAACACATCTTTAGCCTGCCTGAGAAGTCTTCAGGGTGATCTGCATTAACTGAGTGTCTTTGTGTTGTAGCTAATGTTGACTAGCTCCTTAAGGTCTTATGTGTCTTTAAGCTTAGGTTAATAGACCACTGGTTAAAGCTCCTTTACTATCCAGATGTTTACACATTGTTTAGATTATAGCCTACATTCAAGTTTAATTTGCCTGTCTTGAATGAATCAAAATTTCTATCTATATTTGGCTTACATTTAGATGTAACTTACATTTTTGTAACTTCTGTTGTCTCAGCTTTGTGTTTGCTTTTCCACGATGCTTACCAGAAGTCTCCCCATGTGGCTGTTTCAACATAATTTGGGATAAATCCCTAAGATCTGTTAGAGATATAGCAGAGGAAATGTACAGAATTGAGAATGTGAGAATAAAATGTTTTTCAGTTTTTAGAAGTTAGATTAGTCAGGTAGGAATTATTAGAACAGTCTTTTTAATCTGCCTACAAAATTAGTTGGAGGGGAAAGCAAGCTACAAACCTTTGGGGTTTGTAATATCTGTTAGTTTAATATTATTTATACATTTAATTAAAGTGCTGCTTACCTTTTTAGGCAGATTTAAATACAATTAGGCTGTTCTCATCCCTCTGACAGCACCTAATTATTCCCTCATTCTTCATTACCTATCATTAAGTCCTTCGCTCTGGTTGTTTTTACCCATCATTGACAGTTTAGACAATATACCTTCTTTTTTTCAAGTCTCGTTTATCTTTTCATTATGTTCCAGTTCAAATAATTAATCTTTAGTTACATATGCCAATCTCCAGTCTACTGGTTTGCTAATATTAGACCACTCATTCATTTGAATTCTGTGCACACTAGAAAACTATTCTAATGCAAACAAACAAACAAACAAACAAAAAACCAGCAGCAAATACCTGTTAGATATATGTTTTGTTTATTTACTTACTTATTTTGAGACAATGTTTTGCTGTTTCCCAGACTGGAGTGCAATGACACGGTCTTGGCTCACTGCAACCTCTGACTCCTGGGTTCAATTGATTCTCCTGCTTGAGTAGCTGGGATTACAGTCGCCTGCCACCACGCCCAGCTATTTTTTGTATTTTGGGTAGAGACGGGTTTCACCATGTTGGCCAGGCTGGTCTTGAACTCCTGACATCAGGTGATCCACCTGCCTCGGCCTCCCAAAGTGCTGGGATTACAGGTGTGAGCCACGGCGCCCAGCCAGAATTATGTTTTGTTTACAATACCAGAGCAGGAAACTCAGGCTACTGTGGAATATTTTTTCAAGTAGAGCAATTGTGAGCTTTAAAGTATTCTTCAAAGTATTTTAAGTTTCTACAAGTTCTAAATTTTCTTTTGTGGGGAATGGACACAATATGTCAGGGAATACGGAGGAAAGAAAACTTTCCAGGTACAGCTTTTCTCTCCTGAATCTGTTTGCCTGATTCACCAAACTGTCTTAATGTCTCATGAAATACAATCAAGACCTCTGTACAGCTCAGCTCAGGTTTTCTAGTTGGAGTCTGTGACAGGCATAAATATTTAGATTTAACATACTCTCTTTTGTAAATACAAAGAATAACAATGAGTATGTTAATAAGAGAAAACTTTGCTAGGGATTTAAACATATTCAGGATTGCATGGATAATATTTTATATGCTAACCCTTTTATCTAGTCAAGTAAGTTTTGTGCGTATACAAGTAACATTTTCCTATCATTCCCTACATGAAAAGTATCTCTTTTCTTCTACTATGGATACCCTTTCCTATAAAAATTAATTGCATGGAGAATCCAAGACAGTCTTTTTCAACTTATTATACACCAATGGAATATAAAAAGACATATATTACAGCATTTTTATTAGGAATAAAGGACAATTTCCACATAGTAAAACAACAGTTTTTGTCAAATTGAGGAATCCCAGTTATGAAAGAACCAAGGATCTTGTGAGGCATGAACTAAACATATCAATATCTGAAAATTCAGTAACTAGATCTATTTAAAAACTTACATAGTTACAAAAATTACATTCTAGATGATATCCAGGATTTTTAAGCATACTATGACTTCATGCAGATCTGAACTATAGCTCACTTTCATATTCAGTCTCATCTTCAAGTTGCCCTCCAAACACAAAATTTAACTGAATTCCATTATCCATTCATTTCTCATCATTATTTATAGCTGCAGATATGGGACAGCACAAATTTCCAATGTCTGCATTTCCACAATTTATGCTTAGCTTCCTCTCCAACTTTTCATTTTTCTTTATTTTCCTTTTTTTTTTCTTTTTTTTGGTTTTTTTTTGGGGACAGAGTCTTGCTCTGTCGCCAGGCTGGAGTACAATGGTGTGATCTCAGCTCACTGTAACCTCCTCCTCCCGGGTTCAAGGGATTCTCCTGCCTCAGCCTCCCAAATAGCTGGGACTACACTTGTGCACCACTATGCCTGGCTAATTTTTGTATATTTAGTAAAGATGGGGTTTCACCATGTTGGCCAGGATGATCTCCGTCTCTTGACCTGGTGATCTGCCTGCCTCTGCCTCACAAAGTGCTTTGATTACAGGAGTGAGACACCACGCCCAGCCCATTTTTCTTTCTTAACAGCAGCAACAACAATTATATAACAATGCCCCTCCATTATGGGAAACCAGATACATATTGTGGTACGTTTATATGTCTGTGGGGTACACACACAGAGTGTCCTAAGATGTTTCTATTCATAGGCTTTTTTTGTGTATCTCTATCTCTTGCCCTTTTTTCACCAGACATCTAAAACTCTCATGAAAGTCAAAGACTGATTTAATAAATTATTTTATTTACCGCACACTAGAGCTCCATCTCATAATGAAACACACTTTCAGCTCATTTAAATGAGACAATGCCTTTACTCAGTCTGGAGAGGATATACTATCATGGAAAGCAGCCAATTGATTCTGCCAGAGAATTCTATCTCCACAGTCATTGGAAATTTCTCACATAGAGATACCAGTATCCCCGGTAAGGACAATGATGACCTGGTTTAAAAAAACTGATAGCCGTGATTGGTCAGATTTGGAATATATCAAGCTGTTTACAAATTGTTCTACTAATATATCTTCCATGAGTATAATTGGGAAGGAAGTTACGCAGGCTAATAGAAGTTTCCAGGATTTCCCTGTTCTCCTTTGTTTGGCCTTTGCCTCCATATTTATTATTTTTTTAGCTGCTCTGACTCCTGCCTAAGACTTTTTTAAAATGAAATTTAAAATTCTCAATGTAAAAACCTTGGGTTGTTAGATTTGCTTCTAATTCCCCTTTTTAATTTACTTCTCTGTGTCAAAATAAAACAAAATTATACATCATTATATTTTTGAAGTCTTTCATATTTTATTTTCTCACCCTACAATTTCCCTCCATTCTTCTTTCTGGAGTTTAAGATGATTACACTCTTTTATTTTCCACATTCTCTCCCTTTCCTAGGCCAAAAGAACGATGCTTTTTCTTAAGTTGTTCAGGAAATTATCACCCATGCTTTACTATCATTATATTAATAACAATAATTTCTATTTTTGCACCACTTCATATATATGAAGCTAAATGTTTTGTGTTACCTCCATCAACCTCCAAAGCAACCCTTTCATGTGGGCACCGTTTTAAGATGGGAATTCTGAGGCACAGAGCATAAGCCATCCGCTTCACATTTTCGGTTGCTCTCCAATTCACCTACTCATTGATTTGATTTTTGCCAAAGCTCTCTTTTAAACAGTGATTCTCAACCTCTGCAGCTGTCTGGAGGTTCTTTTCCTTTGCTGGCTGTCCTCTATCTTTTTCCTGCCCTGACTTTTCCTGACATGATTCTGTAGTTATGCCTAGTTCCTTCCAAATCCCCTTTCCACTTAACTGATGAGGTGTGTGGGGTTTTTTTGTTTTGTTTTTGTTTTTGTTTTTCATCTCATACATCCTCAGCATTATCTGGGAATCCGTACTAATTTTGGAAGTACACAAGGCCCCATTTACAGGCGTGTTATTAGATCACAAGATAACTGGAAGCTGGGAAATTAGTCATAATGAGTGTTTCTGTCAGTAGAGGGCAGGAAAGCCTGTTCCCTCAGTCATGATCACATTGATTACGACCGCCTGGAATTCTTGCTGGAACACAACGCAAAAACAACAAATGGTTATTTGATTCATCCTTTTGGCCAATTAGAGTCGTATTCCATTGAAAATGTTTGTTATACGTGAGTCTTCCCTCCTGTTTGGTAAATGGTGGGAATAGGGTGAAGAGAGGGGAAGTAAGTTCATTTTGTTGTCTTTCCCTTCCTCCAAACCTGGTGTGAAATTCCACTTGGCATAGTCTCTAAAGTTTGGCCCGAGCAGCACACACAATGATACATAGTGTATACAGGAAGCAAAATTCAACAGAGCACCTTTGGCTACCACCCATGCTTATACACAAGAGGAAATGGGCCATTATCCCACTCTCTACTTGCTGAACTTTGGCTACCATTGCTGTGAGGACAATATTTATCCTCATCTCACTTCATTCAAACTACTGTATTGTTTTCAAGACACAGTGTGAGGCAACAGGAACAAGGCCCAAGCAAAACAAAAAGCTTACCTACCACAGCCAGACAGCAAGTAAGACTAAGAGAAAATAACTTTACTAAATCAGGTATACTTAAGGCTTGCTGGCATTTGGAGACAGGATAGTTTATAATACATGAGTGGATAAACTACCAAGATTTACTCCCTCGAGGCATTTAAAGTTTCTCACATCCTAGCATTTATAAAGGGAAAGGATGTTAGGAGTTGTCTAACTATTAGACAGTTCATCAATTTTACAGATGTTCAGAATACAGAAGTACAGAAATTTAGATTCAAAAGGATGAAATCCATTCCTCGGTGCTATGTAGTTAACAAGAAACAGAAGCAAGGCCGGGACCAGGGTCTCTGGATGCTGAGACTAACATCGTTCCCACATCTTCCATGCTTCCATATTGCTCTCCAGAGTAAGTGACAGGCAGTCTGAGGAGCTACGGGATGTAGTCACCTTTTGCTTATCCACATTTAACATATCCCATATGTAAATTTTCTACCACAAAATTCTATTCCTGTGCTAATCTCCATGATGGGGCACACATCATACCACCTCCAACTCCAGCTAACACTATTTCATTGTAGCAAAATATTATAATTAATATACTCTTTCAGCAGAAATACAGAAGGATTATTTCTGTCTGGAGGAAATTGAGGGAGCTCTCTTGGAGTCTTTACCTCAGGATTCAAGAAGAGAGGAAGTTTAAAAGAATAAGAAACAAGGGAAACATGAACTGAGTCAATATTTTGTGTGTTTAAAGTCTAGGATGGTGGCCAGCCCATTGTAGGTGTTAATTGGAAAGAGCCAGGGTTGTAAAAAACTACCTTACTGGAGGAAGGGAAGAAAGGGGGAGAAATACAGATAGCGGTAGGATTACTCAAGGGGGTGGGGGGAGAGAGATCATATGAGAGAGAGAGAGAGAGAGAGAGGTGAAGGAGGAGGAGCAGAGATGCAAGGGAGAAGAGAGGGAGGCCGAAATCACTGAAGAACGAAGACAAGAGAAACAACAAAAAATCCAGAATGTTGTGGCAGAGGGAAAAAGCAGCTATTTCAATCATTGGTGATAGAATCACCCTTAGTGAGAAAACTGTATGGTTTATGTCACCCTTAGTGAGAAAACTGTATGGTTTATTGGTAAATTTGTGTATTATCAAACATTTTCTTGGGTTACTTCGGTGTGAAATTATTGACCCTGTGAGACTAGTTTCTAGAAGGAGCTGGCATAACAGTATATTCAAAAGTAGGTAAAATTACACTGCCTTGAAAAAGAGAGAAAAAATCACAAGAAGTATTAGCCGAGAAAAAAAATCTTAGAGGAATCTAAAGTTTAATTTACATGATAGAGTTAATGGAGAACTGAGCAATGACCAATAAAAAAAAAAAAAAAAAGTATTGCAGTGACATTTCAATTCTGCTTATATGTCTAACAATATTATAAAATACAGCAATAACAATGACATCAAATTAGTATTAATTAAATTCCCATATAACCAAAGACACTCAATCATGGTGAGCTCACATCTAGGATTAGAATGCAGAAAAACTTCATTCACATACTGAATGCTTGTACTTTGAATTGTAACTATAGTGTCTCATATGACCTGTGGGCAGCAAACACTTGCTTCTGTGGGGTTGTACAATACAGCATGATAGGCAGAACTTTTAAAATCCATCATAATACATTCTAACAGAAGCCGTTTGAATTTAAAACACTGTGACTGCGCAAATAACCTTCTGTGTAACTCTTGGTTTATTTAACCATAAAGTGAAGATTATAATGCTTACACGTTGCTTTTCTGAGAACTAAATGAAATAAATTATGGGAAGCATCTTGTGGAATTCCTGGTATACACAGGGTATGTTCAAATGTAAGCTCTCTTTTCTCTTGCCTGTCTAATCTAAAAACTGATATTCATTTTTTTTCCTATATGGAGAAAAACATAATTCAAAAGACTCATGAAATTGTTACCTAGTAAATGTAGGCTGGAGAAGTATTCTTCAATCTTTAAGAAAATTCAATTGTATCTAGTATTAAAATATCAGTGCCAAACATCCAGCTAACTTGGTGCTCCATAAATCCTTGGGTTATTTTTCTGAACGATCCCATAGTCTTTGGACACTAATGTGATTTTCTTTGCGACTAAGAAATTTTGCCCTTGAATTCATGCACCTAATCAGTGTAAGCAACTGCCAGGAGGGACAAATATAAGTAAGTGTAAAGCGGGTAAAGTGCCTGGTAACCTGATGTGATAGCTTACCTCCCTCTCCAAATGAAACAGATTCTAAATACACGGGCTTATATTGGCCTATTGCTCATTCTTTGTAAAATCGTGAGCAAGAAGCACTAAAAATAGATTCAGATCCTATTTATGTAGTTTCTCTGTTAAATGGATATTTCACAAAATGTTGGCTCCTCCCCATCTCTACTCCCCACCACAAAAATAAAAAATAAAAAGAATAAGAAAGCCTCCTCTGCTAGTATTTACCTGAGATTTTTTTTTTTTTTTCTGACTATTAATTCAGCTTAGGTGAATGGAATGGATCATAAGCAGGTTAATGTCACACAAGGGCACTCTAGATCTCTGAATACACTTCCATCGCTGTCAAGGAAGAATAAATGCCCTCATAGAAAGTGACATTTTTGCTGTCTTGACTGTTTTTATTCTAAACTCAATTGTCTGAAGGACAGAGAAAGGGTGTCTGATCTCTCACTAAGGGAGAACATGTAATGTTAAATATTTTATTGACAATTTTGTAGATTACTTTTCTGGTTGGTTACCATTCTAAGAGAAACTAAACTCATAATATCATGTGTGAACACTGGATCAAGACTCCTATAAAATTCAAACCTCTCTTTTTATTTGTGTAAAGGTTTATAGTGAAAGATCAATAATGGTAACAATATCCATACTGAAAATGCAATAAAAACTAATCTAATAGGTTTCCTCCTCTGTATTTTTTCAAGTGTGAGTGATAGTGAGTGAAATTGTGTGTGTGTGTGTGTGTGTGTTCAAACGCCTTGATTTAGGCTTACTAAACCTCCTCTAAACAAATAAAATTGGAAAATAAGAGCCACAAGAAATTTGAAAGAAAGCATGAAAGTTATTATTGATGGGATAGAGGAATTCACAATATACCTTTTGGATCATGGTTTAACTTCCTGATATCATTCTCAGAACTACTTAAATAAAGAGATACAGTCTTCCACATCTCACGTACCATATGCCTCACTGCAAACCAAGACTAAACACCTTCTCTGTCAGAACCATTCAACTCAGAACCCATTAGTTCACTTTTCCCCCAGAAGCAATACCCCTCTATTATGGGAAAGCTCCACTCTCATTAGCATGATGTCTGTGCCACTCACAGCATGCATGCTGGCCTCCAGCACCTTCTGCACCTCCGAGTTCCCTTTCCTAGTGCTGCAGTATCCAGGATTACCCAATAAGTAAACTGTGCTATGCCAGGAGTGACAGCAAAGCACGGGTACCATTTTTAAAATTTGATATTTGCTATTTCAAAAAAAATCAAAATGTTTTATTTTTGGAAACATAAAACATTTGATGAATATGTTTAAAATTAGTTTGGGGTGAGTGTTCACATTTAGTATTTTCAGGCCTTCATCTAGCCCAGTTCCTGCTCCTGAATGCCAGAGAAGCACTTGACTCCCTCACTTCAATCTTAAGTCCTATTCAGAACGCTGTGTTCTTTTGTTGACATCCCATTGTATCCTCTTCCTAGCATGCAAGCCCTTCTGTCTCCCACTATTGCCTTTTAAAAAATTTACACTGGATTCCAGCTAATTAAAATAGAAAGATTTATTTGTATTATATTTTAATTAATTTTACACACACATTGCTTGAAAAATACTTTCCTTCCTAAATAGACATTTTTGGAACATTTCTCAATCAAATCTTAAAAATTTCCTAGTAATGTAAATTCTGTGCATCCTTTTTCTTTAATGTGAAAAACAGCAAGCCTGTTTTCTGACTTGTGTCTGGCCCAATGAATAAAACCATGTTTGACTCTGCACTCTAATTAATGGAGTTCATTTTCCGGCCAGGTCTCTATTGGCAGCCCAGGATGGAACAGAGCCAAATTTCTGAGGTTGATTGTTCATTGAGTATCCTACACACACACACACACACGCTCACATACTCACACACACTCATATACACACACACACACACACGGCATCAGAAAATCAGTTTTAAGGTGGTCGTATTGTAACAGCTTCGTTGCAAATGGTAATTTCTTCCTTCCTGCTCTTCAAAAGCTCTACTTTAAGTTATATTTAGGAAAAAAAACCTGCTCCCGTGTTCTCATGCACAGTAGGAGGAGACACTGAAAACTCGCAGTGTATCTCCTCTCACTTACCCAGATACTTGTTCTGAGTAATTTTGGACTAAACTAAAACCTTTAGATGGCAAAGAACAGGGTGGTGGTGAGTAGTGCAGGGTTAACAATGGAAAACATTTGCTCATGATTCAACTGTTTTTCGCTATATGATGAGGGCTATTACTCAACCTCTATGAATATTAGCCCTCCTATCTACAAAATGGGAAAACTTTGGTGCCTACCGCATAATGCTGTTACATAGATTAAATGAGATTTAGCAGTATCTAAGTACTCAATAAATAGTAGTTGATATTTTATTACTACTATTATCATTCCTGGTTTTTGGTGTTATCTTTATGATGAAGACAAGGACTATAATTAAGTGTATATTATTTTAACCTGGCTAAAAGCAGTCATCAGTCCCATCTAACGTGAAGATATTTTAGCTCCCAGGATCTCTGAAATATTTATAGCAGCTAAGGAAATTCTACCCAGGCCTTCCAGGAGACAGGAGCACAGCTCCATGCCTCTCAGACAGACACCATAGCCTGGATTGCTTTTTGTTGTTGTTGTTAATTTGAAAAAAAGGCTATGTCCTATTTAATAATAAAAGTATTTAATATTTTTCTCTCAGCAAAAACATTTTAGAAATATTACAAGACAAAACATTTTTTTATCTCAGCAAAAATGTTTTAGGAATATTACAGCTAAGTCAGGACTTTAGTAAATGCATTATTTTGAATCAGAATCAAAGATAATACATATTCTTGGGAGGAAAACACCTTAGGCAACCTTATGGAGCAGTGTTTCTGCAGCAACATGGACAAATGTATAAGGGAACTTGTATCCCTGAAAGCTTCCAAAGACACTGATTTCAGAAGACACATCTTCAGATACAATGTTACGGAAGAATGGCTTGCCAGAGTTCAATGTAGTCTTGTGCACCAAAGTTTGGTGGCTGAGGCAGGAGAATTGTTTGAACTCTGGAGGCGGAGGTTGCAGTGAGCCAGGATCGTGCCATTGGACTCCAGACTGGGCGATAGTGCGAGACTCCGTCTCAAAAAAAAAAAAAAAAAAGTTTGGAATTAACACAACATACCAACAGGCAAAAATTTCAAATATATAGAGAGACTTCTAAGATGCATCATTGTAATTATTGGTCCTTCCCAGAGGCTACTCAAAACATAATCATGTGAAATTGAATGCTCCTGAAATTTCTTTATTTTCAAAGTAAAGATTTGAAATGAGTCTTTTCTTATTTATTCTCACTGTTTTCCAAAATCCTTCTGTCCCTGGAGTATCAAATTTAAGGTTTTAAAATACGAGAAATATCATAGCATTTAATTATAAAATGATAAAAATAACTTGTTCTATTTCAAGCACAAACAATAGGACAAAAAAGAGAATGACCTAACTAACATTTATCCTAAATTTCAGTGTGTAAACTCAAGAAACATGGCAAGAATTTACTTATTTTGAAGTCCTAAACAACAAAATTTTTTAGTACTTAACTTCTTTCTCCCCTGCTTTCTTACCCATTAGCCAGAGTTCTAAAACTTAAGTACAATCAAGAGGCATATTTTAAATTGTATTCAAATTTGGAGACATTAGGAACTCCAAATTATATCTTCCATAATAAGTTTAATTCACTATCTCTTTCAGAAATTCCAGATATTGTAGCTAGAAACTAAATAACACATTGATATATAAACTATTAACTCAGGAATGGTAATTTATAAAAAGTAATAAATAATAAAATGAAAATGAAGTACTAGGTTTTACATATTTTAAAAATTGGTCAATACTTTCAACCTAAAAGGAAAGGTTTGTACTTTAAAGAACCTGTTACCGATCAATAAAACATTCATACTCTGCATGAATTACTGCCATCATTAATATTTTCATTCTAATAAAAGAGATATTTAAACGAGTTTTATATTTCTTAAGCAATAAGACATAGAGGTACTTGTCAAATCGTACTGTGAAATAATTAACTCATATCACTAATCTAGGTCAGACTGAAAATCTTTGATAAAACAGTAACAACTCAAGATCATGGATTTGAAGAAGCGACATTTATCATTTGATAAAACTTGACATGTTGGCATAGATAATAAGATTAAAAATACTTTTAAATTAGTAGCTTTTCTTTCCAATAGCATCAGGAAATTGTCCTCCATGGTGTTGTCTCCGTCTGTATCTGGACTTTAGGCCTCCAATCACATTTGGGAAAAAATCCATTTCCTTGATGCAATACTGTTCAGGCCTCAACAATATTAAAGTACAATTTTTTGGAAGGAAAAATGTTTTGTGAGTGGAGGTGAGGAAGAGTGGACATAACTGACATTTAAGATTTTCAAGTGTTGGCCAGGCGCGGTGGCTCACTCCTGTAATCCCAGCACTTTGAGAGGCCAAGGCGAGCAGATCACCTGAGGTCAGGAATTCGAGACCAGCCTGATCAACATGGTAAAACCCCATCTCTACTAAAAATACAAAATTAGCCAGATGTGGTAGTGAATGTCTGTAATCTCAGCTACTAAGGGGGCTGAGGCAGGAAAATAGCTTGAACACAGGAGGCAGAGGTTGCAGTGAGCCGAGATCGCACCATTGCACTCCAGCCTGGGTGACGGGGTGAGACTCTATCTCAAAAAAAAAAAAAAAAAAAGATTTTTAAGTGTCAATCTACATGGTTCTTCTCATTTGCCTTCTCTCATGCCTGACCTAGGTCTTCTATCAATGGCTGTGATTACAGCATGAAGTCAGTATTTTCAAAACTAAGTATTTTCATCTGGGGCCAATACACACTCAGATTTTATCTTCTGGCTTCAATCATTTGTGGGTTTTGACTACTTGAGGAAAGAATAAGAAAGTGAATTAAATACGCTTTGCAAAACATTTTTATAAAGGATGTACATCCATTTTGATCCTGTTTTGTTATCAGATCTTCTTGAGCCAAAATGTAATCATTGATCTTAGAACAATAATACCCTCTTGAAAACTCTAGAAGACTGTAGGCAAGCTAGTGGAAACTGCCTGAAGAATATCTGGCTGGCTCCTCCATGTGTACCACCCATGAGTGTTGACAAGTCTTCTCTTTGTAACTGACAAACGTACACACTCACGTGAACAATCACAAGAGTGCACACGCTTGCAAAACCATGGGAATCTGTTTATATGTCCTGTAGATCACACACCACAGCACACACGCACACACACATGCACGCACAATCTGCTTCCCTATATGGACATTTGAAAAGTTAGGCTTGCTATTATTCCTTAAAAGGCCTGTAAATTAAGTAGGTTAGATAACAAAATAAAACAGGAAAGAAGTGTACTTGACATTCTTCTTTCAACAGTTCAGCCAAATTCAGTGTGAGGTGCTGGAGTCTTGGTTGTGTTATGATGTGGATTAATCATCATCACTGAGAATTTATCAAGTACCTACTGAGGACATGGCATTATTGCAAATTACTTTTCTTCAGGCTGTGGTTCCTTAAAAGAACCTTTAAAAGTATCATAAACAAACAAAAATAAAATAATATTCACTCAAAAAATCTTACTCAGTCTAAAAAAGTTCATCTCATGGCAGTAGCAAGTAGAATGGTGGTTACCAGAGCCTGGGAAGGGGGCAATGAAGAGAGATTGGTTAATGGTACAAAAACACAGTTAGATAGAAGAAATAATTCCTGGCATTTGATAGCACAGTAAGGATATCTATTGATAACCTGGAGATATCAATAATGCATTGTATATTTCAAAATAGCTGGAAGAGAAGAGGTGGAATGTTCTCAACACAAGGAAATGATAAATGTTTGAAGTGATGGATATTCTAATTACCCTGATTTCATCATTACACATTGTATACAATTGTACGCATTTTTCAAATCACATCTACCCCATAAATACATATGATCACCATTATGCATCAATAGGAAATGTTTTGTCAGAGGAATTTCAACTTAGAATTGTAATACCTTGCCTTTTAAAGAAATTCTCAATTTTTTAAAAATCAATTTATAAATCTTCTGTTCTCATAGGTACAAATAATGTAACAGTTTTGAAAATATGTTTCTATGATACCACAACTCTATGAATAAATAAATGCATATAGAGAAAAACATTTACAATAAATTTGTCATTATCTTTAGGTCAGAAGATTCTGGCTTCAAATTTGCCAACTTTGGAGCAATTATTAGTCTCAGTTTTTCCAACAGATAATTAGCTGATGTTGAAGGCTAGAAAATAGTGTGTTCTCAGCATAGTCTAAAACATTTTATAGATTGTGAAGATGGATTACGATTCGCTATTAGATATTTACATTAATTAGATCTAGAATTTTTTCTTAGTGAAAATTTAGCCATATATGAGGAAGCAGAATATGGTAATTGGAAGAACCCCGTCTTTCCAGAATAGACTAGCCAGAACTTAAAAGCAGAGAGAAAAACAACTACCTTGTTGAATATTCTAATTTAGTAGTTTTTGCCTATTTGCTTGTTTGCGGGTTTTTTTAGAGACAAGGTCTTGTTCCGTCACCCCAGTTGGAGTGCAGTGGTACCATCCCGGCTCTCTGCAGCCTTGGAGTCCTGGGCTCAAGTGATTCTCCTGCCCCAGCTAACTGAATAGCTAGGACTACAAGCACTTGCCACCACAGTTGGCTAGTTTATTATTATTATTTTTTGTAGGGATACTTCTCACTGTCTTGCCGAGGCTGGTCTCGAACTCCCAGGCTCAAGTGATCCTCCTGTCTCTGCCTCCCAAAGTGCTGGGATTACAGGCATATGTTATTTTACATAGAAGAGAATAGATTTTTCTATGTTCATTAAGTTAAATTAAAACAAGATCACTTCTCTTATGTTAGGCTAACTTACAACACATTCTCAAACATAATTTTTGTCAATATATAAATGTACAAATAAAAACTATATTGATATATATTTAATATAGTGCAAACATACAATTAATATAATACATGTTGATATACATATTAATATAATCAAGGTTTATATGATAGAAAACTTCCTACTTTGAAATATCAGAAGCTCTCTAACCTTTCCTTACTAGACTTCAAGAAAAAGATAACTGTTCCTTTTGTTTGCAGCAGAGTCGTTTGATGTTTATAGACATATGGAATATTACAACTATGATTGCCTAATTTTCTAGAAAACTTAAGCCCAAAGTGTCCACCTTATCAACTCCCAAGTTCATAGTATCTACCTCTCCTTATCTAAGCAGTGAGTTGGAAAGCAGTGGAAGGGAAAAATGATGCCAGACTTTCTCCCTGTGGCCTGGATGAAAGCCTAGGGCCCACTATTGAGAAGCTACAGAGCCCAGACCAAAAAGGTGTACAACCTGGGAGCAGGTACACCCATATGAATTTAGGAACTTAAGGTGAAGGCCAATTGTCTTAGTCCATTCTCTCACTGCTATAAAGAGCTACCTGAGACTGAATAATTTATAAAGAAAGGAGGTTTAATTGGCTTACAGTCCCGCAGGCTGTACAAGAAGCATGGCTGAGGAGGCCTCCGGAAACCTCCAATCATGGTGGAAGGTGAAGAGGAAGCAGGCATGTTTTACATGCCTGGAACAGGAGGAAGAGAGCGAGCGAGGAGGTCCCACACACTTTTAAACAACTAGATCTCGTGAGAACTCACTCACTATCCTGAGAACAGCAAGGGGGAAATCTTCCCCCATGATTTAATCATCTCCCACCAGGCCTTACCTCTAACATTGGGGATTACAATTCAAAATGAGATTTAGATGGGGACACAGAGCCAAACCATATCACCATGTCGGTGACATCCAAGTGTGTCAGGACGCCCTGGCTCCCAAGGAGACCGTAAAGAGCTTAAAGGGAAGACTAAGAGTGCATAGATTTTAAAAATAAGTTAAAATAATAATTGAAATCTTAAAGAAGGCATCAGTATAGTTTAACTATCTAGTTTCTATTCAGTAATCTCTTGGATATCGCTGTACTTATCTTTTTCTTGTGTTTTTTTTTTTTTTTTTTTTTTGTGCTTTACCTAATCTGAATACTTTGCCAGATTAGAATTTTCTCTTTATTAATAGTATTCATTTTCATAATTCAGCTTAGAGTTTTAATAACTTAATGAGGGTTGAAGAATACTGAAAGTCATGCAGGCTCAATATTGGGCAACAATCTGAGAAAAGAATACACTTAAAAGAGACCAGGTCATTTGCCTGATGCCACAATTTCTGGGCCAAGCAATGAAGGCAGTGTCACAGGCCATTCAAGTATATAGCTTTGTTTGTTTCTCCTCTCTGCAGTTAGGGAAGCTGAATCCCAGTATTATTCCTTTGAAATGTGAGGTCCTATAAGTGTATCTCCTCATTTTAGCCTTAAGTTTAATTAATCGAATG
Source organism: Piliocolobus tephrosceles (assembly GCF_002776525.5). Lineage (NCBI taxonomy): Eukaryota > Metazoa > Chordata > Mammalia > Primates > Cercopithecidae > Piliocolobus > Piliocolobus tephrosceles. The sequence continues at coordinate 23,738,192 of NC_045436.1, read as the reverse complement.
GTCTCTCCAGTGTTTGACTTGATTATATTGTAATTCCTTGACAGAGTTGATATTTTATTTATAATTCAGTATTAACTGTAAGGAGTTTAATTTTTTTCAAGTTTCTAATTGAATTCTGAAAAATCATGCCATCCTCTAATTGAGTCTTTTATGTTACGTTGATATGGCACCAATCAAATGAAATATTTTATCATGAATTTTCTTAAGCAATATGAAAAATTACATATAGATTCATTTTTTCTTATTTAAGGATATATTATACCAAAACTATTACTGCACATTAACATTTTAACTGTATTCATTTCTTCTGTCATTTGTATCTTCCTTTGTATCTTCCAGTTCAGAAGTGAAATCTTTTTTTCCTCTTAAATCATTTCTTGCGCTGTGAGCTACTATGGTGGTTTGGTTGGCAAGAGCCATTCTGGGGAGGTGAATGTGGTTAAAAGCTATTTTTTCTTTCTGTCTCTTTCCCATATACACACTGTCACATATAGCCATACACCACACACACACACACACACACACACACATGCACACACACGCACAGAAAGCTGCTATTAATCTGTAATGATCCAGAGGAATTCCAGGTATAAGAATGTTTGGAATGCCCCTAAGATAATGAATTTTTCATTCATGATCTTTTGTGCCAGGACTGCTGTGACTGCTAAGACGTGCCACACAGTTTCATGGGAAGAAACAATGCCCCTTTGCCAGAATCCAGTTATCAAATTAGTATTATAATTATTATCAGTCATCTTACAACATCCGGCAGCAATCGAGATATCGTATTTTTTCTCTTAAACTGCAAGTTAAACTGTGTAATTACATATGGTTCTATGAATTATCTTTTGCTATCAACTTCGATCATCTCCAAACCTCCAGTTAAATAATTCAAGATTATAAGCTCAAGTAACATAATATATAAAAATTAATGTATTACTAATTTTAAAGTAGTCCTGACAGAGAGGCTGATGTATACGAGCTACTTTTACCATGCTTTTTGCCAACTGTACTGTCTGAAGATGCTGGCCAATGTTTGAAAGCTCTTTTAACTCAGAACTCCCTCAGATGTTCTTTTATGATAAGGAATAAAGGAGAAAGCAGAAAAGCTTTGTATCTATGGTAATGAAGGAAGGTCAGAAACCATAGCATATAGATTTTTGGAAAAGAGTCAGAACTTTTTAGAGAGAAAAGATAAAGATTATTAGCAACACTGACCTTGCAATCCACTGTAATCATTCCTAGGCTAAACTGAAGCTTTTGTGGAACAAATAACATGTTGACCCCCAAAATAACCTCATTATGACTATGAACAATAGTAAAGTACTTAGGCAGAAGTGACAAGAGGTTTTATTTTAAATTATAGCGGCAACACCAGACTCACATAAACTCTAAGCAGAACCTCCTCCATGTTTTACCTTTTTTGAACATAGGAGGATTGTATACGTTGTACTTTTCTTGTTTGCATTATCACTATAATGATCATGTATTATCATCTTTTGAGAATGACAGGGATCCTATTATTATTACGCAGGAAGAGGAAGAAACCGAGACTGTCTACGGAAAGTGAGACTACATAGTCATGCTAGGAATATACTCATGATGAAAAGATGGTATTACAGCATATGTACCCTCTGGGGTTTGAATAGTAGGTTCTAATTTGTGACCCAATCTAACAGTAAATAAATTCAACTGGCAAATTTGGTTAACATAGAGATTTGTTGCCAGGAAAAAAAAAAAAAAGCGATCTATTTTCATTCACGTTTCAGTCACAATGTTTTAAAAGTTGTATTCAACGGACAGTGATAATATGGTCTAACAAGTATCAGAAATGGAGTCTCCAGTATGAATTGCAAGTAAAATGAAACATGTTGGTGTAAATGTAGGTCTATCAGTAGAGTTATCCTAGGGTGCAGTTTTTGTTTTTAAAGACCTGCAGAACATTGTGGGAATTCCAATAAAATATATGTATGGATCCCCACACTCAAATTCCAGTATGTTTCTGTTTTGTAGAAGGATATTTAACAATCAGTCTAGAGAATTCAGTAGTCATAGTTAATACTATTGAGAAATTATTTAGGAAAAAAGAAATATCTGTCAAAAATAGTGTTAAAATACACATAAACACCAAAGATTAGGCCCAATTTAGTTATTCCTCCAATTACCACCTTAATTTTTAAGGCTGCTTTTATGTGAAACTGTGATATTTCACTAAAATATTCCAAAGGTAGTTTATTCTATCCAAGGGACAACTAGTAAATACAAACATCTACTTTGAGTTTTAATTGAATAAATTATTTAAAACACCTAAACCTGTTGTATCTAGTGGTACAATCTGACTCTGTCTAGACATTCCGAGTCTAAAATTGATCGATAGGTTTTAGGGATCAATGAAAAGAATACTGAAATAACAACCAGGAGGCCTACTTGGATGGAACCAGTCTTGTGAAACTGTGGGTGAATGGTTAAGTCTCTTTGAGAGTTAGTTTTCTAAACTATAAGAAGGAAAGAACTGGATTAGATTGTCCCTCAGGTCCTTTCCAGCTCTGACATTGCATACTTTCTGTCCCAGTGATTCAAACTACCAAAACTGTTTTACTGTTATCTGACCATTAGTCTCTAGAAGATGATCCTCTTACCTTGTAAGCATTTATGAGTCAGAAAATGGCTCTCATGGAAATGCATCAAAAGTTAACTGTATTTAAATGAATACTAGAAAAAAAAGTTTTTGGTTTGGATTTCCAACCTAGAATGATCGTACCTTTCTAATAGTTTCCCTCCAAATACCTTCATGTTGGCAATCAGCTGCTCTAAGTGGCATTATCTAAGTACTGTGTTTCAGCATGTCTTATTTTTAAATTTCATTTTTATATGAGAAAATAATCAAATTTGGTTCATATGGATTCACTTTCTGGAGAAATTTGGAGGAAATTTCTATTTTTTTTTCTTTGCAAAAGTATCTCTGCCAGCTACAAGTGAGAGTCCATATGTTGTGTGGTATATAAAGAGAAACTGCTCTTGATTTTTTTCACACCTGAACTACTCTATTGCAGATGTTCCAAAGAATGTCTACCTCAGAAGGAGCTGCAAAATACATTATAAAATTATTCTGGCATAATTTACTGAAGAAAAAATGGATAGTATTTACTAACATTTTCTCACACCATTACATAGAAGAAGGCAGCTAGTAACTTTGCTGGTTACTAGAGTACCATTTAAAGAAACTGGGTGAATCAAAGGCTTATTGTCCCTTACTAAAAATGACTTCCACACTGAATAGTTACACCTGCCTATGTGCTTTCTGAGACCTTGATTTTTCTCTGTTACATTTTTAATTACAGTAATTGTTTACAATTTATAATATACAATCATTTACAATTATAAATACCGGCAATCTTAGTTTTGCAAGTTGAGTTTCTTGTAAGCCTTGTACCTCCATAGTAATTCCAACATGCTTATATTATCCACCATCCTGTAGAGAATGAGAGCCATGGTCAGGTGTGGCAGCCCATGTCTGTCATCCTAGCACTTTCGGAGGGTGAGGCAGGCAGATCACGAAGTCGGGAGTTCAAGACCAGCCTGGCCAACATAGGGAAACCTCATCTCTACTAAAAATACAAAAAATAAAAATAAAAAAATTGGCCAGACATGGCAGTGTGCGCCTGTAATCCCAGCTAATCGGGAGGCTGAGGCAGAGAGTCGCTTGAACCTGGGAAGCAGAGGTTTCAGTGAGTGAGCTGAGATGGTGCCATTGCACTCCAGCCTGGGCGACAGTGCAAGACTCTGTCTCAAAAAAAAAAAAAAAAAAAAAAAAGAGAATGAGAGCCCTGTACACAATGAATACAGGTCTCATGACAGAGGCTGTCCATAGCAGGACTGCTTGCAGGTGCAAGTTCATATGCATAAAGCATTCAGATTCTACCACTTTAGGATTTTATTCATCTCTAAGTCTCTGAATCAGAAAATTGCCCCAAGAATAGATACCCTCCTAGTGTGAACATAAATTTGTATATGACTCTCCTTCTTAAATAAGCACTCCCTGGATTGAATTATAATAACTTTATCCAATAAAAAGTCTGTGTATAATTAGTTCAAACTGTGAACACAGTGATGCAGTGGCATTTGCAATCTAAATCACTCCATAGAATGCTATGTTAACTGTTCTCCCAACAATAAATAATGAATGTCATTTCTAAATATGCCAAATAGAATCAGGTTCTATGTATGCTGTATTGTATATTTTCAAAGCATCTTATTTTAATATCCAGAGAATGCCACGTAAAACCTTGAAAGCACTTATCCACGCCTAAAGAAAGACAATAAATATCCACTTTTTCCAAGCTGAAATTTAATCATTCAGTCATGTTTGTGATTAAGAAATATAGAATAATCCAGGAGCTGTCTTAGAGACTTAGGGAGGCCCTTCTGGTGTTTAACTAGAATTTAACATGAAAGTTACATCCTATGACATGATGAAAACACAGTTCTGTGCATAAGACTATTACAAAGCAATGCTGACACCTACAGAGAATGTATGCAAATATCCAAGTTTAATTGGTATATGCTTTACTGACTGGTGTTAATACTTTAAATTACAACTACCTCTATATATAAAAACAAGACAAATTAAGTTTGATGTGGTACATTTAAAATGGCATTTAATTTGTAATGAAAATGCTCATTTTGTTATCCTTTCAATTAACTTCACATTGTAACATTATTGTTTGACTGTCAATATTTTAATAGTCAAGGGTGGGGCCTACCTGAACAGCTCCATTGCTGTGGACCCATCTGCTGATGCAAATTGATGATATACGTAAAAGAGATAATGAGAAACAAATATGTTTTTTCCTTTCTCTCCGTTTGTGTAGTATTTCTAGCGAAGGAGAGCTATCGTCTTCTCACTGGGAGAGCTAAGATAGAATGTTCCAGAATAAGTAACTGGAGGCCGAGGAGAAGCACAAACTACCCTTGTCCAACGTTTTCTCTACTGCCTCTTAATTCAATATTGTAGTAGAACTAGTCTCCAGAAATTTAAGGCAGAGCATGAACTTGGTCCGAAGAATCCTTTTTTGTGTGTAAGCAAAACTCACTACCCCTTTCATAAGCATTAACTAAAGGAAGGCAAAAATCATATCTTTTATTATTTATTGAGTGCCTCGTAATCACATGAAGAAATTAGGCTGTGACAACGAGGAAAAATCAGAGTCCACAGATTGTAATTTAAAGCTGAATATGCTACCAGCAATTCTGTTAGAAAGTATCCCACTTATTTGCAATAAAAATGCCTAAGAATAACTTTAATCAAGAAAGTTCAGTGACTCTATGAAAAAAAGTATGAAATCTTGCTGAGAGACAATAAAGCTCACTTAAATGAATAAAAGAAACATGTTTCTGAATAAAAATATGAGACTAGGGATGTCAATTATCTCCTAATTAACTGTAGTTTTATATAATTAAAAAAAAATCCATGAATGCTTCAATAGCTTAAACTTGTTAGAAGTTCAGGGATAAAATAGCTAAATGCATTTTTAACAAGAAGATTAAAAAGAGAATAGTGCTAGCAAATAACTATATACCTAATAAAATGTATATTCTATAATATATATGATATACCAGTGGTCCCCAACCTTTTTGGCACCGGAGACTGGTTTATTTTTCCACAGATGGAGTGGAGATGCTGGTTTCTGGATGAAACTGCTCCACCTAAGATCATCAGGCATTAGTTAGAGTCTCATAAGGAGTGTGCAACCTAGATTCCTCACATGCACAGTTCACGGTAGAGCTCTTATCCCTATGAGAATCTAATACCCCTGCTGATTTGACAGGAGGAGCTCAGGCAGTAATGCTCACTTGCTCTCCCCTCACCTCCTGCTGTGCAGCCAGGTTCCTAACAGGTCACAGACAGTTACTGGTTCACAACCAGGGAATTGGGGACCCCATATATATATGTGTGTGTGTGTGTGTATATATATATATATATACATATATTTATTTTTATTTTTATTTTTTTGAGGTGGAGTCTTGCTCTGTCACCCAGGCTGCAGTGCAATGGTGTGATCTCAGCTCACTGCCATCTCCATCACCTGGGTTCAAGCAGTTCTCCTGCCTAAGCCTCCCGAGTAGCTGGATTACAGGTGCCTGCCACCACGCCCAACTTAATTTTTGTATTTTTAGTAGAGACAGGGTTTCACCATGTTGGCCAGGCTGATCTGGAACTCCTGAGCTCAGGTGATCTGCCTGCCTTGGCCTCCCAAAGTGTTGGAATTACAGGCTTGAGTCACCGTGCCTGGCCCTATATACCATATTAAACATATATAATATGAAACCAAAATAATTAGAACAATGTAGATACAGAATTATATGGGCAGGTACTTCCAAAGAACAAGATCTATAATTGAAAAATAGACGGTAATGTCACAAACTGTAGTGAAAGGAAGAATATTTAATAAAGATGTGTTAGGAAAACTGATTTCCCAGTTTATTAAATCAGGAAAAATATAGAGAATGCAGAAAGCAAAGTGCATGTAATATTTGAACTTTAGCAATGAACAGATAATGAAGTAAAATGAAATCACAAAGTAAAGAGCAATTAAATTGAGATCACAAATGAAAATTTCTGCATGTCACAAATATATTACACAAATTAAAAAGAAAATAACAAATGTGGGGAAAATACTTGCAGTGATTATGTAAAAAGTACAAATCCTTAAGGAAAATCCAAAAAATTCAACTGAAAACTAGTCAAGGATTATAACAAAATGTCATTTCCAGGAGAACTAATACAAATGTTCAATCAATAAAATAAAACATTGAGCGTGGTGGTGGGCACCGATAATCCCAGCTACTTGGGAGGCTGAAGCAGGAGAATCCCTTGAAACCAGAAGGCAGAGGTTGCATTGAGCCGAGATTGCGCCACTGCACTCCTGGGCGAAAGAGTGAAACTCCGTCTCAAAAAAATAAAATAAAATAAATCTTTAAAATTAAAGAAAACATTGTTCAGCATTACTGGTTTTCCCAATATACAGTTCTATTCCAGAAAACCTGTATCGTTAGATTCGGCAAACATTCACCACATTGTCACAAGCCCATCGTTATTTGTTCTCATGGACTGTAACTCCTCATTTTCTGTAATCTCAAATCCTCCTCTTTTTTTTTTTTTTTTATTATACTATAAGTTCTAGGGTACATGTGCATAACGTGCAGGTTTGTTACATATGTATACATGTGCCTTGTTGGTGTGCTGCACCCATCAACTCGTCAGCACCCATCAATTCATCATTTATATCAGGTATAACTCCCCAATGCAATCCCTCCCCCGTCCCCCCTCCCCATGATAGGCCCCAGTGTGTGATGTTCCCCTTCCCGAGTCCAAGTGAGCTCATTGTTCAGTTCCCACCTATGAGTGAGAACATGCGGTGTTTGGTTTTCTCTTCTTGTGATAGTTTGCTAAGAATGATGGTTTCCAGCTGCATCCATGTCCCTACAAAGGACGCAAACTCATCTTTTAAATCACATAAAATATCTTGTCCTATATGGTGCCTTTTTCCAATCCCCACAGATAATTTTTTTTTTACAAAAATTTCTTGTTTCCTATTATTACCTCTTTAATTAGATTTACCTCATACCAGCCTATATTTTGCTCATATGCTAAATGTTTTACTTTGTTTCCTAATTGTAAGCCATTTTTAGCGAAATTGGAGACGTTTACATATCCCTGTCTTTAAAAGATCTGTCATGCCCAAAACAAAACACAACATAATGAAACAACAACAAAGCAAGACCAAAAGCAAGGGTGCTGACAGTTGGATTAATGTAAATAAAGACATTCACACATACAAATTCAGTTTTTTATGCTACTGCAGGAAAAAACCTGTTCCATTCACATGCCCATGGGGCTTCTGCAAAAGCTGGTTGTATTTTGACTACAAAGAATATGTGACTATATTCCAAACAGAAAAAAAATGTGCAAGATTACCTTATTTGATTACAACACAAAAATATAATAAAATAAGAGTTAATAATGAATTGGTAAAGAAACCTTAAAATTTTAAACGCAGTACTTGGAAGTTAAAAAAATAAACTCTCTGGAAGATTAAAAAAGAAGTATTCTAAATAACTTTTGGGTTAATAAAATAAAATTACAATAAACCTACATAGTAGCAAAGATCATTGCAATGAGAAAACTAAGTTTTAAACCTCATGAAGTATTGCCTGAACTTTTTCCTAAAAAATACTTCATGTAGACCGGGCGCGGTGGCTCACGACTGTAATCCCAGCACTTTGGGAGGCCGGGGCGGGCGGATCAAGAGGTCAGGAGTCTGAGACCAGCCTGACCAACATAGTGAAACCACGTCTCTACTACTAAAAAAATACAAAAAAAAAAAAAAAAAAAAAAAAAAAAAAAAAAAAAAAAAAAAAAAATTAGCCGGGCGTGGTGGCTGGCGCCTATAGTCCCAGCAACTCGGGAGGCTGAAGCAGGACAACGGCTTCAACCCAGGAGGCGGAGCTTGTACTCGGTCTCAAAAAAAAAAAAGGAAAACACTTTATGTGAAAGATATACTGGCTTACCACACTCAATATCTATCAACTTCCAATTAGGGGGATTTTTCTTGATGACAGAAATTAGAAAGCTAAAATCTACTTTTCCATGACTTTCTTGCACCTAAATTTTTAGGTGTGAAATTGATTTGGCTAACAGATGTGTTCTTATGAGTTCCAGAACAATACTGCCCAATTGAAATATAGTGTAAGCCACGTATGCAATTTTAAATCTTCTAGTGGTCACATTACAAAAGGTAAAAAGAAAACAGACACAATTAATTTTAAGAATGCATTCTATTTTACTCAATATATTTAATATATTTAATATTGAATACGTTTCAAAATATTTTCATTTCATTATGTCAAGATTTAAAAATTGGGATATTTTACTTTCTTTCTTTTTCCCCATTATGTCTTTGAAATCTTGTGTGTATTTTAAACTTAGAGCATGTCTCCATTTGAATTAGTCATATTTCGAGTGCTCAGTAGCCACATGTGGTTAGTGGCTGCTGTGTTGGGCAGCAGAGGTCTAGAAGATGAAAGTCATGGAGGCATTTTCCTGGTGCTGAGGCAGTTTCTCAGTGTAGAAACTATTTCTGCAGCAGTACTCTAGAGATCCATCAGAGGAAGATGTGAAGGTAATAACAGCTTCCTGATTTTCTGCATCAAAGCTAAAGGGGTGTGTTCTTGAAGTCAGCCTTTCCAGTGATAGCTTAATTCTTCCTTCTCTGAATCTATCCAATGGGTACCTCCCTTTGCAGGCCAGATTTGTGATCTTATTCTGGGGTCATTCTTGAATCAGAATCAATTCTATTTCTCCAGGCCTTCCAACGTCTTCCTAAGCATACAATTCCATCACATTTCCTTCTGCTTAATATAAAAGTTTCTGCTTCCTGAAATTGAACTCCAAATGTATACTACATCATCATAAATCTACTTATTCCTGAAGAAATGGAAATAAATGAACTGAAGACTTAAGATGTTAAAAAATTTCAATAAAATGAACATAAAATTAAAAAGAATTAATGAAGAAATAGATAAATTAACTAGAAAAAGAACATTTTTGACTAGTTTAATAAAGTAAAATAGGAAATTTATAAAACTGGGAAAGAAAAAGGCATGAGATGTACAAAAACAGAGAAATGATTAAACACTGTACATGTAAGTATTTACAAATTTGAAAACATTGATAAAACAAATGAAATGGGGTCCATACTTTTCTAAGAAAAATAAAATTTTCAAATTTGATTCAAGACAGGGGGAAAACCTGAACATCCAAGAAAGAACCAAGCATCTCAGATGACAAAGCATCATCTTTCTAAAAAAGAACTTCCACTGGTGGAAAAATCACTCTTCTTAATCCCTGTACAAAATGAAAAAATCTGAAAAAATTAAAAAATAGTCAGCTGAGATAAGAGTGTTTAAATTGTTTAGATTCCATATTATTAGCCTTGACACTTAGCACACTTAGCACTCAGAAATATTTCTCAAAGGTAGCAAATAAAACCATAATTTTAAGTGATAAAAAGTATAATCCAAACAATCAAAAAAATAAAAAGGCTGAACATTTTATTTTTCTCATAGCAGTTTAATACTTATGAGCAAACATTGTTTGACAGGCTAATAGAAGCAGAATATTTTCTCCAACTTACTGGCATGGTCAAATTGAGTGCGGCTTTCAATTTAGCTAATCAACAAAGTAGATGATGAAATTACTCAAGAAGGGAGATCGGATATCTAGCATGTGATTTATGTAGTAAAATGTTTACTAACTATTCTTTAATTATGAAGGAAGTAATACAGAGAGTCTATTCTACCTAGTGCTATGTTCATGAAAGAATGAATTAAAACAGACACAGAAAACATCAAAATTAAAACATACTTTTCCTTTTACTCTACATTTTACGGTGATGAAGCCATTTTGGATTTCCATGGCACTCAAATAATCAGCTACTAGGTGACTATTTCTATGTTACAAAAGTGTACTTTCCTTTAGGTTAGAAACCATGTCCTTTTTATTTTATTCCTTGGAGTACATAACAAAGTGCTGGTTGACTTGAGTTGGAAATAAAATAAACCTGAATTTACTTCACAGTATTGGTTTAATTTATGGGTCAGGTTCTTCATAGAGCAGTAAAATAACTACAGGAGCAAATTATGCCATATAATCTTTGAATAGCATTAAACCTGTTATCAATTTCTCTCTGCATAATAGAGAGCTTGCAAGTAACCAATTCTGTTTCAGGCATAAGATGACTTAATAAACATGAGAAATAGAGAATACAATGCCATTGCTCAGTTGTCCCTCATCAATTATATAAAAGAAAATATCTTTATCCATCTCCTTTTATATGTGGAGACATAGCTAAGTAATGCTGCTCCCTATGGCAGGCTGCAATGAGTCTCAAAGTTTCTAATATTCACGTACATTATGAAGAACTTGTGATGAATGAAGACTCAGTCTTCTAGCTCAGATTCTGACTCGTAAACTTAAAGGAAAAAATGGAGTCTAAAACCAAAGAAAATGAAAATAGCTAAGATTTTTATTGGCTACCTGCCACTCTTGCAGATCTATAAGGTATTAACAGGATTTCAATCATTTTAGAAATGAGGGAGTTGAACAAGGTCATTTTAATTGCTATGATTCCGATGATCCATGCTAAAAAATTATCAAAAGAGTCAAATAACGAATGTTTTTAAATTTAATAAACTTTTGATTCTATGTTCCCTCATTACATACGTTGTGTTTAGTTGAATTATATTGGGTGATTCACTGAAATTACTTTTCAAAATTACTAATTACAAAATTACTAATTACAAAACTAGCTCAGTACTGCCAAATATTATAAAGAAAACGAATGCAAATCTCTACTGTTTCTTATAATATTCTTATTTAGTTTAAAATGAATTTTAAAAAATTTTAGGATGCTAGATCCAAAAGAATATCTCTAGAACTATTTAGACTAGATTCCTTACCAAAAAGAAAGCTAAAAAGAAAGGAAAGAAGGGAGGGAGGGAAGGAAGGAGAAAGGGAGAAAAGAAGAAAGACAATCAAAGCAGGCAAGTCATAATGTGACCACATTTAATCAATAAATTTTGTATTCTATTGATTGACTAAATGATAAAATATTTTGTCATTAAGTTGGTAGAGTTTATCTAATAGAATCTTTAGGAATTAATGAAATCCCATGTTCAAATCTCCCATACTGAAATCTAAGAAAAATTACGTTTCCAGTAATAACTACATACCTACATACATATACATATCTATTTTTACTTAGTTATGTAATTATATCAGAACATTATAAATATATTGTGTCATATGTGTATGTGAGTATAAAATATTACTGCTGTGTGTAAATAGCTGTAGGCATGCTTCCCAAAAAGTGATCACTGGAACAGAAATTTTAAGAGATTGTCAAAAAGCTTGAGATTCAATTAAATTAAATACATTTAATATATATAACACATATTAAATATAAAATATATATCTTATACATATTAAATATATAATGTATATCTTATGTATATTAAATATATATATATCTTACAAGTTTCCAGTACAAGGTTTATGTGATTAAGAAATCTTACCTTTTTTCTGGAAAAATCTGAACTCATGGTTTTGGAACACTGTTAAATGTGATAGCGCTAAAGAATAGGTATGAAGTGTTCCAGTTTTTCTAAATGAAGATAACATTTATAATTTCCATAGCAACTGTGGTTCGGAAACATTGAAAAACTATTTTTAAGTGTTTAAGTGTAAAATCCATTTTCAATGAGTATTATTTATACCAAATGTCCTGGTGCACAATGCATTAATATGTTCACTGTTATTAACAATAAAAGAAGTGAAAATGCAGAAAGTTCAAAGTCTAGGTAAATTTGGGGAAAAATATATGATTAGTATCCAAGGTATATTTTCCACATTTACCTTACAGATTAAGTGAGGCTAAAATAAGGCAGAAAAGGATGAACAGAATTTAGAGAGCATCAAAGAAGGCAGAAAGATATTTACTGCCACTTCTTTCATTCTCCCTCATTCTCCTTAGTCTCTATTTAGGTCCAAGTCATGTAGCACCTGCTATATAAATCCTTTCCTCATTTCCTAAAGTGAAAATGATCTTTCTTTCTTCTCTTTCTTTCTTTCTCCCTCTCTCTCTCTCCCCCCCTTCTCCCCCCCCCCCCTTTTTTTTTGAGGCAGAGTTTGGCTCTTGTCGCCCAGGCTGGAGTGAAATGGTGCAATCTTGGCTCACCACAACCTCCTCTTCCCGGGTTCAAGTGATTCTCCTGCCTCAGCCTCCCAAGTAACTGGGATTGCAGGCATGAGCCACCACGCCCGGCCGACAATGATCTTTTTCATAGAACATATAGAGTTCTTCATTTGTTCCTCGTGTCAGGTATTTACCACATTCTGTGAAGTTATGTCTGTCATCCGCCCATTAGATTGCATGTTCAGTTTGGGTGGTGGTCTTGTGTCATTCATCTTTCTGTGCCTATATTTTATTGTTAATAAATACATTTTGCCTTTAAGCCACGAGGCATCTTTATAAAAGTTATAGCTATTGCAAGGAATGTTTTCAGAATGAGCAGTGTACCAGGTACTATGCTATATATGCTTTGGGAGTTAAGGTCAGGACCTGTCTCATTTAACCTTATGTACTTATTTTATGTCGAAATCCACTTATTTTATATCTTATTTTCAGTGAATAATACTATGCTTTTAGGATTAATCAAAAATATAGTATAATTGAGCCATTCTAAAATTTGAGCATATAATTTGTAAAAATGTTTGCTGAAAAATCATATGTGTGATAACAGTCTACTTTCACTTATTTGTAATATATAGTTCAGACACATTTTTTTTTTACCCTTGAGACTCATCTCATATTTTCATTGGACTTTTCACCCTTTTTTATTTTTACTAACTTTAGAGTAGTAATTGAAAGTACTGAAATAATAATTGAAGGTACTGAAATAGTAATTGAAGTACTGAAATAGTAATTGAAGGACTGAAATAAAATTTCTAGAGATTTTGAGAAAAAAATTTAAAGGTATTTAAGAAAATAGTTTCACCCTCTCAAACCCGAAAAAAACGCTGTGATCTGAAAAACGCAGAAGTATTGTATGAGCCTAGCTGAGGGGTTTTTCTTTCTCTGCAGCTCCTATAGAAACTCAGACTGGGCAAGGAAATTTATGTTGGCTGACAACTTCTGGTTCTCACTAGAGGTCGCAGGATGTCAAAAAACTCACCAGCCAACAAGGACACAGCTGCCAACCTTAGTCTACATAAAGCATCCTTTTTGTACATCTGGGTAATGCCTCAACAGCGTGCCAATTAGAACATCATACTCTAAAACACATTAGGGCCAATTAGTGTCCTGACTCCTGAACGGTTTCTTTGAAATTCAGAGTTTCAGTGCCATGCAGCCTTTGAAGGCCTAGTAGAAAAACAGGATCTGAAGGATTGCTATAACATTCTCCAGAGCAAATGCTTCAATCTAGTTAAGGTTATCTGATGACTTAATTATTATCATGTTCTCTCCCTTTTTAGGGAGTGTTAGAGACATTTAATTAACATCACTATCAATGTTATAAGTTCAACACTTACAAAATCAATAAATACTTCTTTGAGCGTTCTAATCATTTTGCTTGAAGAAGAGATAATATTGTCCTGTCCTTCACACACTTAGGTTCCATATGCAAATGTTAGTGTTCTTTTGGTAATCTTAATTTTCAAGATTCATTTTAGACAGTACCTTCAATATTCAAACTTTAATGTGGAGCTCATGCTTTTAGGTTTTGCTCATCGTATTAATTAGAACGTTAATAAAATATTGCTTAAAACACATACAAAAATCCCTCACAATTGTGATATAGAAGTATAAATTATAAATAAGGAAGTTGACATGATAAATTTTAAAAGTACAAAGTAATTTTCAACAGAGAAATTACTTTGAAAACTTACCCTGAGTGACATAGTTAAATAATTAATCTTATGAAAATGTATATTATACAAATTGAGGAAAAAACAGATTTTAACCTTTGATAGAAATTCAAAAACCATAGAGAATCTTATAGTTCCAAAATATAACCATTACTTTAGCCTATAGTGCTTGATATTTGAAAGAAGAAGTAACTAATTTTGCAATAAAATAAATTCTATTTCACTAAATTAAAGTGTATCATCCCATTGTTCACTTTGATGTGTATTATTTTAGGAAACTATTTATTAGCAATGAGTCAGATACCGAGGTCAAAGCAGTAACTGTTCATTTAGATAGAAGTAATTTTAATTTAATTTAATTTAATTTAATTTAATTGGGGTGTTGGAAGAATCGAAGTTAGAAACTGATCTACTGTGTCATGCTTTTTATATAGTTAAGATCATTAACAGATATGTTTGCCAATTTTATGAAGTGCTTCTTATTTCATGATAATTTTATTTATTTTGCCGGGCATGTCCTGTGAAAGGAATCACTTATTTACTATATTAGAATAAAAATGATTAATAAAAGGTCATACTACATATTGAATTAATTGCTCTAATAATTGCTTTCCTGTTTTACTAGTAATTAGGAGCAAACAGCTTCAGGTTCTCTGCATGTGGTCTCATGGTTTTAAAAGAGTAAGCCATAAACTTCGCACTGATTTTATAGTCAAACGCATGACAATTTCCATTTCTCATAGCAATTATTACTATAGAGCAAGAAAACAAAGGAGAACCAACTAATTTTTACAGGTTTTCTAGAAATGTTTCAATCTAATTCCTTGAAATTATTAAAGTGTTTTATTTTTAAATGAGAGCTGTAATAAAAAATTATTCTAGCAAAGCATTTAATTACTTTTAATGTTGATGTTGGAAGCCAAATGAATGAGCAGACTTTTAGAATTTCTTCTGAAGAGCAGTGTACAAGAGAAAAAAAGATAGCAACGCTCTGCTTTCATGTTACAAGCAGAATACTTAATAGTGAGGTGTGAGATATGAGGCTCAGACTCACAGATGAACTGTGACCTCAACTCACAAGTGGTGGTGTTTTTAGAGGAGTGGTAATAATTTACAAAGCACCGGTATAACCTTCTGTTGAATACACGCGAACTAAAGTAGAAAGCTGAGGAAATTATTCAGATATGTCAGCACTTTCTTGCTAGGAAAAATTAAAACACCACACCCGTTTTCATCTGAAATAGCTAGATAATTGAGGATCAAAACCTTGTCTGAGTAATTAGCTCTTGATAACCCAGTCTCCTGTGTACCCTGGCGAAAGCACTGTGGATGTGCTAGTGATCTACTGACTTGTGAGACAGTAGGAATCCACTGTTAAGATGGTTGACATCCCTGCCCCAAAAGTGCTCCTCTCTGTTTGCAAGATCTCTTTCTTTTTCTCTCTCTCCCTCTTTTTTTTTTTTTTGGTTGTCAGACCCAGAGTAAATATGAATGAACTCTTTCCCCAAGAGGTGAGGGAGAAGAAAGCTACGAAGGAAAGTGTTCCCTCTGAGTTGTAGCCACTTCAGTGTCTCAGGCTTTTAGAGTTGGTGTCGTGAGCCTAGAGAAAACCATCTTCACCTATTTTTGGGACCATTAGTTAATGTCGTTAAAGTGCTTTGAAGATGAAAAGCAATAAATATATAAATAAACACACTTCAGATGTTTCATATTGATTAGAGTGGTTTTATAGTGCAAAACTATTGCTTTAGTGGTTGGAAAAGCCACCCAAAGTGAGTTATAATGCTGGAAGATGAAGGCCAAGGTCATTAATTATTGCAGTGCAGCTTACAAAATAAATTTTGCTGGGTCCCGGAAGTAAGCGCGGAGTATAATGGGGAGTTCAGAAATACAGAAAAACTAGTGTTCAAGTGCAGCTGCGTATTATGAATAGAGTTAAATAAGTTATAAAATAACTTGGTGATTTTACAATGCATCATAAAAAATGAAATCACACAAGTTTTAAATTTATACCAATTACCCAACAACGCATTCAAGAGGTCAGTAAACAATATCAGCCTTTTCAGTTTAACTTATTTCAGCACACTGTGTTTTACTGATTATTAAGATGTTTGTTCTCATAGATCCAGAACAAAATCTATTCTATCAACTTATTTTCACAAGGTTTATTTTTGTGAAGGTAAATTTATAAAGTTAGCAATAGAGTATTACTATTATTTGGACATTTAGTTATTTGTGGGTGGGAATGGAAAGGAGAGATGGAATCCTCAAGTGAATGAGTCCTGTTAGAAATTTAAACCTTCTACTTTCTTTACTGCTTTCTTCATCATCTTTTATTACCTGCGAAGGAAAAATCTTGCTTTTCTCATCTGTTTCATAAATACTTATTACAAATTTCCTTTCAGATTGGATTGCTGGTGCTCTAGAATTCCTTATCAGTGTGCAGAAGAAGAGGTGAGGACTTCACAGCTACAGGGTCCTGTCACGTGCCAGGCTGCATGCGAAGTGATTGAAATACTTGATGTGTTTGCATTGCAAAATAGCCATATGAGGTAAGCATTTTATTTTAAAGGTGAGGAAAATTGAGCTAAGAAAGGATAAGTGTCCAAGGACATCTAACAAGGAGAGCAACAAGGACTTAAACACGTTTTCCCATCCCAAACCCTGCTTTTATACGGAATGTATAGATTTTTAAAATTAATTTTCACTGGTATTCTAGCGTTCAATGTTTCCAGTGATGGAATCTTTTAGATTCCATCTACTTAGATTATGAAATCTAGGTAATTTTATTTTTATCCATACAAAATTATTTTGCATCTTGCACATACAAAGTATTTTGTGGGATTTATTTATGGAAAAGATGTGGCTCCTATCCTGTATGAGATGGACAACTTGAATGCAAGGCAGAGTAGAGGGACTATCATCTGTGGAGTCAGGAAGGACAATGTAGCCAGGCTGGAAGGAAGAATGGGCTTTAGCTGGGGATGGAGGTCATTGGCCACTGTCATTCATAGAGTTCTCCATTGCCCAGCACCTGTTTAGCAGGATTAGTAGAACCACAGGCTCCCAAAGAGTGGCCAGCCAAAGGAGCCAGTGGAGGGTCGGGGTTATAAGGCGACCATACTATGTCCACGAATCACTCACTCATTTCAACTCCCATTCCCCATCTTCAAAATAGCTTAAGACCCTACAACCTTTGGCAAGTGATTGACCTGGATAATGTGCTTTAAGGAGTTGAGTGCATTCCTTTCTTCCAAGAAGCTGATAATAGTCTGTTATTATAGTTTTAAAACTAAATTATTCTCATTGCGTTGGAAGTATATAATACGATCCATCAAAGGTTTCAGAGTCTATTTTTTAATCACCTATGAAGCAAATAAAATAAAATACAAACTTCATTTTATAGGGAAATTGCTTAGGAAATCTTGGGAGACATATTTTATGCTCATAATATAAAAATATGAAAACAGTACTATATTAGCTAAATAAAGGGGACAGAAAATGGCCAGATGAGAGGCATTCTAGTGTCAGTCACTCTATCATTGGGGAATTTATAAAGAACACCATTAATGTTTATTTCCGTTTGAGGGATTTTGTATTATTAATGGGTTTTTTCAAAGAAAATTGTCCTAGTTTTATTTAATCTGTAGCCAGATTTGCGTGTGTGTGTGTGTGTGTTTATGCTGAATTTCTTGCCTGTCAGTGAAAAAAACTATGTATAGGTTTTGCCTGATCACTAGAAAAATACCAATTAATAATAATAATCAACTTTTTTTTAATGTTCCTAGCTTACATCTGCTAGGGAGTACATTACATCCGTAATTTCTTCTAATTCTCAGTTTAACCCTATTAGGTATTTCGTTTCTGTTTCAAAAACCGGGAGAGTGTAGCTAGGCAAGTAACTTGCTCAAGGCAAGATAGCTACTAAATGGGAAATTTCCATATTAAGTCTGTGTTTTCTGTGCCTGAGTTCTGTGCTCTTAACCGATTTGTTCATAGCTTCTCTCCAGCATCACTTTGAGTAAGTTATTCTGCGTTAGGTCAAGTGAAGAAAGAGAAGCCTCTTAGAGGGACTGGAAATAATTTGATGTTTTAGAATTCACTTAAGATGATAATAATAACAGTTACCAAAAGTTCTTATGTACTAGGAACTAGTATACATATAGTTTCTATATATGAGGACTATAAAACATATCACATATATTAATTCACTTATTCCTTGTAACAACTCTATGAAATATCACTATCCCTAAAATTATCTCTTTTTTATGAATGAGAAAACTGAGGACACTTGAGGTTACAAAAGCAGGTCCAAAGTCACCAAGCTAGGAAGTAGAGAGCTGGAAATTGCACTGAGGGACTGTTTTCAAGCTCCATACTCTTGTGCCTCCTTAACTAGGTGTTCAGGGGACAACAGTGAGGATTCTGTAAAGGAGCAGAAGTTACGTAATTGGAAACCTACTACTGGACTCAAGCCTTTGAGTCCCATTAGGTTGGAAATGGGAAGACCTCCTTCTTATTCCATTCCATTGCCCCCATTTCACTTTGGCCAAGCCGTTGCCCAAAGGAAGAAAGCAATTATTTCTGGATGTTATTAAGCAATTATATATGGTTTTTGAATACACAAGTCAGTGGATGTTCTGAAGAGTGATACAGCAAGTAATGCCTAAAACAGCAAACAAATCCCCCAAAGTGCCAACAATAAATACATGCAGCTTCCCGGTCCAGACTCAGACCTTTTGTATTGAAGGACTGGAAGTGAAAATGAGTGATAAACAGGTACGAGAAGGAAGCAACTGTGGGACAGGTGTGATGGAAGAGGCAAATGGCAGGAACCCACAGGCAGTGTGGGGTAGCAGAGGACAGGAGCCGAACTAGGTCAGTGTTTATCAAACATTAGTCAACCTTCACCTGCTACCTTCATTACTGGCTTAATTTCACGAAGCAAGTGCCTTGTTTTTAAGCTTAAGCATGTTTGTAAGAACTATATATGCAATGGCAAATTTAGTAACTATTTTTTTCTGATATATATACACATCCATACGTAGTTTATTACTATATTACCTAAAATGTCTTCATGTACTCTCAGCAGTTTAAGTACCACATTTTGGGACACTGAACTCTAGAATTGGGAGATGCCATGTAGAACTGAAGGAAAGCTCATGAAATATAGCCATATGTATCCAGTAGAAAGTCACATCAGAATGGGGTGAAAATAAGAGTTGAATGGTCTGGAGTAGCTAAAAGCCATAAAAACAAAGGGCATCTCTGTACCCCACAGTGAGGGCCAGTGAGGGCATGGTAGAAAGACTAGTACAGGAAACTACTAAAGAATAACCAGAGATTCAGTTTAGGGGCCCCAACTCAGATTAGAATCTGGAATCCATTGCAGAGGGAAAGCTCCCTTTATCCCCCAGGGGAGGTTTATGCCTTTTTCTTAATGAAACTTTCTTCCACACCTTTGTGAATGAAGCAAATATGGCCGTCTGCTTACTTTTTTTCATCCTTTCTCAGATATTCTATTTGTTCTTTAGGAAATAGCAATAAGGGCAGATTTTGATTACTATAGGGTCATCCTAATTCTGAAGAGTTGGGAGCATTCATCAGTGGTGATACATATGTTATACATATATATATATGCAATATAAACATCATATAGTGCAAAATTTAAAAAAAGAAACTGTGGAAGTCAAAGTCCATCAAGGCTCTAAGAATCATCTCTTCACTTAAAAGTATTTGACTGAGTTGTATATAGGTTAATTCAGAATAACAGTAGCATTAACACAAAGAAGGACTTTTAAAAAGTTTAAAGTAGTATGAAATTGCCAATATTTGTTGTTTTTGAGAAGGCAATCAATATACATGCTATTTGCTTAACCAGTTAACAGGTTTTAGGTCAGAGGAGGGAGTGAGACCAGAGGGAAGAGGAAAACTCACATTTTGTTTCATATATGTCTGAATTATTTTTTTTTCACAAGGGACAAAAGGGAAATATAATCATTCATGTATTGCTTGGTTTTATAACACAAAATGATCACATCTAGCTTTGCACAAATCTAGCTTAGAAAGTGTACATATCTAATTGATATTTTATACCAGGGAAATTTACTTTAATTGGTATTTCCAATGTGATATACCAATTGGCACAGAGCTTGCGTTTTGCAGCACTCTTGGGCGGCTTCATTCCCTATTATTGCTGAGAGTGATGGGGTCCTGTTGCAGGTGGCAATGTTGATCAACAGCGCTTGCCAGCTAGAAGCCAGGGCAACATTAGCACATGTCTTACTAAGGAAATCAATTTCTCCTTTTTGTCTTCCTGAGGAGACTGAATTCACCTACTACGTGTCTGCAGCTATACTATGACAGAGCAATCAATCAACTTCTTGCTCACATACATATTCTTGCAAATTTATGTTTCTTTCATAGACAAGGAAAATCTATTTTTAGTTTGTAATCATAACAACTGCAGAGACAAAATTAGTTTAAAAAATGAATTTTCTTATTACAAACCCAGAGTTAGATGTTATATTTAAAAATAAATCAGGGATTAAGCCTAGGTATTGTGATATAGGTATTCTCTGCAAGTATATTAGCTGTAAAGAAACATTTCTGTATTTTGACTTGAGGTTCTACTATGATAATCATTCTAACTCTCTGGACTACAAATTTATAAAATTATAAAACCAAGTAATGAAACACATGTAAAAAGTAATAGGTGCTATTATACATAATGAGGCTATTATCCCTATACAGTACTTTTTTTCCCCCAGAACAAATGTATACAACATATTTATTCTTGCAAAGTAAGCAATGTTTAGGCAAACTGTAGGTAAAACCTCTTGCAAATTTACCCATGATAAAGTAGTCTAAGGAGATGTTTGCAGGCATTTAGATTAACAAGGGACGTTTTTAAGGTTTTGGGGTAGGGAATGGGGACACTGTCAGCAGCTCAAGAGCAGGAATCCTCCAGATGACATTTGCATTCTCTGGGCTTTCAGATGGGCTAAGCAGGATTCATTCTTGTTGAGCTCTGCACTAGGGCAACACTATTATTAATTATGCAAACTTTTTTTTTGGATAGGTAAGAGAATTTGAGAATGACTCAGCAAGAGATTTCAAAATCAAACGCCTCTACCTGCTTATTGAACACGTTCTTTTAAAAATCTGGGCATTAGGAGTTTAAGATCTATGGAAGGGAAGCTCCATTATTGCAGTGACCTCTGCGAAAGACCCACTTTTGTAAAGAGCATTTGGTCAGTTCAGTTCCACCTAGCCTTCCTACACTTTAAGTTGAAAATAGTTGGTACTTTTTCAAGATTGGCTTCTTACTTTTCTCCAACAAACATGAATAAAACCTAGTAAAATCTCCAAACCAAAGATGACTTTATCGTCAAAGGTGTGTGTGTGTGTGTGTGTGTGTGTGTGTGTACCTTCATACATTCCTCTAGATTATAACTTGGATATGGGGAACACTAGTCAAATAAGATGTAAGGCTTTTTTTTTTTTTTTTCCACAAGTCCTTGCTAAAGTGGCAGTTAAAGATTTAGTTGGAAAAGGAAAGCTTCCAGTCACTAGTGCCTTCGAAGCTTGTTGGGGGAGAAGTCATCTCACCTATTTTGGAAACTACTTGCAGATGTGGGGAAACCTCGGAATTGCTCACAACAGGGGTTTTGCAGAGATTTCCTCTGATTTTTTTCCTCCCCAATTTCCCACAACCTGTGTTTGTCTTGAGTCTGCTCGGCTGACATGTGGTTTACCTCGCTGACCCTCCTGCCAGGTTTTACACCCTCTCCTCTGAAGAAGTAAAACATTACTGAAGCCGAAGGATACTGAGCAACTCTGCTCATGGGCGCCAGAACTGTCACAGAAAATTTGCTTCCCGAGTATTCCATCCAACTTCCCTTCCTGCGCCCACGTGAGCCATAGCGCCAGCCCATCGGCAAGGTCTCAGCGTTTCCTGCTGCTGCAATCTGTAACTCGATTTTGGATTTTTTTTTTTTTAATTGCAGTTCTGAGGATCTTAGTTCTTAGCAAAACTTTGTTGGTTAGGAGACTTTTACAGTAGTCTGTTTATTTTCTTACCAAAATCGTGAAGACTCGCACACTTTTCCTCCATTGCTGCCCTGCTCTAAGGTTAAACAGCAGCAAAGGAAAGAAATACACACTCGCTGTTTATTTGGGGGGAGGGGAAATATGGATTTGCAGCTAAGTTATCACGATCCTTCGCTCCACCCCCGGTCTGGCACTTTCAACTGACACGTACATCATCTATTAATTGTTGTTTACCCACTCAGATACATAATATATTCATTTTTATCTTTGGTAAAATATAAATGGAATTGTCAGCGCGCTCCTGTCTGTTTGTTTGTCTAAGGCTATCAAAAGAAGTCAAGAGAGGAGGCTGTGGCCCGGATCCTGACCCTGATTGTATGAATAAGTAAGCAGGATGCAAGTGATTGGGTTAGATGGTGCGAATATTTTTTTTTCAAGTTAGGAAGAGGGTAAAAAGACAGGCTGGCGGGGGGAAGGCAAACAGTGCATCCCCAAATCCTCACACTTTTGCTCTCTTGCAGTCAGTTGCTTTGCTGGCTTCTGCAGGCTTTTAAGGTCTCGCGGCGTAGAAATGCCTGGCCCCCACCCCCTTCCTCGGTCTCCCCTTTCAATTCAGATGTGCTGATGTGCAGACCGGATTCATCTTCTCGGAGAGGCGGCGGCGGCTTTGGGCTCAGGCGGCGGCGGCTCGCGCTCGGCCGCGGAGTCCTGGCAGCAGCGGGGACGCGGCGCGGGAGCCCGAGCACTGGTGGCAGCTGAACCCGCGGGGCGCCGCTGGCCGAGCCGCGGCCGCGGGAAGTTCGGCAGCCAGAAGAACGATCTGGCAGGCTACGAGCGCCAGCGCCGCCAGAGCCGAGTTTGCCTGCGCCCTCCCCGCCTCCGAATGCCGAGTTCCTTACCTGCCCTCCGCCCACCCGCGGGCCCCTAGCCAACTTCTCCCTGCGACTGGGGGTAACAGGCAGTGCTTGCCCTCTCTACTGTCCCGGCGGCATCCACATGTTTCCGGACACCTGAGCACCCCGGTCCCGCCGAGGAGCCTCCCGGTGGGGAGAAGAGCACCGGTGCCCCAGCCCCGCACATCAGCGCGGACCGCGGCTGCCTAACCTCCGGGTCCCGTCCCCTCCTTTTCCTCCGGGGGAGGAGGATGGGGTTGGAAAAGCTTTCCCTGAGGATGCTCGTGTGGCTGGTGGCCTCGGGGATTGTTTTCTACGGGGAGCTATGGGTCTGCGCTGGCCTCGATTATGATTACACTTTTGATGGGAACGAAGAGGATAAAACAGAGACTATAGATTACAAGGACCCGTGTAAAGCCGGTAAGTGGCTCTCCAGGTTGGGACGGTGGCGCACCGGGGGCCGCTGCGCTGGGTTTCCGATGGGTGGCGGTGGGAGCTCACCTGTTTCCTTCCCTCCCGCGTCAGCCCCTCCGCCGCCCCTCCTTCTCTCCCCCTCCTTTTTCTTCCCTTCCCCACCCGCAAGTGGCAGCCGCTGCGGCCCCAGTTGACGAGAGTTCTATGCTAGCGGGATCCGCTGCCAAGCTCCCATCTCCCAGTTTGGGAATAACGTCCTGGAGTTTCTGATCCCTCTCTCCTCCCCCAGCGAAATGGAACAAGTCGTAAATATAGCTGGCTGCTGTAGGTTTTAAATTCCAACACTCAGCGGGCTTTATGCATCTGGAAGGGACACCGCCTTCTTTCCCCCGCCCCCCCACCAGGGCGCGGTTTCCCAGAGCTCGTTCGAGAACGAGTGGGCAGGGTTCCCCAAAAGATACAGGAGGATGGCATTGCTACCTCCAGACACCTTGGCTCCCTCTTTTACCAGGAATTTCAAGTGTGGGTTCCAGGCTAGAAGGGGATTGTGATAATCTCGGAAGAACTCACTTTTAGACGGGAGTCTGATGCGTTTGCCCATTTAAAATAAACTGAAAAAAAAAAATGTTTTTAAGTTGCTACCCCATTCAAACTCGTGTCTTCCTTCCTGCTAACACCCCAGGGAAATGCAGTCGGACCAGCACTGCCTGAAGCTCAGCTTCTCGCCTCGCAGGGTCCCTGAATGTCCCAGGTCCTTCCCCTCCCTTCTACGCCTCTGGCGCCGCTGCCAGCCTCTCTCGCGCGCTGGGCGGCGCTTCCCTCTCGCAGCCTAAGGTCGGAGACGCACGTGCCCGGGGCCGCTACCACGTGAGCGCAACGCCCGGGGGCGCCCAGCACTGGCCGAGGCTCCTGTCCGGGTTCCGTGAGCTCCTGGTTCCTTGCTGTATTGGGCTGTGGCTGAGGTGAACCGCGCTCAGTGTGGACGCACGAATAACTTCGTAAAGGTTGCACGGTGGTTGGGGCTAACCTAGTGGAGCGGTTTGTAAGCAGAAGGCACGTTGGGTTCCATCCCAAGAGGTGTGGGCTTTAGCGAAACGTAGAGGAAGGGAGTGGACAAAGTCAAATATACCTAGGGTTCTCCAGATTCCGTGCGGGGTTGCTCTGTGACTGGTTTTCTTCCCTTCCATAA
Organism: Piliocolobus tephrosceles; assembly: GCF_002776525.5. NCBI lineage: Eukaryota > Metazoa > Chordata > Mammalia > Primates > Cercopithecidae > Piliocolobus > Piliocolobus tephrosceles. Next base: position 23,713,156 of record NC_045436.1, on the reverse strand, counting down.
CTAGATAAGCGTTATTCATCCTCTCCTGGGCCTGGAGGAAGGAGAGGTGTACACAATGAAGAAAAATGCTGGAAATTCCCTAGTTAATTTTTACCTTTGATGACACATTGTTCTGACAAAAAGGGTATGTGTGTTCTGTTCACATTATCACGTCTTTCTCGGTGCACCCTTAAGTGCAGATACTTATTCAAAACTCAGAGTAGCTTAGCAGGAGCCTGTCAGGCTGGAACTCAGAATTCTGATTTAATTCGGTTTTGCTGATAAGTTCCCTGCTGTCACTTTTAATAACTGTATCTATTTTCCCACTGAAAGTTTCTTGGGCCACCCCGGATGGTTTGGACAAGGAGATGCTGATTGCTGTGGTGGGTGACCAGTGGCTGGGCATTCAGAATCTGCTCTCTGCAACTCCTTAAATGTACTTTTTGCTAAGAAATTTCTTTTGAATAATGTTGTAACTTGCTGAAAATTGTGCGTTTTCTTGTTTGTGGTAGGGTAGAGATGAAGTACATTATTTCAACAGATTGTGTAGGAAAACATCTACTTTGATACCCTGTTGTGTGAAAGATTCAAGCAGATAAGTATTTGCACCATGTGTATTGAAACACACTTCAGACATTAATGTTTAGTAGTTTCCTTAGCAAATAAACATCTAGGATAAAAAAAAAAACACTTTAATAGCATTTACTTTTTGTTTCCCGTTTGATGCTGGTTTATTTTTGAATAAAGCTGTTGAAAGTAAAGCAACAACAAAACCAACGTTGAATGGATTATTACCCTAATCTTATTTCTTCTCTGTTTTTGAGAAGAGGCATACCAGTACACACCTGTGTGTGTGTTCACACGCATGCATGTGTGTGCGTAATGAGAGAGAAATAAGAATAGCCTAAGTGGAGGGCTAAGAAGTATGCGCAGAATATGAGTCCGTTTTAAAATTACCACCCTGCTTTTGAATTTAGGCTTCAATTTACCATCTTGTCTAAAGATGGGCAAAATTTTAGTGCCTCCTTTCTAGCACTGGGAAAGTCAAATCAAAGTTCCAATAACAGGAAAAAAATGAAATAATACATTGAAATCCCAAGCAAGAGTCAAAAAAAAAAAAAAAAAAAAAAAAGGTCACTGAGATAAGGAAAATGGGGACAGGTCTGTGAAAGAAAACCATGCAAAAGCAATAGAGAAGGTACTTTCCAGACACGTGGGGCACCTTTGATCTGCCCTTTCCAAATAACAGATTGGAGAGCATGGCCCATGAAATAAAGAGGCCTTTCTGAGCTTCTGTAACAGGGTCTTCATATTCCTTAAAATACACAGTGGCTTGATATCATAATGACAATCATGGCTTTGTGGTTTTAAACCACTTTTGAGTGCTGGTGTTCACAATAGCTCAATATGGTAGAGTTTGTTACTCTTCCCATTTTACACATTAGGAAAACAGAGGCCCAGTGAGGTTACGTGTCTTTGTTAGGATTACTCAGAACTCGATTCCAAGTTTCCTGACTGCAAAGTCTGGCTGTACTTGACAATTACACTACATTCTTTGTTGGCCTTTTGGAGGCTTTCATTGAGAAGATAATAGGAATTAGTCCAGATTTACCAGGAATCCAGACTAACAGAGATACACATACTTGCATATCTGATATAGGTAAAGTGAGGAACATAGCTTCAGATTTTCGAAACTGAAATCCTTGAGGACAGAGATCATAACTGGTTTTTAATGTTTATCACAGGAATAGATTACTACTCTTAGGAATTTAATATATTCTCCATACCTTCTTGGTATCTATAGACTGGTTGATACTGCCATTTACAAACTTCTTTTCTAAACAAGATCAAATGTGTGTTACCCAGTGAGGTTTGTTTCTCAATTACAACTTTAAAAATTGTCCTATCCTCAACACATTTGTGAAATAGAATACAATTTGTTTACCTATCAGAACTCTGATTTCAAGTTCATGAAATGATAGGATAGAAAGGAATCCTTGTGTTAATTTGATAGAATTTTTACTCAGAAAGATATTATAGGTATAAGTGATAGTAGGTAAGTATATCCGCACAGCTGCGGATATATTTATATAGCCAAATCCATTAGGACAAAATATAGGTACTTCATTTCTCTATATGAGTAGATATACACAAAGATACAGATAATTCAAAAGAATGTCTGGCTGTCTTTCATCAGTGCAGTACACAATCACCTGAATATGCAATCACATTGCTCTTACTCTCTAGGTCAGAAGGGTCCCAAGGGACATTGGGAAGCTGATGCTGCAGGCGCTCATTCCAGAGCAGAGACTGAGGTGTCCTGTTTCATTGTTGTACTATAGAAATAAGTGTTAATCTGAGTATTAATATCTGTGAAGAGCCTGGGCAAATTTAGTTTGTAAGTTAATCTTCTGCCACATATGTGTACAGATTGCATGGAAAAGCAGATACCTGATGAAGTAACTGTGTATTAGCACATACCCTTCCTTCTCTTCTCTCCTTCTCTTCTTCCCTCCCTTCCATTCCTTGCTTTTTTCTCCCTTCCCTTCTTCCCCGTCTTCTTTCTTTCATTCCATCTTTTTTTTTTTATATTTACGGGAATATTAGGAAAGCTCAGGCAACTGCAAATAGAGTATCTAATAGGAGAAACTGAAGAAATTAGTATTTTGAATCTTGGGTAGAAGCGTATAGAATTGGTGGAGTAAGATGTGTATGCAGAATGATATCTTTACTCTCTGTAGACATTTGTGAACACCTTGACAAAAGATTTTCTACCTAGAAGCTCCTGAGTAAATGACTCCTAATCTTGGGGGAGGGGAAAAAGAAAAAAAAAAAACCTCCAAGCATGATTAAAGGTCAGTGCCTTGCAAGTTGAAATTTGCCTATAGAGGAGCATCTGCAAGCCTGTCTATATAGAAATAGGCTTTTGGTATTTTAGAAAACTCTTTTTGCTTTTCTTTATAGTCGGTGCTCCAGTGTCCTAGTATGCTAGGCCTTGTGATAATTTTCCTCAGTTTATAATTTCTAGGTAACATTGCCTCATTCTTTTGGCCCTCAGTGTTGTACTTTCTAGCTGAACTGGCCATTTTTGAATTTGATGTCCTATTCCATATCTTTATTCCATCACAGTTTTAGATATCCAAATATTTATTTCTTAGTCGGTGCCTCTCTAGACTGCTGCACTCTCATTTACAAATGCGTTTCATAGAGCTGCCTCACCTAATCAGTTTCTTCTGTTTTAGTTTTCATTCCTCAGATCTTGATTTTTTTTTTCTCTTCTTGCCTTGGGTACCAACTCAGAAGTGGCCAAAATACAGTGTTTGCAAAAGGGATGGATAAGGCATTATATTCTGTACATTTGAATTCTGCTCCTCTTTTGTCAATAGTAGTCCTTAGTCCTTGTCTTGAGGGCCTACATCCATATTTGGTCCACAGTGGCAGTTACTGTTATTAGGTATGAAAAAGATAGATTTTTTTTTTCTTAAATATATTCCCTCAGACTGAGTGAGGTCAAAAGCTCTTCTTTTCCATCCTTTTTGTTTGTTTACATAGTCTCCTGAGATCCTCCCACGTTTTGCTTCTGGATAGTTTCATTCACAAATTCAAAACCTAAGTGGAACCCCTTCTCTTAGCTAGTTGGTGTAATAATGCATAGAATTCTTAATTCAAGTAGGTGCCCAGTCAACCCTACTTGACTCAGTGTAGGCCTCCTTAGATCAAGGTGAAACAGTTCATATGGAAAAGTTAACATATAATTCCACAGCTTTCCCTCTTACCCTGATGATGGCTTCCTTTTTCTCCTCCTCCTCCTCCTCCTCCTCCTCCTCCTCCTCCTCCTCCTCCTCCTTCTTCTTCTTCTTCTTCTTCTTCTTCTTCTTCTTCTTCTTCTTCTTTTCTTCTTCTTCTTCCTCTTTTTTCTGAGACAGGATCTCACTCTGTCACCAGGCTGGAGTGCAGTGGCACGATCTTGGCTCACAGCTTCGACCTACTAGGCTCAAGCAATCCTCCTACCTCAGCCTCTGTAGCAGCTGGGACTACAGGTGCATGCCACCATGCCCAGCTAATTTTATTGTTTGTATTTTATTTTATTTTTTTTGCAGAGACATGGTTTCACCATGTTGCCTAGCTTGGTCTTGAACTCCTGAACCAAGTGATTCACCCACCTCAACCTCCCAATGTGCTGGCATTACAGGCATGAGCACCCGACTGACAGTTTTCTTTTCTATGAAAGCCTAGTATAAGCCATGTATGTTCCTCCTTCAGAAACCATATTGTCTTCCTCTATTGTGTATGCAGGAATCCTATTTTTGAACATCTTAGCATTTTTCTCTCATGTGAAATTGAGACTTACTTGCCAATAGTTAAAACCATATTCTTTGCAAATCTTCTTATGGTTATTAGTCACCTTAATCATCCTTCACACCTTTCAATCATTGAGGTCTTGACGTGATCGCTTATAGAAAAGCGATTCTTCTGGAACTCAGGTAGATAGTATCAAATGCAGATAATTTACCATCATTCATTTTAGAATATTACTTATTCTAATAGTGTCTTAGACCCATCTGCTTAAAGTATGTAAAACTAGGACCCTCCTTAAGCTTTTCTAAGAATGCTTAGAGAAGACAGAGGCAAATAATCCATTTAAATTGAGGCATTGCACATCCTGCTGAGACCATCTGGTGTCTAGGGAAGTGGTGGGGGTGGGGGAGCCATGTTGCTCCCCTGAACTGTGAGAACTCCCCCCTGCAGCATCTTGAGCTCAGACTTAGGCCAGGACTCAGGGGTCTGGCAAGGTTCCTGAGGATGTAGGATTTCCTCATCCTTAGGATGAGGGGAGTTTGGAAACCTCTTACAGTTCTTTCATATTCCAGGATCTGGAATTAATTGTGGACTTATCCTTCCTAAATTGAGGAGTGCAGAGTCCTCTCCCCAACCCTGGATATGGCAGAATGATTTAGCAATATGGCTTTAGTGGTTTTTGTCTTTAGTTATCTATTGAATACTAACACTTGGGGAGGAAAACTTAAAAGTATATATAACCTCAAAGCTATGGAATGAATGACATAGATTGTGTTCTTTTCCAGAAAGCAGGAGGAGGGAATCCCTTGCTTATTTATTTCATTCTTGCCATTGTGAGCTCTAAAAATGGAATACTGACTATTGGACTTGGAGATATTGTGGACTGGCTAATGGACTGCTAGTTTTGTCAGCTCTTTATAGAATGTGTGCTAATCCTGTCAAGCTATTCTAAAGAGCTCAACTACATATTTTGTATTAAGAAGTCTACTAAATTAGGTGTTAACTGAAATCCAGAAAGTGAAGCAAGGTGGTGTTTATCTTATTCAACTCTTCTCCTGCAACTTACATTTAGAGTTTAAGCTTAAAAAATTGCTATCCACTATATTTTTTAAAAGAACTTCCTTGAATGTTAATTCTAAAAAGTTGAAACCATATATTAAATGGGTCAGAAGTGCTCTAAATATATTATTTTTTCCCAAGTCAAATCTAGTTTTATGTATTGGTATGCTACTCGAAACATTCAACTCAGTGTTTAAAAAAGACTTCAACAGTTTTTAACACACTGTACCATTTTACAAGTCAGGGGAGTTGTTACAGAGATGGAGATAAAAGCCATATATTTATGCTCAGCATTTTAAATATTCTGCGCTGTTGAGCTTTCCAATGATGACATTTAATTTGTGTGATGGGTGAGGCAGAGTTGGAGGGGTAGAGGGTGGAATGGTTCCCTCATTCCTTACATTTCTCATCTGTGTTAAACTGTCAGCACATGGATTGTGTACCACACAGTCACCTCTGGTAGCTCCTGGACCCGTTGCTGCTGTAAGTGCCTTCTGAGCAATCTTCTTTGGCTCTGAGTGTATTTGAAGAGTTTATTGGAATAATCTCAGTTTATTGTAAAGTGTTGGAAACCACCTTGGCATTAGCTCAGCTGACTGACCATTCAGAAAAGATGGAACTTTGTTCTTCTGCCCTATTCTTTTCAGAACACAAATACCTAACAGTTGGGGCTTATGGTATTTTGTTTTTCATATTCAGATTAAAGATAATTAAGTATATGCCTCATTGCATGGAAGTTAAAACCTTTCAAATATCCCAGGGAGGAACACCATGAATAATTCAGAAACACCAAATGGAGAATATTAAAGAAGGGAATGAGTCCTCACCTATCTCAAGCACCTCGCATATCTAGGAAGTATCTTCATGGCTCATGTCATAATAACATAGTTTACATTTTTGCATTAAAAAATGTACTCTCCTGTCTTCACTGTATTCCCATCAATTAACATTATCACTCCTTCTGGATACATGAGGAAAACGGACAAGTGGTGAGGGCTTGAACTCGAGTTTCTCTATTTCTGATGACTTTCCTTTTCCAAATTTCTCACACTTGACTCTGCAGCCAGCACAAATGTAGTGAGACTATCAATCTACATGGTGGTGGACATCCATTCATCGTGATTTCTTTGTTGAGAATGCATCTTGCTTTTAGTGTTCTTGCATTTTTATAAGCCACGTACTGTATTGTCAGAGTAAGACCAGAACTTTATAATCACATGGAGTGTAGTGCAGGGCCTCCTCCCTCTCGAGAGCGTTCTCTTAGCATGAGAAGTTACGAATGAAACACCTATTTATGGATGAAACAAACAAAAATGCAAATGACTAATTTTAACAGGATTAGAGACATGTTTGAGGGTGAATAATGTAGGGGAGACAATGCCCCATGTGTAGCCTCAAGTATATGCATTGTGAAAGCAGGCTTTCCATATCCATTAAGACAGGGGCTGGGTTGGATGTGGGTAGAATTCAGTCATGAGTGCCCTGTTGCTGGCACAGGCTCTGACATTTTGTGTGGTAATGTGTTGTTTCACACTTTAAATTTGCTGAGTATTCATTGAATTCATGAGTATGAGCCCAGACAGAGTGCAAGAACATCCTTTCAAATGCAGTTGAAAAAAATTCAGGAAAGTGGTTTACAGTGTACACTAGGTATGTAAATGATGTGTGAATGCTTTTGAGAAAACAAATATACTGTGTGAAGTTACTTAAATAACTTCACCTTATTCAATCCTAACTTGTCTAAAAGCCTAAGGTCAAATGCTTGAAAACTTTTAGAGATAATAGGATCAAATAAACTTCTTGGAACTCTGGCCTGGTTTCCTAAGAGGAGGAAGTCTGGCAAATTCAAAATTTTTACCATATGTAATATTTACTATACGGGTATTATAATTTTTTTGAAGAAAACATATTATTTAGCAAATTATCATATTTTCTAGGATGAAGAATTCCTGCCTATACTTGTTTGCTAACAAGTGGTAGAACAAAATCTGGTAAAACAGGCTTCTCATTTTTTCCTTGCCTCCTTCTTTTCTACCTAAGACCTAGGGGAAAATTTTCTTTTATATATGTATATTCTTCAGTACCAAGAGAAGAAATAGTATATAACTAAACCTGAATGCAGTGTAGCTGGCAGGCAGTCACCAGGGTCAGAATAATTGGGTTTTGGTAGCTGGAATGGGTAAAGGAAATAATGACCTAAATCAGGGCCTCTGTGTTGCTTTATGTTTCTTTTTCCTTTTTTTTTTTTTTTTTTTTTTTTGTTTGAGATGGGTTTTACCCTTGTTGCCCAGGCTGGAGTGCAGTGGTGTGATCTCGGCTCACTGCAACCTCTGCCTCCCGGGTTCAAGGGATTCTCTTGCCTCAGCCTCCCGAGTAGCTGGGATTACAGGCAGGCACCACTAAGCCCGGCTAGTTCATATTTTCAGTAGAGACGGGGTTTCTCCATATTGGTCAGGCTGGTCTCGAACTCCCGACCTCAGGTGATCCGCCTGCCCCAGCCTTCAAAGTTGCTGTATGTTTCTATTTGGAAGGAGATTTGTGAGCAGTTTGCTGGGTGAACTGGTGACCAAGAGTTAACACACAGAAAGAAGATACATGTTCAAGGATGAAAATAGTACAGTAAGAACAGATGAACTAGTGACCAAGAGTTAACGCACAGAAAGAAGATATTGATTATAGGATATACTTCCAGTTTGTTCCACAATGAAAATAGTTATAGTAAGAACAGATCTCTGGCGTATACAATGGAACTCAGAAATAGCATGGTGCTTCATACACAAAACTGTATGCTTCAAAAACGAGTGTCCTATATTAAATCTTATTCTTGTATTGAATGGCACTTTTAGCTGAGTGTTTTAAGGTAACTTGGTTTATATCTCCCAGTGATAGAATCAGATTTTGAATTCAAAACTCTGGACTCAATGGGCTGCCGAGGTCTGCCTTTCATTTTCTTTCTTTTTTTATATGGGTACTTTTTTGCAGATTGGATTTGGTTTAAAAATTATTTTTTTTCAGGTTTCAAGGAGGCAGAATAATAATCCATTAAAAATGTGGGCTTTGGAGTGACAGGGCCATGAGTTCCAATACTAAACCCCCCACATAATAACCATGTGTGGCTTTCGACAAGTTATTTAACCCCATTACATTTCTGTTTTCTGAGTTATAAAATAAAGGTGATATTATAATCTTCATGATGTTGTTATAAGAATTAAGTAACTGTAAAGTACATATCACTTTTTCTGGAACATAACAAGCACTGTATTATTTTATTCACAGTAGTATAAATATGTAAGATGTGTAGGATTTTTAATCACAACTACTTATTTGTGGAGAGATGATCTTTTTGAAACCATTTGTGGGATAAAGGTCTTTGTTTCTTCCCATGCGTAAAAACGCTTTCATATCTCAAGTCCTCTGAACTCTTCAACTGAGAAGATAAATCCCCCAAGTAGACCTTGTTTGAAAAGATACCAGAGGCAACCAATAGAAAAATTTTTCAGATGTTGTTCTCTTGGCTATTTGCTCATATGCCTAATACACTCAAAATCTATTGACAATTTTCAATTCACGTTGACTGAAGTGTGAATAGAATCTTGGCTGTATATATAGTCTTTCAGTAATTTCTGGTTCAGATTGTGTTTGCCATCTGGATCAATTTGAAGAGCTTAGATATTCACAATCTATGTTTACACAGAGCTAAGTTTGAGCACATGGCTCTAAACTACAAATATTCATTAATTCATTAAACAGTTTTTCAACATTCTTATGAAGGAAACACAGATTTATCCTTGGGGTTTACAGAAGTGTGCCTCACCTAGTATAGTCTTCACATTGCCATTTGCAGGTGGATGATTACTCATGTATAAATAGTTGTTTATGTATTAGTAACACAATTGCAAGCTAAATTTATTTTAATTTAGCATTAGAAAATAGATACTGTTATACATTATGATAATCTGAATATGTATTCTTACACAATTTTGCTAGATTTTTCTTTACTCAAGATAAATGAAGATTAATATAATATTAATATAATGCTTTGTGGAGAGCACTGCAACTTTTAAGTAAGTACTTTGTAGGCTTTGTTATTTGACAGAGGACTAGTATGAGTGTAACCAATAATTATGCAGATATTTGGAAATAGTCTGTGTAAGCAGCTTGGTTTTAAAATCACACAACTTGATTTTAAAATTTCAATTTATGGCCGGGTGCGATGGCTCATGCCTGTAATCCCAACACTTTGGGAGGCCGAGGCAGGTGAATCACCTGAGGCCAAGAGTTCGAGACCAGCCTGGCCAACATGATGAAACCCCGTCTCTGCTGAAAGTACAAAATTTAGCCAGGCACAGTGGCGAGTATCTGTAATCCCAGCTACTCTGGAGGCTGATGCAGGAGAATTGCTTTAACCTGGGAGGTGGAGGTTGCAGTGAACCAAGATTGCACCACTGCACTCCAGTCATGGTGACAGAATGAGACTCTGTCTCAAAAAAATAATAATAAAATAAAATAAAATAAAATAAAATAAATGTCAACTTGTTTCTCATGTTCTCCCACATTATTTGGCAGAGCACAATTCTGTTCTTCACACTATATCCTTATTCTTAAATACATTTGAAGTTACCGGGTTCACTTTTTCTACATTTATAGGTCAGTAGAAGCCAAAATAAACAGTAAAATGAATGAAGTGAATGTTTACTCTTTTTATTTCTCCTGTTGTACTGTGGTTTTGAAAAGTAAATGTTAGTTTTGCTTTTTAAAAAATAATCTTATCTGGGTAGTGGTATGAAAACTGAAAACAAACTAGACTGGTAGTCAAGAAATGTAAATTCCAGTACTGGCTCTGTAGCTGTATTTGTGTTGCCCTCAGGACATCCCTTGGTTTTCCTGGGCCTCAGCCTCTGAGGTTTGGAAGTCTCTAAGGCTGTTCAAGGCCTAAAGCAATCTGAATCCTGGTGTCTCTGACATTGGAAGCAAGAGCTCCTCTCAAGTGGTACCAAGAAGTTGCAGTGCCAGGGGGCTTAATGCTGTACACCGAGAGGAAGGGGAAGTTGTTCACATCTCTCCAGGGGTCACTCTTGATAAACCCTCAGGTTTCTGACGGTTTTGTCCATATCATGGCAACCACCATAGGCCCTGAAGTAGGCCATGCAATTTCATGACTTGTCTGCCAGAATTAGCCCCGAAAGCAATCTGTGCCTAAATTTCCCTCCCTTTTCCTACCTCATTACTTCCGAAAAAAAAAAAATCTACTAAAAGAGTATCAAGGTATGTGAGAATAGCAGGTATCTTACGTGTGTATCAGAGCATGTTAGTGTCACATTACCATCAGAATTGAAGGTTGTTCAGTCGGATTTTTTTCGCAAGAAAAAATGGATTGGTATATTGGGATGAGGAAAGGCCTATTCTGTCGAGTTTGAGGTCAGTGTTCATAATGGAGAGAACAAGAACTATAGGCAACGATACTGCAGGAAAATTGTTCTGACTGAAAGCATTTTACCAAGTACATGACATGTTAACAGATATATCCTTATATTAATTACTTGAATATATCCTTGAAAATATACTTCTACTTGGCATAATTGGATATTGTTATTTATTTTCATAAAATTCAGCTCCACAAACCTCTATTTTTCTTAAAGTGTCTAGTAAGGAACTATTCTTGTTAACTCATTTTACGTATTTTTTCTTGATGAGTTTAAATTGTCAAACAAATCATAGCTAAAGCAAGTTTCACTTTTGTGGCTTTTATAATAGTAAGAAGGAAGTCCAGTAGAAATCGATAACATGAATCTAGGTAGTGTAATTGAATTAGAAGAGCGCTGGATATTCCGTAGGAGACCTAGGTGCAAGTGTTGGCTGTTTTGTTTAATTATATTATCTTGGTCTACCTACATAATGCTTCAGAGCTTAAGTTCACACATTTGTAATGTGAGGATAATGATCCCTAGTCTATGAAACATGGAATGATTACATGTGTGAGGTCTTGGTAAACCATGATACACTGCACAGACTGAAATTAATACAAGCACTATTTTGCACATGGTATGTTTCAGGAATATGCTTGGGGGGTACAGAAATAAGATGTGTTCTCTTCCTAAAAGGATTTCAAAATCTACTAGAAAAAAGTAACGAATACTTTAACTATCAATATAAAAATGCAGTAAACAAAGTACAATCTCCATTGATATTCATGGGGGATTGGTTCCAGCACCTCTGTAGATAGCAAAAATCTGAGAATGTTCTAGTCCCATATATAAAATGGCATAGTATTTGAATATAAACCACTTAATCCTCTCATATACTTGAAATCATCTCTAGATTCCATGTAACACTTAATACAATATAAATGCTATGGAAATAATAATACTGTATTTGAAAAATTCATATTTTTTAACCATTGCATTTATTTATTTATTTTTCAATATTTTCCATCTGTAGTTGGTGGAATCTGTGGATATGGAGGGCTGACTGTTCTATGATAGCACAGAGGAGGGAATGTATTAATTATGCGTCTCAGGGAAGGTGACAGTTGAGCTGGATCTTGAAGTCCTGTAATTTTCTTCCTGGAGAAAAGATGGGGCAAAACTTTAGAGTCAAATAACTAAGATAAAAGCTGAAGCTGTGAAAGTTCTTCAATTTTATGAAAATATAGGAAGTGGCAAATGGTCTAATGTGGACAGAGCAAAGGATGTCTAAGGGTTAATGCTTTGGCAAAAAATGATTCTGAAAGATAGTGTAAAGGATCTTTAAAGCCCTGGTTGTGACCTTGATCCTGTTGGCGATGAGAAGTGGACTTACTGAAAATTTAAAGCAGATCATTGGCTTGATTATCGTCATATGTTGTAAAGAGATATTAGGAGGTAAAGAGTGAGCTGGTGTAGTTGGTGGAAGAAGTAATGAGAAAGTGGGAGGAGGGAGGCTTGTTAGATTATAGTAGAAGTAGAGGCAAGCACTGGATGAGTGCTTGCATTTGCAGCATGTCAGTAGCCACAGAAAAGAGGGATTGGAGGTAAGAGATAGGTGACCAACTGGATGGCCTTGGGATGAAGGTCAAGAAAGAAAAGAAAAGAAAAGGAAGGGTCAAAGATGACTTTATGGTGTCATACTTTAGTGACTGGATAGACAGTGATACAGATGAGCAAAGTATAAAACGATAAAAAAACAAGTTTGTGTTTTGTAAAGCAATTGAATTTGGTTTTGAGAACCCTTTGACTTGCGTATAATCCTTTATTTGGTGTTACAGGTCCCCTCATGTTGTTGTTGTTCAGGCATATATTGGTTAAATTTGGACTTTGTGATGCCATATTAACTTTGAAATCAACTTGTCAAGTCTCAACATTTACATTTTGATTGCCATGGCATTGAATGTATGGGTTATTTTAAAGAGAATTATTTTTATAATATTGAACCTTCTAATCCATTAACATGGTATATATCTGTATTTGTTTAGGCCTCCTTAAATACTGTTTAATATTTAATACTTTTATCTGTAATTTGTGCATGCTTTTGATATAGATTTATTCATATATTTTTATTTATTGATGATATAATGTAGCTTTAAAAATTATTGTTAAGACCATTTGTTGCTATTGTGTAGAAATGTGTTTGATTTTTTATATTTTTACTTTTTATCCAACATTAACAGTCTTGTACGTTTTAATAATTTATATATATATATTCTTCATATAGGTAATGAGATTATCTGCAAATAAATAGGTGATTTTATTTCTTCCGTTATAGTCCCTATGTTTTTAATTTAATTTAATTATTCTTTTACTGTGCTGACAGCGTCCCAGTGTTGCACAGAAGTGCTGACTGAGGGCTAGTTTGCTCTGTTCTTAATTTTAAAGGGAATACTTTCAATTATTTACCAATTATTCTATTTGGTATTTTTTTAAACATAGGCACTTTTTATCAAATTAGGAATTCTGTGTTTACTAAAAATGATATAATTATCCTTATTTCACCATTTAAATTGTAAATTAGAATAATTAATTTACTAATATTAACCTACCTTGCATTCCTGAGATGAAGACAATTTGGGCATAATCTATTCTTTTTTTTACATCTCTGGATTCAAACCCTCCTCATTCTGCTATTCCTGTTGGGTTTTATTCGTTCCTTTAATACATTTGAAAAGATTTTTTTTTCCTCCATAACAGCACAAGATCACTTTAAACTAAATTCTCTGCTTGAGTGTATTAGGCTTCTGTCATAATATCAATTCAGAATGCAGACCTATTACCTATTTTAGGTATGGTTCTTGCTTATGTGGTCTCAGAAGATATTTGTTTTTCTCCCCTCTACTTAGTTTCAAGCTTCCAGAAAATTCTTGTGTGCAAGTACCTGGGTGGTATGAGTTTAATTTTCATTCTTCCTTATACTTAGAAGCCCCAGATATGGGATTGCCAGATATTGGGGGGATTATTGTATTACACTTTCCAGCTTGGGTGGACCTTGCACTATGTCTTCTATCCTTAAAGCCCCATGAAACATCAAAATTCCATGGTCATGGCAACAAATTCTGGCAAATGCCCTCAGTTGAAAGCTGGCTTTAGTCTTCTGCTTATCTCTCTGGATTCTCTCATTCTCCCAGCAATGAATATATTTCACTCTTTTGTCATCTATTGATACATTCAGGGCTTTAAAAAAATACTTCATCTAGCATATTGAGTTATGCAGAAAGCTCAGTACCAGTACCTAGTCTGTCATTGTGACAGAAACAGCAGTCATTAACAAGGACTTTTAAATGTTTAACATCATAAATGTTAAACATTTTGTTACAGAACTTAGATTTTATGATTAAATGGCTTTATTCGAAACTCATTTATCATTATATATAAAATAAAACCATAAGGTCCTCTATGAAAATATATATATCTAATTTGCTAAACATGGGGATTTTATAATAATCAAACCACCATTTGTTTAAGCTGACTTTTGAGGATATTCATTCAGTCCTGTGTATGTGTGATAAATCCAGAAGTTTCTTGAATTATTTATAAACATTTCATTGTAAAGGTAAAAATTTTTGTACCTTTCAATTGAAAAGATTCAATTCAAATTTCACGGGGGAAGAACATCCAAATGTAACTCAAACTACCAATTGTGATTTGCAGAGGAAAGACAGTGTTTGCATAAAGTGGTATCACAAGTTACCTGTACTGACTTGCTGCCTTCAGGCAGATTTGGCTATTCTTTAACTTTGTAGAACAGCTAGGTAGGATTATGCTTTTCTTTGTCGGTGAGGTGGATTGGGAAATATGTTTCTGCAACTTTTGATGATTATTTGATACTCATTGCATTCAGTTTTATTGATATTAATGGAGAAGCAGCTCACCACCACCAGTCATTTCAGTTTTTTGTAAACAATTAATAAGGTTTCCATTTTTTCTTTACTTAAAATAAGTTGAATTGATTTAACTTGTTGTATGGTTATTGAAACTTTTAATAATACAACTTTGACCTCAATTAATGTTTACACTCTATTAGTCTGTTCTCATGCTGCCAATAAAGACATACCCGAGACTGGATAATTTATAGAGTAAAGAAGTTTACTTGACTCACAGCTCATTCAGTATGGCTGGGGAGGCCTCAGGACACTAACAATCATGGTGGAAGGGGAAGTAAACACATCCTTCTTCACATGGCAGCAGCAAGGAGAAGTCCAGAGCAAAAGGGAGAAAGCCTCTTATAAAACCATTAGATCCATTAGATCTCATGAGAACTCACTATCATGAGAACAGAACGGAGGCAACTGCCCCCATGATTCAATTAACTCTCACCAGATCCCTTCCATGACACATGGGGATTATGAGAACTACAATTCAAGATGAGATTTGGGTGCGGACACAGCCAAACCATGTCATTCTGCCCCTGGCCCCTCCCAAATCTCTTGTCTTCACATTTCAAAACACAATCATGCTATCTTAATAGTCCCCCAAAGTCTTAACTCATTCCAGAATTAACTCAAAAGTCCACATTCCAAAATCTTAGCTGAGATAAGTCCCTTCTGCCGATCAATATGTAAAATCAAAAGCAAGGTTCTTACTTCCTAAATATGGTGAGGGCTCAGGTATTGGGTGAATACACCCCTTCCAATTGGGAGAAATTAGCCAAAACGGACGGGCTACATGCCCCATGCAAGCCTGAAATCAAGTGGGGCAGTCAAATCTTAAAGCTCTGAAATGATCTCCTTTGACTACCTGCCTCACATCCAAGTCACACTGATACAAGAGGTGGGCTCCCATGGCCTTGGGCAGCTCTGCACCTGTGGCTTTGCTGAGTACAGCTTCTCTCCTGGCTGCCTTAATGGGCTGGTGTTGAGTGTCTGCACTTTTTCTAGGCATAAGGTGCAAGCTGGATTTACCATTCTGGGGTCTGGGGACTCTCTTCTCACAGTTCCACTAGGCAGTGCCCCAATTGGGACTCTGTGTGGGGTGCTCTGACCCCAGATTTTCCTTCCACACTGCCCTAGCAGAGGTTCTCCATGAGGGATCTACCCCTGCAGTGCACTTCTGCCTGGACATCCAGGCATTTCCATACATCTTCTGAAATCTAGGCAGAGGTTCTTGACCTCAGCTCTTGACTTCTATGCACCCCCAGGCCCACCACCACACATAAGCCGCCAAGGCTTGGAGGTTGCACCCTCTGAAGCAATGGCCTGAGCTGTGTATTTTTCCCTTTTAGCAACAGTTCAGATGTAAGTACCAAGTGTTGAGATGCACAAAGCAGCAAGGCCCAGGGCCTGGCCTGTGAAACCATTTATTCCTCCCAAGCCTTCTGGCTTATGATGGGAGGGGCTGCCATGAAGACCTCTGATATGCCCTGGAGACATTTTCCCCATTGTCTTGGAGATTGACATTTGGCTTCTTGTTACTTATGCAAATTTCTGCAACTAGCTTGAATTTCTCCTCAGAAAGTGGGGTTTTTTTTTTTTTTTTCTTTTTCTTTCCATCAGGCTATCATCATTTCTTTTTCTTTTTCATCAGGCTATAAATTCCCCAAACTTTTATGCTCTGCTTTTGTTTAAACATAAGTTCCAATTCCAAGCCATATCTTTGTGAATGAATAAAACTGAATGCTTTTAAGAGCACTCAAGTCACTTCTTGAATGTTTTGCTGCTTAGAAATTTCTTCCATCAGATACCCTAAATCATTTCTCTCAGGTTCAAAGTCCCACAGATCTCTAGGCTGGTGGACCAGTCTCCTTGTTATAGCATAGCAACAATCACCCTTGCCCCAGCCCAGTAAGTTTCTCATCTTCATCTGAGACCAACTCAGCCTGGACTTCATTGTCCATATGGTCAAAATCATTCAAGAAGTCTCTAGGAAGTTCCAAACTTTCCCACATTTTCCTATCTTCTTCTGAGCCTTCCAGCCTCTGCCGGTTATCCAGTTCTAAAGTTGTTTCCACATTTCCAGGTATCTTTACAGCAGTACCCCATTCTACCAGTACCAATTTACTGTATTAGTCTGTTCTCATGCAGCTAATAAAGACATACCTGAGACTGGGTAATTTATAAAGGAAAGAGGTTTAATTGACTCACAGTTCAGCATGGCTGAGGAAGCCTCAGGAAGCTTACAATTATGGTGGAATGGGAAGCAAACACATCCTTCTTCAAATTGCAGCAGCACGGAGAAGTGCAGAGTGAAGCAGGGGGAAAGCCCCTCATAAAACTATCAGAGCTCATGAGAACTCATTATTATGATAACAGCGTGGATGTTACTGCTCCCATAATTCAATTGCTTCCCACCAGTCCCTGCAATGACACATGGGGATTATGAGAACAATTCAAGATGAGATTTGAATGGGGAAACAGCCAAACCATATCAACACCCACTCAAAATTTCCTTTAATGACTTTCAGTTACAGGGCCTCAAAGGTAATCTTATGCTTTAATTTATGGCAATGTATCTTTTAATGGACTGCTAGAGATTATAACCCCAAATTTCTCATGTAAGAGGCACCATAATGCTATTCTGAAGTCATAAACGAATTCCAATTATCATGCTTGACTTGTATGTATGAATAGAGATTAATTACAATGATCACTCACTGCCCTACAAGGTGCCATTCACTAATTAATTGTGGCTTCCTAAAAATATGCCATTAATGATTTTTTTTGAGTTAAGCATTGATCCCTTTATGCCCCTTTTCTTTTAAAATTCAAATACTCTTTTCTGAATAGCTATTAAGTCCTCAACCTGAAAATCAGTAATGTGAAAGATCAGGCCCATTTCATAAATGCACTAAGAACATATTCATTAGGAAGGTGGGAAAGCAACCCTGATAATTACCCTAGCCTACTTCACATGTTTGTTTGGGGGCAGCTTATAGTCTGAGCACCTCAGTGACTCTCATACCCTTTAAACTCTTGCATTCCTTATATTGGATGCCTTTGCATTATGTTCATTCTTTGTTAGCCTTTATCTGGTTACAGAGATTTTCTTTTTCTTTAAAGAAATTATTCTGACCTTATATTAGATTTCATTTTCAAGATGGTAGCTATTTCCCTCAATGTCATTCTTTAACATAAATCCAAATTTTGCTTGCACTGAGTTATTAATGACTGCATGTAAGTCAGCACTGAGCATTTGAGTGAGACTATCATTCTATAGCCAAATTAGCTCCCAAAGAGTGATGATAATTGTAAAACTCTATCTTTAATAAGGGTTTGTAATTGAGTGTTTGCTACTTAAAGATATTTGGTCCAAATTGAGTTATATTTCTTGATATAGGACTACATAAAATCTTAACAAATCCAAGCAATGTGAACTTCTGTTTCTGTACAGAATGGAGTAACAGAGACTACATTTATTTTTGTGACTGAAACAACTAAGAAAATGGACAAAATATATGAAACAATAGTTCTTAAGACATTGGGCATCAGGCAGCAAAGAACAGTGATTGCTGGGAGATGGAAAAGAAATAAAGTGAGCCCTGTGATTGCCTCAGTTTACTGTCTATACAACTGGGCTGAGGAATCCAGGCAGAAACCAGAGTCTCCTTCTGTTGAAGAGGTGGAGCTGGAAATGCAAAGAATCCAATGCAGCTAGAATTTCCAGGGTGAAGCATCAGAGTGGAGAAAGCTGCATAGAGAAAGAACTCTGGAGACATGCAGAGAATCCCTACCTTGTATTCAGAATTTCCAGCCCAAAGATTTACCTCACTACTGATTAGTACATGAATGAGAGAACACTCTCTATGGCTGAGGAAATAACTACCAAAAAAAAAAAGAGAGAGAGAGAGAGAGAAATTCCTTGGGGCTCACCCAGAGCAGGTAATGGTACCGATTCTCTTGTAATACACTTGAACAACTTCATAATTTATTGAGCATCACATAGAATATTGAGAAGAGTTTGCCACAGTTAAGGAGGAAATCTTAGCCCTAATCTAAACACTCTGGTCCCACCTTAAAAAGCTAGAAAAAAAAAAAAAAAAAAAAAAAAAAAAAAAAAAAAAAAAAAAAAAAACAGAAGGGATCCAAGCAACTTTAATGCTTCCTAGGATAAAACTCAAGAAGATTTATTGAAATATAAATATTTCCTGCAACCAACAAATCCAAATTCAGTCATTGTTGTCTTGCACCCAATTAGTATTGTGGTATTCTTTTAAGAGTCAAAAAATCCTGCAAACAGTGGAAATGTTTATCATTAGACAAATGGTTGCTAGAATATCTTATATTATAACATTGAAGTAATCAGAGTTGCTGGAGAGGAGATAGTTTGGAGCAGGGGAGGACAAAGTATAGAAAAATGTCTGAAGAGATAATGGCCAATAATTCCTAAATTTAGTGAAAACAGTAGATCTGTGTGATCTAATGATCTCAACAAATCCCCAAGTACAAGGAACATGAAGAAAACTGCACCATGTCACATTACAATCAAGTTGAATTAAATTCAGTGATAAAGAGAAAATATTAGAAGAAGCCAGAGGGAAGAACATACTACAGAGGAATGTACAGAAGAGTTATTCATGGAGAATAAGAATGACAGCAGATTTCTTACTGTAAGCAATGCAAACTGGTACATAGTGGAGTAACATCTTTAAAATAATGAAAGAAAAGCATTGTCAACTTAGAATTCTCAACCCAGCAGAAATATCTTTCATGAATGAAAGTGAAATAAATACTTTTCTAGATATACAAAAGCTGAAAGACTTCATTGCCATCCAACTTAACCTATGAGAAATGTTAAAAGAAGTCCCTTAAGTTGTGGCAAATAACAGGTTAATGTAGATGTTAAATAGGTTAGAATCAAATTTATTGTTGAATAGAAGTTATGAGAGCAGACATTCTTATTATTTCCTGATCTTTAGGGAAAAAGCATTCAGTCTTTCATCACTAAGGGTAGTATTAGCTGGAGATTTTTCATGGGTGACCTTTATCAGGTTGAGGAAGTTCCTTTCTGTTACTACCTTTCTGAAATTTTTAATCAGGAATGCTAGATTTTGTCAAATGATGTGTGTGTGTGTGTGCACATGTGTGACATTAACAGCTTAAATGTAAAATGCGATGTATACATGCACACACTTATTGTAAAAATTGACAATATAATTTTAAAATTATACAATAAGCAGACTGTGTGATCATTATTCAGTATAACGTACCACATTTACATGTTTTATATGTAATCTATTAATGAGATAAATACACTGATTGCTTTTTACATGTTAATTTGTTAAGGCCTGCTTGCATTCCTGGGAAAAAACACACCTGATCTTGTCAGTGCAATAAGTCAAGTTCTAATTAATGTAGTAAGCCAAGAATAAGAAGTCAAAGGAATACAGATTGGAAAGGATAAAGTAAAACTCTGTTTGTCATCAGTGTGATTGTCTGTGTGGAAATCCAATGGAATTCCCAATAGAACGGTTCTTATAAACTGCCCTGTGAGTTTAGTAAGATTGCAGGATATATGATCACATACAAAAATTGGTTTCACTTCTATATAATAGGAGTGATTAATCAGAAATTGAAACTGCCAAAATTGCCATTGATAATTGCATTAAAATATGTGATTTTAAGGATAAATATTTCAAAGTATGTGCAAGGTCAGTACACTGAAAACTACAAAATATTACTGAGAGATTTTAAAGAAAACCTAAGTAAACTGGAAGATACACTTTGTTCATCAATTGGAAGACTCAATATTGTTAAGATGTTAGAGACAATGTTCTCTAACTTGATCTATAGATTCGACATAATCCCCCAAAAAACTCAGTAGGATTTTTTGTAAAAAATGACACTGTAATTCTAAAATTCATATAGAAATGCAAGAAACCTAGGATAGGCAAAATAATCTTATAAAAGAAGAAGATTAGAGGACTTATAACTCTTACCTTTAAGACTTATTTTACAGCTACAGTACTTGAGACAGGGCATGTTTTGGCATCAAGAGAGACAGATACACAAATAGAATGAAATAGAGAATGCAGAAATAGGTGTATACTTCCATTTCTGTTGCTTTCTGATAAAGTCGCAAAGACAATTCAGCAGAGAAAGTATAGTCTTTTTTTGTTTGTTTTATTATTATACTTTAAGTTCTGCAATACATGTGCAGAACCTGCAGATTTGTTACATAGATATGCACGTGCCATGGTGGTTTGCTGCACCCATCAACCCATCATCTACATTAGGTATTTCTCTGAATGCTATCCCTCCTCTAACCCCCTACTCCCAACAGGCCCCGGTGTGATGTTCCCCTTCCTGTGTCCATCTGTTGTCATTGTTCAAGTCCAACTTCTGAGTGAGAACACGTAGTGTTTGGTTTTCTGTTCCTGTGTTAGTTTGCTGAGAATGATGGTTTCCATCTTCATCCATGTACCTGCAAAGCACATGAACTCATCATTTTTTATGGCTGCATATTATTCCATGGTGTATGTGTGCCACATTTTCTTTATTCAGTCAATCATTGATGGGCATTTGGGTTGGTTCCAAGGCTTTGCTACTGCAAATAGTGCTGCAATAAACATGTTTGCATGTGCCTTTATAGTAGAATGGTTTATAATCCTTTGGGAATGTACCTAGTAATGAGATTGCTGAACCAAATGGTATTTCTTTTTACTTTCTTTCTTTTTTTTTTCAGACCGAGTCTCGCTCTGTCACCCAGGCTGGAGTGCAGTGGCATGATCTCGGCTCACTGCAAACTCTGTCTTCTGGGTTCACGCCATTCTCCTGCCTCAGCCTCCCGAGTATGTGGGACTACAGGTGTCCACCACCACGCCCAACTAATTTTTTTGCATTTTTAGTAGAGACGGGGTTTCACTGTGTTAGCCAGGATGGTCTTGATCTCCTGACCTTGTGATCTTCCCGCCTTGGCCTCCCAAAGTGCTGGGATTACAGGCATGAGCCACCATGCCTGGCCATCAAATGGTATTTCTGGTTCTAGATCCTTGACAAATTGCCACACTGTCTTTCACAATGGTTGAACTAATTTACACTCCACCAAAAGTGTAAAAGCATCCCTGTTTCTCCACAACCTCTCCAGCATCTGTTGCTTCCTGACTTTTTAATGATCACTATTCTAATTGATGTGAGATGGTATCTTATTGTGGTTTTGATTTGCATCTCTCTAATGACCAGTGATGATGAGCTTTTTATCATACATCTTTTGGCCACATAAATGTCTTCTTTTGAGAAATTTTTATATCCTTCACCTACTTTTTGATGTTTTTTCTTTTCTTGTAAATTTGTATAAGTTCCTTGTAGATTCTGAATATTAGGCCTTTGTCAGATGGACAGATTGCAAAAATTTTCTCCCATTCTGTAGCTTGCCTATTCTCTCTGATGATAGCTTCTTTTGCTGTGCAGAAGCTCTTTAGTTTAATTAGATCCCATTTGTCAATTTTGGCTTTTGTTGCCATTGCTTTTGGTGTTTTAGTCATGAAGTCTTTCCACATGCCTATGTCCTGAATGGTATTGCCTAGGTTTTCTTCTAAGGTTTTTATGGATTTAGGTTTTACATTTAAGTCTTTAATCTGTGTTGAGTTAATTTTCGTATAAGATGTAGGGAAGTGGTCCAGTTTTAGTTTTATGCATATGGCTAGCCAGTTTTCCCAACACCTTTTATTAAATAGGGAATCTTTTCCACAATGCTTGTTTTTGTCAGGCTTGTCAGAGATTAGATGGTTGTAGATGTGTGGCATTATTTCTGAGGCCTCTGTTCTGTTCCATTGGTCTATGTATCTGTTTTGGTAGCAGTACCGTGCTGTTTAGGTTATTGTAGCCTTGTAGTATAGTTTGAAGTCAGGTAGTGGGATGCCTCCAGCTTTGTTGTTGTTGTTTTTCCTTAGGATTGTTTTGGCTATATGGGCTCTTTTTTGATTTCATATGAAATTTAGAGTAGTTTTTTCTAATTCTGTTAAGAAAGTCAGTGGTAGCTGGATGGGAATAGCATTGAATGTGTAAATTACTTTGGGCAGTATGGCCATTTTCACGATGTTGATTTTTCCTATCCATGAGCATGGAATGTTTTTCCATTTGTTTGTGTCCTCTTTTATTTCCTTGAGAAGTGGTTTGTAGTTCTCCTTGAAGAGGTCCTTCACATCTGTTGTAAGTTGTATTCCTAGATATTTTATTCTGCCTGTAGCAACTGTGAATGGGAGTTCACTCATGATTTGGCTCTCTATTTGTCTATTATTGGTGTATACGAATACTTGTGATTTTTGCACACTGATTTTGTATACTGAGATTTTACTGAAGTTACTTACCAGCTTAAGGAGATTTTGAACTGAGACGTTGGGGTTTTCTAAATATACAGTCATGTCATCTGCAAACAGAGATAATTTGATTCCCTCTCTTCCTATCTGAATACGCTTTCTTTCTTTCTCTTGCCTGATTGCCCTGGCCAGAACTTCCAATACTATGTCGAATAGGAATGGTGAGAGAGGGCATTCTTGTCTTGTGCTGGTTTTCAAGGGAAGGCTTCTAGCTTTTGCCCATTCAGTATGATATTGGCTGTGGGTTTGTCATAAATAGCTCTTATTATTTTGAAATATGTTCCATCAATACCTAGTTTATTGAGAGTTTTTAGCGTGAAGAGGTGTTGAATTTTATTGAAGGCCTTTTCTGCATCTATTGAGATAATCATGTGTTTTTTGTCATTGGTTTTGTTTATGTGATGGATTATGTTTATTGATTTGTGTATGTTGAACCAGCCTTGCTTCCCAGGGATGAAGCCCACTTGATCATGGTGGATAAGCTTTCTGATGTGCAGCTGAATTTGGTTTGCCAGTATTTTATTAAAGATTTTGGGTCAATGTTCATCAGGGATATTGGCCTGAATTTTTCCATTTTTATTGTGTCTCTGCCAGGTTTTGGTGTCAGGATGATGCTGACTTCATAAAATGAGTTATGGAGGAATCCCTCTTTTTGTATTGTTTGGGATAGTTCCAGAAGGAATGGTACCAGCTCCTCTTTGTACCTCTGGTAGAATTTGGCTGTGAATCTGTCTGGTCCTGGGCTTTTCTTGGTTGGCAGGCTATTAATTACTGCCTGAATTTCAGAACTTGTTACTGGTCTCTTCAGAGATTCAACTTCTTCCTGGTTTAGTCTTGAGAGGGTGTATGTGTCCAGGAATTTATCCATTTCTTATAGATTTTCTAGTTTATTTGCATAGAGGTGTTTACAATATTCTCTGATGGTAGTTTGCATGTCTGTGGGATCAGTGGTAATATCCCTTTTGTCATTTTTTTATTGTGTCTATTTGATTCTTCTGTCTTTTGTCTGGATAGCGGTCTATCTATTTTGTTAATCTTTTCAAACAATGAGCTGCTGGATTCATTGATTTTTTGAAGGGTTTTTGTGTCTCCATCTCCTTCAGTTCTGCTCTGATCTTAGTTACTTTTTTGTCTTCTGCTAGCTTTTGAATTTTTTTGCTCTTGCTTCTCTAATTATTTTAATTATGATGTTATGGTGTCGATTTTAGATCTTTCCCGCTTTCTCCTATATGCATTTAGTGCTGTAAATTTCCCTCTAAACACTGCTTTAGCTGTGTCCCAGAGATTCTGGTATGTTGTGTCTTTGTTCTCATTGGTTTCTAATAACTTATTCATTTCTGCCTTAATTTTGTAATTTACCCAGTAGTCATTCAGGAGTAGCTTGTTCTGTTTCCATGTAGTTGTGCCATTTTGAGTGAGTTTCTTAATCCTGGGTTCTAATTTGATTGCACTGTTGTCTGAGAGACTGTTTGTTATGATTTCCATTCTTTTGCATTTGCTCAGGAGTGCTTTACTTCCAATTCTGTGGTCAATTTTAGAATAAGTGTGATGTGGTGCTTGGAAGAATGCATATTCTGTTGATCTGGGGTGGAGAGTTCTGTAGATGTCTATCAGGTCCACTTGGTCCAGAGCTGAGTTAAAGTTCTGAATATCCTTGATAATTTTCTGTCTTGTTGATCTGTCTAATATTGACAGTGGTGTTAAAGTCTCCCACTGTTATTGTGTAGGAGTCTAAGTCTCTTTTTAGGTCTCTAAATTTGCTTTATGAATCTGGGTGCTTCTGTATTGGGTGCATATATATTTAGGATAGTTAGCTCTTTTTGTTGCATTGATCCCTTTACCATTATGTAATACCTTTCTTTGTCTCTTTTGATCTTTGTTGGTTTAAAGTCTGTTTTATCAGGGACTAGGATTGTAACCTCTGTTTCCCCTGTGTGTTTTTTTTTTTTTTCTTTTTTCTTTTTTCTTTTTGGTTTCTATTTGCTTGGTAAATATTCCTCCATCTCTTTCTTTTGAGCCTATGTGTGTCTTTGCTCATGAGATGGGTCTCCAGCACACCGATGTGTCTTGAATCTTTATCTGATTTGCCAGTCTGTGTCTTTTAATTGGGGCATTTAGCCTGTTTACATTTAAAGTTAATATTGTTACCTGTGAATTTGATCCTGTCATTATGGTGCTAGCTGGTTATTTTGCCTGTTAGTTGATGCAGTTTCTTCATAGTGTCAATGATCTTCACAATTTGGTATGTTTTTGCAGTGGCTGGTATCAGTTTTTCCTTTCCATATTTAGTGCTTCCTTCAGGAGCTTTTGTAAGGCAGGCCTGGTGGTGACAAAATCTCTCAGCATTTGCTTGTCTGTAAAGGATTTTATTTCTCCTTCACTTATGAAGCTTAGTTTGGCTGAATATGAAATTCTGGGTTGAAAATTCTTTTCTTTAAGACTGTTAAATACTGGCCCCTACTCTCTTCTGGCTTGTAGGGTTTCCGCAGAGAGATCCTCTGTTATTCTGATGGACTTCCCTTTGCGGATAATGCGATCTTTCTGTCTTGCTGCCCTTAACATTTTTTCCTTCATTTCAACCTTGGTGAATCTGACAATTATGTGTCTTGGGTTTGCTGTTCTCAAGGAATATCTTTGTGGTGTTCTCTGTGTTTCCTGAATTTTAATATTGTCCCGCCTTGCTAGGTTGAGGAAGTTCTCCTGGATCATATCCTGAAGAGCGTTTTCCAATTTGGTTCCATTCTGCCCCTCACTTTCAGGTACACCAATCAAATGTAGGTTTGGTCTTTTCACATTGTCCCATATTTCTTGGAGGCTTTGTTCATACTTTTTCATTATTTTTTCTCTAATCTTGTCTTCATGCTTTATTTCATTAAGTTGATCTTCAACCTCTGACATTTGTTCTTCTGCTTGGTTGATTCAGCTATTGATACTTATGTTTTCTTCACGAAGTTCCCATGCTGTGTTTTTTAGCTCCTTCAGGTCATTTATGTTCTTCTCTGAATTGGTTAGTCTCGTTAACAATTCCTCTAACCTTTTTTTAAGGTTCTTAGCTTCCTTGCATTGGGTCAGAACATGCTCCTTTAGCTCAGAGGAGTTTGTTATTACCCACTTTCTGAAGCCTACTTCTGTCAATTCATCAAACTCATTCTCTGCCCAGTTTTGTTCCCTTGCAGGTGAGGAGTTGTGATCCTTTGGAGGAGGAGAAGAAGTGTTCCTGTTTGGGAATTTTCAATCTTTTTGTGCTGGTTTTTCCTCATCTTCATGAATTTATCTACTTTTGATCTTTGATATTGGTGACCTTCAGATGGAGTTTTTGTGTGGATGTCCTTTTGGTTGATGTAGATGCTAATCCTTTCTGTTTGTTAGTTTTCCTTCTAACAGTCATGCCCCTCTGCTGAAGGTCTGCTGGATTTTGCTGAAGGTCCACTCCAGACCCTGTTTGCCTGAGTATCACTAGTGGAGGCTGCAGAACAGCAAAGATTGCTTCCTGTTCCTTCCTCTGTAAGCTTCATCCCAGAGGGGCACCCACCAGATGCCAGCTGGAGCTCTCCTGTATGGTGTCTGTCAACCCCCGCTGGGAGGTGACTCCCAGGTAGCAGACACTGTGGTTAGGGACCCACTTGAGGAGGCAATCTGTTCCTTAACAGAGCTGGAGCGCTGTGCTGAGGATCCATGGCTCTCTTCAGAGCCAGAAGGCAGGAGCATTTAAGTCTGCTGAAGCTGTGCCCACAGCCACCCCTTCTCCCAGGTGCTCTGTCTCAGGGAGATGGGAGTTTTATGTATAAGCCCCTGACTGGGGCTGTTGCCTTTCTTTCAGAGATGTCCTGCCCAGAGAGGAGGAATCTAGAGAGGCAGTCTGGCTACAGTGGCTTTGCCGAGCAGCAGTGGGCTCTGCCCAGTTCGAACTTCCGGGCGTGTTTATTTAAACTGTGAGGGTAAAACTGACTACTCAAGCCTCAGTAATGGTGGACGCCCCTCCCACCACCAAGCTGGAGCATCCCAGTTGACTTTAGACTGCTGTGCTGGCAGCAAGAATTTCAAGACAGTGGATTTTTAGTTTGCTGTGCTCCATGTGGGTGCGATCCGCTGAACTAGACAACTTGGCTCCCTGGCTTCAGCTGCCTTTCCAGGGGAGGGAATGGTTCTGTCTCCTGGCGTTCCAGGTGCCACTAGGGTATGAAAAAAATAAATAAATAAACAACTGCTGTTGCTAGCTCGGTGTCTGCCCAAATGGCTGCCCAGTTTTGTGCTTAAAACCTAGGGCCCTGGTGCCATAGGCATCTGAGGGATTCTCCTAGTCTGCAGGTAGGCAAAGACTGTGGGAAAAGCAGTATTTGGGCTGGAATGCACCATTCCTCACCTCATGGTCCTTCATGACTTCCCTTGGCTAGGGGAGGGAGTTCCCTGACCCCTTCTCCTTCTGGGGTGAGGTGATACCCCACCCTGCTTTGGCTTGCCCTTCGTGGGCTGCACCCACTGTCTAACCAGTCCTAATGAGATGAGCCAGGTACCTCAGTTGGAACTGCAGAAATCACCCATCTTCTGCGTTGATCTTGCTAGGAGCTGCAGACTGGAGCTGTTCCTATTTGGCCATCTTCCTAGACACACACCAAGTATAGTCTTTTCAACAAATGGGGCTGGAACAATTGGATATCTCTGTGTAAAACCCACCCCAAAATGTTGATACTTATACAGCACCATATAAAACATTAATTGAAAATGAATCAAAGACTTAGATGTAAAACCTAAAGTTCTAAAACTTGTTTAAGAAAATATTGGAGAAAATTTTTGTGACTTTCAGTTGGGCAAAGATTTAAGATACCAACAACACTGTGTGTAAGATAATTGATAAACTATACTTCATCAAAATTAATAAGTTCTGTTTATCAAAAGATAATTTTAAGGAAGTGCCAATAGGCTGGACATAGTAGCTCACACCTGTAATCCCAGCACTTTGGGAGGCCGAGGCGGGCGGATCACCTGAGGTCAGGAGTTCAAGGCCGGCCTGGCCAACATGGGGAAACCCCATCTCTACTAAAATACAAAAATTAGCAGGGTATGGTGGTGCATGCCTGTGGTCTCAGCTATGCAGGAGGCTGAGGCAGGAGAATGGCTTGAACCCAGGAGGTGGAGGTTGCAGTGAGCCCAGATTGCACCACTGCACTCCAGCCTGGGCAACAGAGCAAGACTCCGTCTCAAAAACAAAACAAAGAAAGTGAAAATACTGTATTGGATACTAATAGTTTTTCTAAGAGGGTAGATCTTTTTTTTTTTTTTTTTTTTTTTTCCCGAGATGGAGTCTTGCTCTGTCACCCAGGCTGGAGTGCAGTGGTGCAATCTTGGCCGACTGCAAGCTCTGCCTCCCGTGTTCAAGCGATTCTTCCACCTCAGCCACCTGAGTAGCTGGGACCACAGGTGTGCGCCACCACGCCCAACTAATTTTTGTATTTTTAGTATAGACAGAGTTTCACCATATTAATCAGGTGGGTCTCAAACTTCTGACCTTGTGATCTGCCTGCCTCAGCCTCCCAAAGTGCTGGGATTACCATCGTGAGCCACCGCGCCTGGCAGAGGGTAGATCTTAAGTTCTTATCACACACTTATACACACACACACACACACACACAAAATAATAATAATAAACAATAGGGCAGAAAGACACTTTTGGTGATGACAAGAGGTTTATGGCATGTATTGTGGTAAAATCTATGGCATACGTTTCATGGGTGGAGGCTTACCTCCAAATTCATCAAGCGGTATACATAAAATATGTAGTTTTTTAATATAAAAGTAAATAAAATACATGTACCACCATTATATTTCAGGAAAAAATCTCATTTAGTCTTTTTATGTTACACGTTTAACAAACACTAGTTTCTTGTTGTTAATATGTTAGAATTTTGTATATATCTTTCGTTATTTTGTGATTTTACTTTTTATATGGCATCTTTTTCAAAAAAGTCTGTATTACTGTTACAGTCAAATTTTCCTTCATTCTCTGTGCTCTGAAGTCTAGAACAGTTAAAATTCATGAAACGTTCCCTAGAAAATGGAAGAACTTGCCTATGAGTACAATCTTACATTGATTACAAAGCCAACTAATTGCTCTGAAGTCTAATAAGATTATTACTTCATTATTCCTGGAAAAATGCCATATTTTCTCATTCGTCCATTCCTACCTGTATCCAGGTCTCTTGGTTTCTAATTTGGTTTCTGTCCCTGTTTGTTTGACTAATTCAGTCTCAGTATTGCACTAGCTCTCTTGGCATTTGTTCTTAGTTCTGTGAAGTTGAAGTTGATAACCTTTGTCAATATGATAGGCAGGATATTTTGCCCAAAGTGTGTATCCCTTATTAGCAGTCAGGGAAGAAGGAGGAATTAGAGGAGACAGAATGAAGATTTCTGTCTCATTTGAACCCTTAGATAATTCTATGATAAATTATAATTTGCAGAATATTTTCTGATATGTAGATTTATCTATCACCAAATCAGTTACTTCTTAATTAAGAAAAGCACCATGTTTTGTTTTCCTGTGTAATAGTAAATATTTTCTAATTTCACAAATCATTTCAATAAATGAAAATATAAGCCATGGATTTAGAGAAAATCTTTTCAATTCACATCTCCGATGAAGACTTGCATATGCAACCTATAAAGCATTCTCAAAATCTAATAAGAAAACTAACAATTTAATAAAAAACAAGCAATGTATTTAAATGCTTTACCAAATACACTTTATCAAAAGGAGAAATTGGATGGAAAATAAGTACGTGGAAATAAGCTTAACATCAGCTATGAGGAAAATGCAAATTAAAGCCACAGTGAGATACTTCTTTAACCTATTAGAATGGCTCAAATAGACGGACCATTAGGCAAATGAAGGGCAATTTACAAAATACTGGACCAGTACCCCTCAAAATGCTTGATAATAAATACCAAGTGTTGGTGCAGTGACTGCAGTGCTCATACAATACTGTGGAAGTGTAAAACAATAGAATTTTGGAAAACTATTTGGCAATTCCTAAAGAATTTAAACGTACACCTGCTATGTGATCCAGCTATCCCATTCACGTACATTTACCAAAGAGAAACGAAAGCATATGTCCCTACAAACCTTTATTCACAATAATTTTATACGCAATTGTCCCAAATTGGAAACAACCAAAATGTCCATCCTTAGGTGAATAAGTCAACAAAATGTACACTTTAGAATGTGGATTACTTTACGTTGATTTTATTCAATAAAGCTGTTGAGATTGAAATTCAACTTACGTTGGATTTTAAATGAACAAAAATTTAAATATTTCCCTCATCAGATTAAACTCATATTAAACTTTCCTTTAGCCCTATGTTATAATATCTCGATTCACAAAGGATTTCGTGTACTAAATTCTTCCTGGTTATTGTGACGTTCTGTTGACTCCTATTTAGATCTTATCTCTCAGGCCTTATTTACCTCCTCATCTTCTCCTCCTGTTGTCTTCCTGTTTACTGCCATGCCCTGCTTGCACCTCTTCCCTGGAATTACACACACTCCTACTTTTATGGAGGTGAAATTTGGTTAAAATTAGCATCACATACAACTTTGAAGTGAGCATAGAACAATTAAGAGTGATAATGTTGGAAATGGTTAGGATTAGGGGTTGAAGTGAAGAGAAAGTGTCTGAGTGTGTTAAAACAAACATTAGGATTCCTAATCTATTTTTGAAAAGCATCATCGGTTGCTTTTCTGACTCACTTCCCAGTCCCTCACCAGTGAGACGCCCCCACAACTGTCTGGTGAGGCAGATACCGTCATTACGTTCTAGGAATGACTCTGCTTGCCCGCAAACTAAGGCTCGATGCCTGTTTTGGCAAATAAAATTTTCATTCAAAAAAGGTTTATTGGAACATAGCCATGTTCATTCTTTATTGTATTGTCTATGGCTGCTTTTATGCTACAACAGCATATTTGACTAGTTGCAGCCACTATAGATAGTGTGAGCCTCTAGAAAGCCTAAAATATTTATTTTATGGCCCTTTAAGAAAATGCATGTTAACCTCTATAGTTAATCAAAATTAATAATAGCAAACACATAGTATGTACTATGTGCCAGGGTATTGTTGTATATTAAGTAAAAATATTAGTTCTAATACTCATAATAATCTTATAAGGTAGATATTGTTCCAATACCAACTTAACACATGAGGAAACTGAGACACAAAGAGGTTAATCTTCCCTGTCACAAAGTTAAGAAATACGAGGGCTAGGATTTGAACAAAAGTGGCTTGACTCCAAGCCTGGGCTTTTAATAGCTTCTTGTACTGCTGCTCCATTTGGAGAAATAGAGGAAATACAAACTATTTTAATAAGTGGTGAAATTATACAACCAACCAGTTTAGATGAAAATCTCGGAATTATTTAGATTATAGGAAAGGAGATGAGATATATTTAATTAGTTTTAGATTAATTATTGCAGTTATTCAGGCTCATCCATGAAAGAATTGTGAGTAGACAATTTTTTTAAAATTTGGTCTTATTCACTCTTAGTAAATCGTCTGTTTGAATTAGGCCTGTATCTTAGTATAGTGATTTTATAGGATAGTAGACTACAGATCCTTTTGTCAGTTTATTTCTCCAATTTGTTTTTTTGTTTGTTTGTTTGTTTGGTTCAGTGTCATATCCAAGGAACTGTTCCACCAAGGAATCAGAATCATTTCCAAAATTTTAGTTTCATAACTTTGAGTTTTCTTTAAACCTGTGTTATATTTTCTGCATCATTGTAATAGAGAAATCAGTCAACATTTATTTCAGTAATTGTTTGCAATGAAAACTCGTGAAACAAAACAGGCTCAAGAGATTCTGACAGCTTGCATATTTTTCTTGAAAATTCAGTTTGTGTTTTTGACACAAATATATCAATGGTCTCAAAAAAGTTTAAAAATTAAAAACATACAGTTTTGTGTCTGTCCTCATGAAGAGTACACTGGTGACCCCAGTTTAGCCTGAACTAATATTTAAGAGTATGTCATAGTAATGTTTTTGTTAAAAGACTATCTTTGGACTCGTCTTTTTTTTTTTTTTTTTGGGGGGGGGTGCTGTAGTAGACATTTCTTTTAACACGGGAAGCATGATTTTGCTCATCATGATACATTGAATCTAAATAGCCTGTTCATTGAATCCAAGTAGCCACAATGGCTATAAAAACATGTGTATTTTATTTCACTAGGTATGTGTGGAATATGTGAGGAATTAAAAGGGTAACTTGTGGAAGGCGTCTTGTCCTGCAAAAAGAGTATGTCTGGTCAGGAGTAAACAATAAGTATACAGATTAGTTTAATAAAATGTAGAGTAAGATTAATTTAATGCAAGACTTTTTTTTTTTTTTTTTTTTTTGAGATGGAGTTTTGATCTTGTTACCCAGGCTGGAGTGCAATGGCGCGATCTCGGCTCACTGGGTTCAAGCAATTCTCCTGTCTCAGCCTCCTGAGTAGCTGGGATTACAGGCATGCACCACCACACCTGGATAATTTTGTGTTTCTAGTAGAGATAGGTTTTCACCATGTGGGACAGGCCGGTCTCGAACTCCTGACCTCAAGTGATCCACGCCCCCCCCTTGGCCTCCCAAAGTGCTGGGATTACAGGCGTGAGCCACCACTCCTGGCCACGTAAGACATTTTTATAAACTTCTGATAAGTTAAGCAGCATTCCAATACTGAAATACATGTTCAGGACAATTATATCCATTGATACAAAGTATAACAAATGTTTCCAACAAACAGTGCTATAGGCCTATAAAGGAAGAGATACTCTTTACCAATTCACCATGGAAGTGCTTCACAATAGGTGTGAGCTGGGTTTTGAGTAGATAGGAGGATAAAATTACAACAAATGCTAAATGTTTCTCTGGCACTTGATGTTTTTCAAAGCAATTTTAAATATGTAATTTGATTTTACAGCAACTTGATAGAACAAGTAGTAAAATTGTTATTCTCATTTTAAAAATAATTTGACATTTAGAAGAGTTAAAAGACTTTCTTACACAGCTGGTAAGTGGTGGAGGTGCTACTTATACCCAGGTCTTCCAACTCCAAATCATCTATGTTTTGTCCTGTAGCACCCTTTAAATAGAAGGATGGGTCAGGCACGGTGGGTCATGCTTGTAATCCCAGCACTTTGGGAGGTCAAGGCAGGAGGATCACTTGAGCCCAGGAGTTCAAGACCAGCCTGGGAAACATGGCAGAAACCCCATCTGTACTAAAAATTATCCAGGTGTGGTGACATGTGCCTGTATTCCCAGCTACTTAGGAGACTGAGATGAGAGGATCACCTGAGCTTGGGAATGGAAGACTGTAGTGAGCCATGGTTGTGCTGTACTCGAACAGCCGGTGTGACAGAGTGAGACCCTGTCTCAAAAAAAAAAAAAAAAAAAAAAAAAAAAAGAAAAAGTGGAAAGCACTAAACCAATATCAGTCTGCATGGAATTCAGGTAAAGGAGGTTGGAGATACAGAGGCAGAAGGGAATCGATTTTCAGCTTTTGAAAAGGCTGAGAAAATACCTGTGATGGGAAGGGGTAGGTCAAGCACAGAGGCAGGAGAGACTGTGAGTAGACCCTTGCAGTAATCCAGGCCAGGCATGGTTGTGGCATGGGCCAAAGTGTTAGTTATGGAGTTGGAGGGAAGTGTGTGGATTCTGGATGTATTTTGAAGGTAGAGCCAACTGGATATGTTGATGAACTGATTGTAGGGTTTTAAGAGGAGGAATCAAGAAGGGCTCATGCCTAGGCCGGGCGCGGTGGCTCAAGCCTGTAATCCCAGCACTTTGGGAGGCCGAGACGGGCGGATCACGAGGTCAGGAGATCGAGACCATCCTGGCTAACACGGTGAAACCCCGTCTCTACTAAAAAAATACGAAAAACTAGCCGGGCGAGGTGGCGGGCGCCTGTAGTCCCAGCTCCTCAGGAGGCTGAGGCAGGAGAATGGCGGGAACCCGGGAGGCGGAGCTCGCAGTGAGCTGAGAACCGGCCACTGCACTCCAGCCTGGGCGACAGAGCGAGACTCCGTCTCAAAAAAAAAAAATAAAAAAAAAAAAAAAAAGGCCCGGCTCATGCCTGTAATCCCAGCACTTTGGGAGGCCGAGGCAGGCAGATCACTTGAGGTCAGGAGTCTGAGACCAACCTGGCCAACATGGTGAAACCCCATCTCTAATAAAAATACAAAAATTAGCTGGGCGTGGTGGCACATGCCTATAATCCCAGCTATTTGGGAGGCGAGGCAGGATAATCACTTGAACCCAGAAGGCAGAGGTTTCAGTGAGCAGAGATTGCGCTATTGCATTCCAGTCTGGGTGACAGAGTAAGACTCCGTCTCAGAAAAAAAAAAAAAAAAAGAAAAGAAAAAAAAGAAAAGAACTGCTGCAAAGTTTAAAACTTGAGCAACTAGAAGCATAAATTATGGTTGAATGAGATGTGAAACAACTGAGAAAGGAGGAGGTAAGGGTTGAGTTAGACATGTAGAGTTGAGATGCCAGTTAAACATTCAAACAGTAAGTTGAAGTAGGCAGGTGGACACAGGTTTAAAGTTCAGAGGAGAGTGAATGAATTTAGAAGCCGTCAGAATGCAGGTGATATTCGTAGTGGTAAGATTAGGTGGCATCACTAGGGGAATGATTATAGATAAAGAAAAGAGTTCCAAGGACTTAGGTCTGGAACATTTCAGCGTTTTGAGTTCTTGGAGATGAGGAAGAACCAAGGAGCCTGATCCTAATGCAGTTGCTTTAGAATGAGCTGAAGTGAGGCCACGGAATGTGGGAAAAGCTATAAAGGTTTGATGAAACGTTACTTCAAAGCAATCTAGTGAGTTTTGTCTGTAGACCATGCTGTGGGCCTCATGGTACGATAGGCATTGAATTGTCCAAGAAAAGTCCATAATAAAACACTATAGTGATCAAACCTTTTTATTTATGGGATTAAGCCATTATTTAGTTCTCATAACAACAGAGTGAGAAGTATGTAACAGGGATCATTATCCTCATTTTTAACATAAAGGAACTGAAACTAGAGGTGAGAGGGTTACATGTAGTTTTGCAAGAATAATAGCACAGTTTTGTTTTCCTCAAATACCTACTTACAAAGATCTTTATAAATTTCTAGGGTGATGTATTTTATAAGCAGGAAACAGAGGCCAGAACAAACTAGAGAAAAGGAGCTGCCATTAAGGAAAATAAGAGAACACTTGGAACCCAAACAGAAGTATGACCTACAAGGACAGGAGGAATCATGGTGTGGTGAAATGCACGAGCTGAGAGTCAGGAAACTTGGATACCAGTCCTGGCTGTTTCACTTTCAGAAAGCCTGGAAGCCAGTTTCTTAAGGCTTAGTTTGTTTCTGAGAACATGACTTTGTTACAGGATGGATTTGTAAGCTCATTTAAAAGGTCTGGGAGGATGCCTAGATCCAGGAGTAACTTCTTGGGAGCAGATGGGCTTAGAGGGGACAACAAATGGAGGATTTTTTACTTTCCTCTTCATTATTATTTGAATTATTAATAATATTAATAATGTGTATGTGCTACTTTTTTTAGTTTAATCGAAAATTGAAAATGGGAAAAACTAAGACAAAATTCAATTAAGCAATTTCTAGACACCAGCAGAAAAATGTGGCTGATATCCATTGATTCCTTAGTTTCTTCTACCATAAAATTAGGGAATTTTCAAGAGTCCCTAAAACCAGTTCCATCTCTGGCATCTTGTAATCCTACGTACAACCACACATTTCAAGATGTGGGGCCCTTTTGTAACTAGTATATAGAAGACAATCTTTGCACTGATGTTTTCATGAAAATCAGTTAACTGAAATGCTCTGTTAACACTATAAGGCTAAAATTGGAATTTGGACCAGTACTAAGTAATTTAATAAAACAATGCATTATGTCAAATAACTATGGCCATCACCTGAATCAGTTAATATTATTATAGCCCATTATCCAGTTTTTCACATGAGAACACTGGGGCTTATCAAGATTAAGTAACATGCCCATGATTATATAAGTGATGAAACCCAAGCCTGAGTGCTATGCCTAAAATCTTTCTTTTGTTGATAGACACATAATATTGGTACATATTTGTGGGGTCCATGTGATATTATGTTACATGAATAGAATGTGTAATGATCAACTTGGGGCATTTAGGATATCCATCACTTGGAGCATTGATCATTTCTATGTGTGCAGAGCATTTCAAGTCCTCATTTCTAGCTATTTTGAGATATATAATGTGTTATTATTATCTATAGTCACCCTACTCTACTATCAAACACTGGAACTTACTCCCTCTATCTAACTGTGTTTTGTTACTCATTAACCAGTCTCTATCCATCCCTCTCACACCCGCGTTCTTCCCAGTCTCTGATAATTATTATTCTACTCTCTACCTCCATAAGATCAACTTTCTTTAGCTCCTGCATGTGAGTGAGTACATGCAATATTTGTCTTTCTGTGCTGGACTTATTACACTTAACATAATGATCTCCAGTTCTTCCATGTTGCTGCAAATGATGTGATTTCATTATCTTTTATGGCTGAATAGTATTACATTGTGTGTATACACCACATTTTCCTTATCCATTCATGCATTAAGGAACACTTAGGTTGATTCATATCTTTGATGTGGAGAGTAGTCTAAGCCTGAAATCATAATCACTAAATACATCTGCTGTCTAAGTCTTTTTGGTGGTAAACACCTTCCTTGATATAGGAAAGCAATGATTTATTTTGGTTTACAAAGAGAGAAACCAGAATCTGCTTGATTTTGTCAAGTGCCCTCATTTCTGAACCCCCTCTTTTTAATTTTCAAGTTGACTTTTTAAGTTAACTAAGTAAACTGCTCAATGTTCTTCCAGTGCCTCATATTCATATAACCCTACCTTCATGTATTTCATTCATAAAATGCATTACCCCAGCTTGAAAGTTCCTGAAACCCAAATGTCTTATAATTAATGGATCTGTTTAATGTGACAGTATTTCTTCATGTTGCAGGAAAAATTAAGTAAATGGTGTTCTTTTTTTTTTGTTTTTTTTTTGGACAGAGTCTTGCTCTGTCACCCTGGCTGGAGTGCAGTGGCGAGATCTCTGCTCACTGCAAGCTCCGCCTCCCGGGTTCATGCCATCCCGAGTAGCTGGGACTACAGGCACCCACCACCACACCTGGCTAATTTTTTGTATTTTTCAGTAGAGATGGGGTTTCACCGTGTTAGCCAGGATGGTCTCGATCTCCTGACCTTGTGATCCGCCCGCCTCGGCCTCCCAAAGTAATGATGTTCTTAAACATGGTATGGTCCCTGGATCCAGAAAATAAGATAATAGACTTTCTGTTGGAAGCACTGTTGCCTTGCTAAACAATCTAGGGGCCCATACACCTAGTTTCCTGACTGTATTCCTGGTCTTAACACACTGTCTCATTCAGATGTCTGAATTCCACTTCTGTCTTCATTGTCAGCCACGGAACCCTCTCAGATCTGATCCACTCCTTTGTTGCTTCCTACTTGTCATTCTAAAACTTGATTTGGTTTGCTTGCTGTTCTGGTTTCCTACTCAGTGTCTCTGACCCATGTCAACAGCTCTCGAACCTGCCAGAGCACTAGAAGCACCTGGAAACATTTCTTAAAATTAAAGACTCTAAAGTACAAATCAGAAGTGCAAAACCAGTTGCTTGGGTTGGGATCTGGAAATCTACATTGAAAAGAGAGCTTTCAGGCACAGCCTGATTAGAATCCCTGCCCATGTGATAGCTTCACTGGAAGCAGGTTGCCAAGTAGATTTCCTCCTCATTCCATAGTTGTTCAATAGAATGTGAGAAGTTAGGGACTCAAGTATCATTCTGGCAGGGTATCTTGATTAGGAACTTTTTTATTGAGAGCGAATTATAAAAAGACTGCATTCTATTCCCTTTCAAAAAAAGTATCTGTTTATACTTACTGTTGTGTAAGCACATCATAGAAAATTACATTTGAAATCACATTTCCCATAGAGGTGCTTATCTTACCATAGAATGAAA
Source organism: Piliocolobus tephrosceles (assembly GCF_002776525.5). Lineage (NCBI taxonomy): Eukaryota > Metazoa > Chordata > Mammalia > Primates > Cercopithecidae > Piliocolobus > Piliocolobus tephrosceles. The sequence goes on along the minus strand of NC_045436.1, from coordinate 23,675,066 downwards.
AAAAACAAAGCTTTTGGATTGAGTTCTTTCTTTTTCTCATTTTTCTTCTTTAATCAAATATAAAATACCTTAATTATGCATTGGAGTTCACGAGCAAATATTTGAAAAAATCATCACCATGCCACATGAACTATGAAGTAATTACATGTTTATTCCAAGCAGTTTTTGAAATAACAGATTTCGGCCAATTTCCCAATGGATACTTTTCTTATTTAATTGACTTAAAAAAATACCAACGAAACTCCCTTAGTACATGATAGTTTGTTATGATTAAAGTCTTCTGTGAAAATGAAATTATTTGTGCTAATTAACTCAATGAATCTTTAATATGTGTCTCTGAAATTCTAAGAATCTGAATAGGTTCTAGAAAGAAACATAGTCTATATCCTCATGTTGCAGAATGTTGTCTGTTTTTATTGGGAGAGAAAGCCTTTTCAGAGCTGAGTGTTTGTTTGGTATCTCATACTGTTTCTCAGAGACAGCATATAGATGTTACTTTTTGAAATATGGCTTAATTAGAAAGAACTGCTTAAAGCAAATCAATGATATGTAGCTTACTCACCTGAGAAATTCAGGGTGAAGCTGATGCTTTTTAGGTATGAAGGTCTAGTTGAAAATATGCAAGTACTGTGTTGTAAAACAGAATCCTATATCACTGAGCCTTCCCATTCTGCATCTTGCCCTTAATTTGCAGTCATACAATTTAACAGCTATCTCATAATAGCCATTTAAACTGAGATACTATGTAAAATACTTATATTTTAGTTTATAATTATTTGTAGCATCCACTGGGGAAGTTTGGGTACTACAAGAAGGCAATGTAGGCTGGGCACGGTGATTTACATCTGTAATCCCAGCACTTTGGGAGGCTAACACAGGTGGACTGCTTGAGACCAGGGGTTTGCGACCAGCCTTGGCAACATGGTGAAACCCTATCTCTACAAAAAGTACAAAAAATGACCTGAGTGTGGTGGTGTGTGCCTGTGGTCCTAGCTACCCAGGAGGCTGAGGTTAGAGGATCTCTTGAACTGGAAAGGTCTAGGTTGTAGTGAGCCATGATGGCCCCTGCGCTCCAGCCTGGATGCCTGGGTGACAGAGTGAGACCCTGTCTCCATAAAAAAAAAAAAAAAAAAAAAAAAGAAAGAAAAAAGAGAGAGAGAAGGCAATGTAGTAAATCTCTGGAATCCTCTCATTCTTTGCTTTCTTTGGTTGCTTCTAGCACCTTCAAGAAATGATGTTTAAACTCTTTCAGGAACGCTTACCTATTTTTTACAATCATTACCTTCATTAGATAGTATTTCCTGTTTGGCTTTTTTTCTATTACCATGTGGAAAATATTCATAGGGTTTGTTTATCCATCGCTACCCCAGAAAACAATAGCCTCTACTAAAAATGTTATATTTATATAGATATAAAGAAGTCTTGAACTTACTCATGTTATTTTTTTCCCCCAGAATTTGTTTTCTAAATAAACATTAATAATTTTTTGATTCCATGAACTGCAATTTGTCTGTCAGGAAAGTTATGTAGAGGCATGATGTTTAAGCCAGTTCAGTGTTACCTGAAAGACTGAGTGATTCTTCAGATGAACAGAGATTGCACCCAGATAACAAGCATGGATAATGACAATGTCCTTGTGAAGAACTGTGACATTTAACTTGTCAGGCTGCCACAATTTCATAGATGCTCACAGTAGCTCTTTCTTCAGAGATAAAGACCTTTATTATGTCTAGCATAGCAAACAGTATGAAATTCATTTTTGTGATGAGTTCCTCTTGCACCCTAAGTCCCTTGGGGGTGATGTGGAGTGGGAAGGTGGATACTGTGAATGCAGAGGACCCTTGTCACAACTTAAGATCCTGAACTTAGGGAACTCTTTTATAATAGGCTGCAATCAAACCTGTCCAAGATTATTCCCAGAAAGAGATGTTATACTGATCAGCAAACAAATCTGTCCTCTGCTGTATCCGGCTAGGTTGTTCCCTAGAGAAAAATGTTTAAAAATATAATCCAGAACAAAGGACATCAGATCAGTACTTCTACTGACAAGATGTGCAGAAACCCAAGAGATCCATGGAGAATGTCTGCCAACAGTCCTGAGCAATGAATATGCTCGTGGTTCAAACTCTTCCAACCAGAATTGTCTCTCCAGTCTACTAATTCTGATTTACTTGAGTTACCCATGGAGTGTGTCTTTTTATATTACCTTTATCATAGGCATTATTGATGATCAATAGACTGGCTAAAATATAAATAACAACAAGTACAGAGGAGGGCTCATCATTCATTGGGCCCCGTTTCATACATATGTACTATATTATAAGTAATATTGACCTTTGTGAAGTTCTAGAAAATTCAATAAATACTAATAGCTCAAACTGGAATTCTTTTTAAGGAAGATAATCTGGGAAAAAAGAGAAAGTTTTGTGTCAGAGAAACAAGAGTGAGCTGTTTAAAAATATCTATATAAATACTGAGAACAGGATTAAGTCTTCCTGCAGTCTGAGTCAAATCTGTGGTTAGGACTGAATGTTTATAATGATTGAGTGATCTGATGAATTACAGGTTCATAGCTTTCTTTTCCAGGTACTTAATTGACTGCAGGAAGCTAGCTTTTTTGAAGTGAATTTTGTGTTCACTGTTCATATGATTGAAGTTATTAATGCCGAGGATTATTTAGTCACCCCTCCCTCAGTGTTACCAACCATAAAACTGAGGCCCAGGACGGCTGGGAGACTTGCCTAAAGTTACACATGAGGGAGGAGCAGGGCTAGCCGCTCACATTTCCCTGGAGGGGCTTTGTTTATTCAAAGGGTACAGCTTATGTTAAGGTCAGAGAGACAGAGGGAGCATGCATGCTCCCAAGACTGATTGATCTCAGCAGGAATTGTAATTCCTCTATGTATAGAAAACTCCACTCTTGACTGTAAATACCTACCCCTAGTAGTATTGTATTTGGTAACTGGCCATAATGTGTGAAAGTATATTCCAGTTTGTGTCTAGAGCTTGACCCTAGTATAGAAAAATATTAATTACTATTCAAAATCACTTAAAAAAAGATGACTATCCAAGATGTAAACCCGGGATTGCCTTAAGCATAATAAACAAATAATTAAACCAATTATAACTTACCAGTGAAACTTGCAAGCTTTGAGAAGTTGGCCTTGTTTCATGTTTGGTGAAAAGCAGAGTAGTTTAATTACTTTCGTCTGTGGTGAGAGGCATTTCCATAGAGAGCTGGAAGGGATCTTTGAGAGCATCTGATCAGATGATTTTCCCTGTTTTGAAGAATTGGAGCTCTTGGAACCCCTGAGGCAGGGTAGAAGGACCCCCTGAGGGTGAAGATCTTCACTTTTACTTACTTCTCATAAAGCCATTTTGCTTATACCTGTTTTATATCTTAGTCTCTGTTACTTAGAAAACAAATTTTAAAGCACACTAATACAATATTTTATATTTTGATAGGCATTGGGTGCATGCATTTATTAAAACTGAGTGCACACTTAAGATTTGTAAATTTTATATAAAAATATGAAAAAAATTACTGAACTCAATTATGGCACGCTGAAATATTTAGAGGAAGGTGTACATCAGTGTCTGTGAATTACTATAAAGTGAACCAGAAATAAGGTGCATTGATGGATAGATATAGGGTGGATACACAATGAAGCAAGTATAGTAACATAGTAATGGTAGAAGGTAGGTGAAAGATATATGCAGGGGTGCTTATTGTATGATTCTTTCAACTTTGCTGCATGATTGAAAACTTTCTTAAAATATTATATGGGAAAAAAACTCACCAATATAGTTTAACCTTCTCATTTTTATAAATAAGGAACGTGATGCTCACGGAGAATATGATTAAATCATTGACAGAGTAAGACTTAGTACCAAAAAATCTTCAGAGAACTGGTTCTGCTGCCTTTCTGTACATTCAAATTTGGGCATTTGCCCAAGAATTTTTGCATGAATGCCAGAAAAATCATGTATTTTTGATGAAATAATAGTATTATTAATGATGAAAAAAGACATTTTGCAGGATTATTGGAACTCTTACTTTCATGATGCTATCTTCTCATGCCCACCCCCCACATTTTTTTATTAATTTTTATTCTGGTAACATTGAGGCAATTTCTGTGCTTCTTGTAGTTTAATACATTAGAGTTTATTGTGAATTTATATATTATATAGTATTTATGGCTTAAATTTTCATTTTCAATTCGCAAGTACATAAATGCATGATATTTTATGATGAATATCTTCCTTTGAAAGTACAGAAATGAAGGTAACATCTTAGAAAAGGTCCATGAACGTTCTACAGATTCTTTTGATGTCTTTTTTGAAATTAAAAAAAAAAATTGGTCTTGCTTCTAGTGTTTGACTAGCATGTCATGATAAAGGACAACCTAAAAGTGATTTCTCCATTACTCTTGTACTGTTCTAGAACACTTACAGGGTAAGAATCTCTGGAGTCAAGCCTGCCTTAGGTTTGAGTTCTGATTATGGTATTTCCAGATGTGAGAACATGGGGAAGTTACTAAACTTCTTTGAGCCTTTTTCCCTTGGGTACAAAATGGGAATAATACTAGTATCCTATGGCTCTTAGTATTTAATAGGTATTAGGTGTAAATTTTATTAGAAGTAAACTTAGACTTTGCTAGTGAATGACATATCGTTGTCATATTATATTTGTACTTATAACATCTATTTATATTTTTATATTTTATTATCTTATTTTTATTGTTGATATTCACCTCTACATGGGATTGTGCTTCTGCATATTTACAGGATTTACATCTTGCCTGTGCAATGTTCACTCTTACAGTTGTTTACCCCAAAGCATGAGTCATCTACAAAACACACTTTAGTTAAGATTGGGAGTATTTATTTCCTAATTCTGTTGTCCTTTTAATGACTCTTTTGGCCTTCTTAGATTTTGGCATTGATTACTGCTTTTTCAACTTCCTCTCTAGAATCCAAAATGTAAGAATTATATAATTGTAGCCTTGCATAACTCAAAATGTGAGAAATGTGTGAGGCCAAATTAGTGAGTAATTAAATTTTTTATCATTACCGTAACTTAAAAAATTTGCAGTGCAAAGATCCTACTTTTTCTTAATAACTTGATAAAAATATTGGTGTTATTTGAAGATGTAATTGTAGACAAATGGAAATTTTAGTTGGAAGATTATTGGATACATATCTTACCCACCACAGCATACATATACACATGCATAAGATGATAGTATAATAAGTAATATACGTATAAGATAATAGTATACCATTTGAAGGAAAAAATGTGAAGGTTATGTTTATTATAGTTCAGTAGTTGTGTAATGCCTTTTTTGATCCATCATTTTACATCCTTTCTAAAAATAATGTGGTACTTCTTAGATTTAAGTGTGATAGAATGAGCTTAAGGTACAGCATCGTAGAATTCGGAGGCACACAGTCATAGAACATTTACAGGCTAAGAATCTCTGGAGTCAAGGAAGATGCTTTGAGATCATCTGGAATTTCCGATTTGTGGCATTTGTCACTTGCTGCACATTAAAATTATTTGGGAGAGTCTTAAAAATACTAATATTTAGATTGTATCCCAGATGCATGAAATAAGAATCTCTGTGAGGGGTCCTGAATATTCCTAGTTTTTGAAAAGCTCATCTGGTGATCCTACCATCATATCAATTATAAAAACCACTTTCTGGTTTTTTTTTTTTTTTTCTTTGCCACTGTTTCAAGAGGAAACAGATCACTGCTCTAAATCTTGGTAAAGTCATAGAGCTATTTATCGTTAGCATTGAAATAGCATCTTGGTCTCCTCTTAAACAGTGGTTTCTCCCCTCTCCCACAATGCTTTCATTTCCATTTCTTCCAGTTTGTGTTTTTTATTTTGAGTTTGTGAGGGTCCCCAAAACCATTGGGGTGTAGCTAAGCCTGATTTTGGTGGATGACCCCAGAGGAATCACCCATTTGCATTTCCGGAAACACTGGAGATTAAATGAAGATCCTGGTGTAGCTCCAGTGTACCTCAACTGGACTAGTCAAACTGCTCTGTAAATGGAGTTCTTTTGTGGTCGGGAGAAAACCCTGTGGTATTTCTAGTTGGTTACTCTGAATCTTACGCATTATGTATTAATTAAATTATATTGTACTTTATTCAGTAATAATGGAATATATGTGTATTAGACTTGTTTTAATTTCAGGCGTATATTAGGTTTTTTTGAAAAGATGGAAGAATAGACCAGGCACAGTGACTCACACCTGTAATCCCGGCAGTTTGGAAGACCAAGGCAGGAGGATCACTGGAGCCCAGGAATTTAAAACTAAACTGGGCAACATAGGGAGATCCCACCTCTACAAAAATAATAAAAATTAGCCAAGTGTGTTGGTATGCACCTGTAGTCCCAATTACTTGGGAGGCTGAAGCAGGAGGATCACTTCAGCCTGGGAGGTCAAAGCTGCAGTGAGTGGTGATCACACCACTGCACTCCCGCCTGGGTGACAGAATGAAACCTTGCCTCAAAAAAAAAAAAAAAAAAAAAAAGGAAGAATAAACAAAAATCAATATATTTTGTAACTACAACTTAATTACTTAATTAAAATAATTTTATCTATTTTATGATATTATTACAATTTTGTTCTTATTTACAGATAATATAATTCAAATAGTATATATATAATTAACTGACTTTCTGTATATTCCGTAATTATTTTGAATATGGAGTTGTAATATTATCACGCCATCAAGGCTCACCTCCAAATGAATGGCAATATGGAGAAATGTGTGTGTAACTCACTTATGATAGATTCTTTGGATAAATACAGCTTATTCTAGGCTTTCATCACCATTTCTTGCTGTGGCGGGATAATGTTGTAGTCTGAAATGGCATGTGGCCAGACGTGGATGCAGTATTAGTGCCTCTTGCAGGCCTTGTTTAAAACACTCACTCTGGGATACTACTGTGCTTCTTTACTTCCAGACTGACCACTGCTCTAAGCAGTGTTGGGGCAATGCCTGGGCTGCCCGAGCCCTTGAAGTTCAAGAAGAAGCACCTGGACTTCTCATGAGGGCAGGTCAGAGTCAATGTAAGTGACTTCCTAATTTGGGGGGCTAAATCCCTTCAGTGATTGAGGTCTGTATGAAGTCAGCCATATAAATAGCTCTTTCCAATGTGTTTTATGTCAGCATCATACCCCAAAATGCTGCCATTGACCTAAAATAAAACTTTAGGAGTGTTTCTCAAATAATAAATGCCATGTGTCTCCTGTGAAAAGCATCATTTCCCTAGAGTTATCCATTGATATTTTTAATTCCATGAAAATACTACTTTGAGGACATTGGAGTTGCTTTGAACGTTGGCATCAATTAAGAGAAAACTTAGAAAGTCTAATTTAAAAATGTCTTGGACTTTATAACTAAGTAGAGAACTTTATTTGTCAGGCAGAAATGCAAATGTGGGCAAAGGTGAAATATTTATAACTTTGAAAATAGTTTTAATTTTGCTAGAGTTAGAGAATTGTTGTTGAGCATTATTGCTTAATACAGCTTAGTATCATTTCAATGATGTTCCTTCAGGAACTCCCAATCATGTAATGATTCTCAAAAGTAACACTTCAGTAAATTGTATCAGAAAATACTTACCGTGTTCACAAATGGACAATAGAAATGGTAGAAATAATGTTTATTTGGGAGAAATTATAGGGGAACAGAATTAGGTTTCTCCTATAAGGCAACATAATGAAGTAATAATTTGATGCTTGTATTAAGATGGAATTTTCATTAAAAACAGAGATAGATGAGAAAGTGATGAAAGAATAGAAAATATTACAATCCCATCAAGTTTCATTCTCATCAATTCCTGAGGATCTCAATCTCTTTTCAAATATTCTTTTTGTTTATAAGTTATATGGTAACGGTGTTTGGAGATCATGTGAAGATCATTTATCTAGTACAGTTCAACTTTAGAACATTTTGCATAAAATTATAATAATTTGAACAGGAGGGAAAACAAAGGTCTACAATAAATAAAGGTTCAAATTAACTTAATTTTTTTCCTTTTTCATGGCTTAGATCTAACTTAGATAAATTTGAGCAATGAATATTATACAAACAAATGTTTTACAAATAGTACTTTCCTTAATTGAATCTATCTTGCAACACATTAAAATCATGTGTATTGGGAAGAGCGTGGAACATACAGTTCAGAAGCTTCAGGTTTACTCTAAGTTAAGACTCCCCTGTTTACTACAGTGTTATTTAAGTTCTCTCAGCATCAGACCTGATAACCTGTCCTGACTACCCTCCTGGGTCCTTACGGGGCCCAAATGAGATGACATATGGCGTATGCGAAAGTGCCTTGCTAAGTATAACAAGCTATATAAAATTCGTCATTCTTTTGGATGCAACATTTAGAACAAAACTTTTACAAAAATCAGGCTATTTTATCCAACAACCTTAGAGATGTTGTCTTTTTTATATGTGTATTTTGGTTAAAGCAGAAACAAAGTAATTCATATAGAATGGGCTAAAATGCATGACACAGCAACATCAAAATGCAAAGTAGCTTCAGTTACCATGGCATATCCTGGATTCAAACTGTGTTTATTAGTCACAAGTCCCCCTTTCTTTAACTTCTCCTCCTGTCTTCTCTTTCTTTCTCAACATTGTTTCTTCCACCTTTTCCTGCTTTCGAAAGTTGGAAAGATTTTTCTATTTGTCTCCTGATCTTAAGCTTTATACCCTGGGGACCCTTCTTTCAAAGTGTTATACCACTTAGTTATTCTGGCAGATTTTGTATAAGGTATTTTTGACACCCTTCCCTTGATGTCTTATAGTTAGACAAGGTGACGTTCTAAGCTGCTGGACCAGAAACAGGACAAGCAGTGTTTGGTCCCCAAGGAGTGATGAAACTACAGGTAGTGCTCACAGGTGTGTATAGTCACACTTCAGCTGAGACTGTTCTGTGGTTTGAAACTCTTTAGCTGTATCTGTCATACCATTTACAGTTTTTTTCTTAAAGTTTAAAAATTGCATCACTGCATGTTTAGAATAAAGTAACTCAGAGCAGAAACATAGAAAAGTAATGCATACAAAGGAACGTAAACAGAGCATGAGAAGAAATACAGAGAAAGCTGAATTATATAATGAAAGTAGGAAAGGTGAATTTTTAGCTTGGGAGATGAGGGGAAGACTTGGATGAGAGGGAAAGAAAAGAAAACTGATTTTACCAGGATTACTCTAGCTTTTCAGGGCTTATTTCAGAAAAGCTGACTAGGACTCTGGAACCCAGGGAATCAGGGCTCCCCAGTTGACCTCTGCCAAGAACACTGGGAAGGGAGAAAAAGCCAGAAGTGAATGGGTAACAGAAGGTAAGGACTCATTTATTCTGGCATTCGTAGTTTAAACAGCATAAACTTAGGAGGAGTATCTGTTTTGAAACTATTGAAACTTATTAGTATCAAATACTTGCTATGATTCTTTGTTCTTGGTTGTTTGTTTTTGAAACCTCTGGTTGAAAGAATGGTTTAGAAAGCTCAATATTTCCGTAGCCATGGTTTGCAATCCTGTTATTACCCTAAGGCAGATAATTGGGGTTGCTTCTTCTCTATTATTCTTCTTCCTTCATTTCTTTAATATAATCATCCCTTTTCTTCCCTGCCTTTCTTCCCATGTCTCCTTGTTCTTCCTTTGCTTACTTGTTTTCTGTTCCTCTACTCCAGAATTTTAGAATGATTTATTCAGACTTACAAGTCTTTACATGACACTGTAAAATCTCAGAAATATTTTTCTTCAGGCATATGAATCGTAAGTAATATCAACTCAAAGAAGTAAGATTAATGTGTCACTTTGAATTCTCAGATTTTTCCTACTGTGAAAAGAGACTAGTATCTGAGAAAAGCATAAAAGTTAAAAACAGAATATTCAGAAATTTGGGCTATTTGTGAGCATTAGCTTATGATTCTCAGAATTTATACGTATGTAAACACTGGAAATTTTGGACTATGATATTTAGATAGAGCCTAATCTTACTGAAGATTAGTATCTGGTAACCAGCACAGGATTTGGGAAGATCAGTCTCTGATTCCTTGAGATTTCTTTGTTTACCTGGTTGCTGCATTTGAGTGGTTATTGAGCTCCTGTAAGGTACTTCTTTCTCTCAAGTAGGGATATCATTAGCTGGCTTGTACTTGTCTTGGAAACATTACAAAAAAAGTGCCTCTTCTGAGCCAAAGAATTATAAACCACTTTTCAGTTTGGCTTGGCATTGAAATTGAGCTGAGTTTAGACCCCCACATGCCACCCAGGAACTTCTGCACGTAAATAAACAACACAGTCATATGAAGTAATCCCCAGGGAAAAATGTGATTTTTTTTTTTTTTCTCTCTCAAAGTGATGGTGCTTTATAAATTATCAAGTCTTCAAACCACAGCAAAATTTTTTCAGTCTTAGTTAATAATCAGACATTGTTGACTTTTGTAAGTAGATTATCAATATTTTATCTGTCAGATATTCAAAGTTTTAAATAAAGTAATACTGTAGTAATATGATATTAGTAGGAAAGTGCATCGGAAATATAGGTATACCTGTTTTGTGTTGTTTTTGTTTGTTTTTGTTGTTGTTGTTGTTGTTGTTTTTTGAGATGGAGTCCGCTGGAGTGCAGTGGCGCCATCTTGGCTCATTGCAAGCTCCGCCTCCTAGGTTCACGCCATTCTCCTGCCTCAGCCTCGCCAGTAGCTGGGACTACAGCTGCCTGCCACCACGCCCGGCTAATTTTTGTATTTTTAGTAGAGATAGGGTTTCACCGTGTTAGCCAGGATGGTCTCGATCTCCTGGCCTCGTGATCTGCCCGCCTCGGCCTCCCAAAGTGCTGAGATTACAGGCGTGAGCCACTGCACCTGACCTGTCTACCTGGTTTTATTGCACTTTGTTTTATGATGCTTCACAGATACTGTATTTTTTTTTTTAGCAAAATTTAGCGTTTGTGGCAACCCTGTGCCAATGCCATTTTTCTAACAATATGAGCTCATTTCATGTCTTTGTGTCACATTTTGGTAATTGTCACAATATTTCAAACTTTGTCATCATTATTATATCTGTTATGGTGATCTGGGATCAATGATCTTTGATGCTACTCTTGCAATTGTTTTGGGCACCATGAACCGTGCCCATGTAAGGCAGAGAACTTTATCGTTGTGTGTGTCTTCTGACTGTTCCACTTTCCAACCATTTTTCAGTCTCTCTCCATTTCCTTGGTTCTATTTCATGAGACACAACAGTATTGAAATTAGGCCAGTTAATAACCCTACAGTGGCCTCTATATGTTCAAGTGAAAACAAGAGTCTCACATCTCTCACTTTAAATCAAAAGCTAGAAATGATAAAGCTTACTGAGGATAGTATGTCCAAAGTCGAGATAGGCCAAGAGAGAGGCTTCTTGGACCACAGAGTTAGCCAAGTTTTGCATGCAAAGGAAAAGTGCTTGAAGGACATTAAAAGTGCTCCTCTGGTGAACACATGAATGATAAGAAAGCAAAACAGCTTTGTTTCTGATATGGTGAAAATTTAAGTGGTCTGGATAGAAGATCAGTCAACCACAACATTCCCTTAAGCCAAAGCCTAATCCAGAACAAGGATCTAACTCTATTCAAGGCTACAAAGGCTGAGTGAGGTGAGGAAGCTGCAGAGGAAATGTTGGAGGCTAGCCGAGGTTAGCTCAGAAGGATTAAGGAAAGAAACCTCCATAACCTAAAAGTGCAAAGTGAAGCAGAAAGCGCTTCTGTAGACGCTGCAGCAAGTTATTCAGAAAATCTAGCTAAGATCATTGACGAAGGTGGCTACACTAAGCAACAGGTTTTCAGTGTAGATGGAGCACCCTTCTATTGGAACAAGATGCCATCTAGGACTTTCATAGTTAGAGGGGAGAAGTCAATGCATGACTTCAAAGCTTCAAAGGACAGGCTGACTCTTTTGTTAGGAACTAATGCAGCTGATGACTTTAAGTTAAAGCCAATGCTTACTTACCATTCTGAAAATTTGAAGGCCCTTAGGAATGATACTAAATCTACTCTCTGCCTGTGTTCTGTATATGGAATAACAAACCCTGTATTACAGAGCACCTCTTTACAGCATGTTTTACTGAATATTTAAGTCCACTGTGGAGACCTACTGCTCCAAGAAAAAGATTCTTCTCAAAATATGACTGCTCATTGGCAATGTACCTGATCACTCAAGAGCTCCGAAAGAAAAGTCCATGGAGATAAATGTTGTTTTCACGTCTGTTAACACAACATCCATTCTACATCTCACAGAGGAGCAATTTTGACTTTCAAGTGTTATTGGTTAAGAAATACATTTTGTATGGCTATAGTTGCCATAGAAAGTGATTCTTCTGATGGATTTGAGTCTGAACAAAGTAAATCATAGACCTTCTGAAAAGAATTCACCATTCCAGATGCCATTATGAATAGTGAGATTCATGGGAGGAGATCAAAATATCAACCGTAACAGGATTTGGAAGAAGCTGATTCCCACTCATATGAATTACTTTGAGGGGTTCAGGATTTTTAGTGGAGGAAGTAATTGCAGATGTGGTGGTAATAGTTACAGAACTAGAATTAGAAGTAAAACCCAAATATGTGACTGATTTGCTGCAATCACGTGATAAAACTTCAGTGGATAAAGAATTGTTGCTTATGGATGAGCAAAGAAAGGGGTTTCTTGAGATAGAACATACCCCAGGTGAAGATGCTTTAATCATTGTCTACATGACAACAATAAATTTAGAATATTAAGCAGTGGCAGGGTTTGAGAGTATTAACTTCAGGTTTCTAAGAAGTTCTATTGTGGGTAAAATGCTACCAAACAGAATAGCATGATACAGAGAAATTCCTTGTGAAAAGAGTCAATTGATGCGACAAATTGTATTTCTTATTTTATGAAATTGCTACAACTACCCCAACCTTCAGCAGCCACCACACTGATTAGTCAGCAGCTATAAACACTGAGGCAGGACCCTCTACCAGCGCAGAGATTACTCTTTACCGAAGGCTCAAATGACCGTTAGCCATTTTTAGCAATAAAGTGATTTTAGATTAGGGCATATACATTTTTTTAAGAGATAACGCTATTGCCACTTAATAGACGAGAGCACAGTATAAATATCACTTTTATACGCACTGGGAAACAAAAGATTAGTGTGACTCACTTTATTGTGACATTCACTTTATTGTGGTGATCTGGAGTCAAACCTGCAGCATCTCCAAGGTATGCCTGTATAAGAATCGTTTCTATGATTTTTGATGAGATTTGGGGCTAGAAAAACAATTCAATTTAAACAGAAGATTGAAATTTTGGAAAGTATGGATTGAAATAGAAGTTAGTATACCAAATAATGTTTCTGCCCATCTGTCTGTTTTTTGGCACATTCGTTCAGTTTTCAGACAATACAGAGGAGGTAGAAACTAGGATGGGGACGAATTCTGGTTAAAAACTTCACACTTGAAGTCGTGATACTTCTCTTAAATACATTTTAAACACATGAGTGACATTAAAACTTCCATGAGAACTGAAATTTGGATATAGTACGATTTTCAGTTTGTTCTCATCACTGGTTAAAGTTCTTATTTTGTGGGGACAGGAATTCTACAGAGGAGGGTGATGTGGTAGGAAATAGGATCCTACTCTGTCTCAGGAAGCAGAAGGCAGGGGGCAAGTCCTCTATCTTAACTACCTTTTGAGCCTAATTTGCAAAGTCTAGTGATAAAATCACTTGAGTTCCATGTATCTCTGCTGCTGTCTTGGATATCAAAGCTGGCATTAGTGCCAGGTATCGTATTTATTGATATTTAAGCCAGAGTGGACAGTTGCCACCTAGTGGTGCCATACCAAAGACAGGAGCTGGAAGCCAGACTCCAAGAATTCCCAGCCAGCTAGCTTTACTGGTAACTCTGTCCTTGCATTAACTTTGCATAAATGGAACCTCCTGGTTTATGCAATTCAACAACGGTGGTTTTGGACTGTATCTACTCATAATGATGAAGTTTATTTGCACTAGGTGGATAGAATATGGTAGGTTAATGTTACTCATTTTTTCAAAAAACAATCTAAGCTTCTTTTTCAAAAATAAAAAGTACTAGCTCTGGTCATTGACTACTTATGTTTGTTCCTATAGTCCTGAAATGTGAATTTGATGTTATGCTGCACATTTAGAAAGTAGAGTAGAACTCCGCAAACTATGAAGCAACTTTAAGGGTTAAAGAGAGGAAATCCCAAATTCCTAAAATGCATATGTATGTATAAAAATTTCAATTAGAAAGCTTTACGTACCATAAAAGAAGAGATAGCTTTTGGAAGATATACACTAAAAGCAAGTGAAGGACATTCAATTACTCTCTTAGTAATTCTATTTCCTTAGGCGATGTTGTGTAGTAATACTGAATTGGTGGTTCTTATGTTTAATACTGAGCAAGGAACTCTAAGCAAGTTTAAAGTCAAGCTAAAGTAAAAATTATTAAGATTATCTTTAGAACCTGTTAAATGTGTTTAAATTTTTTATGAACTGAAAGTTTTAGTTAGTTTTTTTCCCTTCAGCTGTTGCATTAGCAGCCATAGGCCAAGTGACAACATCGTTGTTTTTAATAAAACAGATTAATAAAAATGTAAGAGGATTAAGCATTTCAGGTTCTGGCTTCTACACTTAATATGAGAGTATTGGTTTGAAGCCAGTGTACCATACATGCTAATTGATTGCTACTTTACTTGAAGTAACGTAGAAGATTATCTCCTCTAAGATTGTTCATCTGGGGCAATTATTCCCAACCAGGAGCAATTTTGCCTCCAGGGAACCTAAAGCAATGTCTGGAGACATTTTTGGTTGTCACATTTGGGGATGGAGTGTGTTGAAACTGGCATCTAGGGAGTAGAGGCTGGAGATGTGGCTAAATAATCCACAATGCAAAGGAAAGCCCTCCACAACAAAGAATTATCTTGTCCAAAATAACAGTAGAGTTGAGGTTGAGACCCCTTTGTTCTAGGAATATTTCCAGTGTGGTTTCTTCTTTATCTGTTTTCTTTCCTTTCTTTCTTTTTCCCTTCCTCTTAGTTAAATACGTATGCGTCACTTGGTATGGAGATGAGTAAGCGTCTCTCTGGTTAATGCTAAATGTAATCTTTTCAGAGTGATTTCTCAGGGTGTGGTTTTGTACAGAGTGGAAAGGGAGCCGAAAGCCACACATTGGACCTATATAACCTTAGGCATGTCACTCATGTTTTCATTTCTTTGTTTCTAAAAATCAGAATTAAATGAGATACAAGGTTTCTTTTAGAGCAACAAATTCAAACAAACTTGGCAAAATGATTGACTCAACCAGACTTGAGCTCTATTTTGTCAAACAATGTGCTCTAAGACTCATATGATACAGAAGATATAGTTCCTGATTTCTAAATGCCTGAATCTAGTTGGGGAGATGGCAGGCATGTAAACGGAAGTAACCATATACTTTTATAATAGTTGTAATGAAAGTTCTACAGTAGAACAGGGTAGGATAGTCACTATCTATAGGAGACTTGGGTAAGTCCTCTGAGAGACGATGGAATTTGAATTGGCTATTGGAGGAGAGTAGGGATTTGCCAGGAGAAAAGGAGGAAGAGCATTTCAGGCAAAAGGAACAGCAAAAGCAAAAACTTAGAATTACAAAAAGCCCTGGGATGTTCTGGAATGTTGAAAGCTTCTGTATGTCTGGAACATGAAGATCACTGAATAAAAATATTCTTTTTGTATTGCTTGAACATATCAAAAATTTCCAAAAGAGTCTAAAGCCAGAAACAATATTCCCATCTAGCCATTGCTCTTAGACTTTAGCTGTTCACTCCTCTAGAGTGTGTGCATCACAAGCACAAACAGCCTCAGTTACAGTCCTGAGATCCCTTCGGGCTTCCTTCTCCTACTTTGCTTGTCTTGTACCTCATTGTTTATACTGGGAGTTGTGATTCAGACAAGTTCAAGTATAACAAATCCAATTTTTTAAAAATTGTCTGATTTTTTTTCCTCATCAAATTCTCTTGAAGTACTATTGAATTTTAATAGCCCCCTTGGGACAGCGGATTTGGGTAATTAAAAATGCTGATTTAATTCACAAACTCAGGAGAAGCAAGTGTCGGACCATCCCATTGAGCCCTTCTACACTAAGTGGAGAGGTTGATGGCAGAAATAGTGCCGAGACTTCAGGCACAATCTGATGACAGGCAGCACTAATTTTTGGCTTCGGGCAATCAAATGCTGCTCAGCATTGCTTAACAAGAGGTTCTTAGTGTGAACTAAGCCACCAACATGATTTTCTTTAGTAGCCATGAAAGTCAGCTTAGAGAATGTCACAAAAGGAAATGGTGTATTCTGAGGGAAATTCATCTTTCTATTGTTTAAAGACGTAGAGGGAGGCCAAGGTGGGCAGATCACGAGGTCAAGAGATCCAGACCATCCTGGCCACCATGGTAAAACCTCGTCTCTACTAAAAATACAAAGAAAATTAGCCAGGCATGGTGGCACATGCCTGTAATCCCAGCTACTCAGGGGGCTGAGTTAGGAGAATCTCTTGAACCCGGGAGGCGGAGGTTGCAGTGAGCCAAGATCGCGTCACTGCACTCCAGCCTGGTGACAGAGCAAGATTCCATCTCAAAAAAAAAAAAAAAAAAAAAAAAAACAGAAAGAAAAAAAGAAAATAGATAAATTTTGCCTGAGTTTTCCCTCACCAAATCTGACTTTTCTCAGGAGAAGAGATTTACGTGGAATAACTCTGTTGCTTTCCTTTAGAAACATCCAGATACAAAAAGAAGTTTTGTAGTAGGTATCACTGTGACTTAAAGTAAGTTCAGGAAATCTGACTTCTATTTCCAGTCAAGCAGATGACTTTTTGGGATACATTATTCGTTGATGTCTGAGATTCTTTCTAGAAATCAATCTAATAATACCTGCTGTTTGTTGCTCAGGACTTCTGAAGTCATAAGCTTGCTATAACTTTTTTCAACTCTTGATATCAGCTCATTCCTTGTTTATATGATTAAATTTGAAGTAGCCTGACATTTGACAAACTCTTTTTTTTTCCCACCAGAAGCTGAAATTCATGATTAACTCACTGCTCGCTATGAATTTGTCACAACTTCGCTTAACCTAATAAATATCCCTGAAAGAGCAGACTTGGCTGGAGTTGAATCAGTACAGCTTTACTGATGTGGCCACTAAGTTAAGCCCATACTTTTTAATCTGGATTGAGCTAAGGGGGAATGTTCAGAAATCAAGGTCTGGGTGCATTCTCCCAGAAATCACTGGAGCTCAGCTGGCTTTATTAGCCTGGTGAGAGGAGGGGGAGGTGTAAATAAATGCATAGCAGACACCACCTTTTCCTCTGGTATGTGTATAGACCTTTGGCGGTAGTCGTAGAGGGGTTATAATAAACAATTAATGGATGATCAATCTTAAGTATGATATAGGAGAATTTAAAGTATTCTGAGTTCTTAAAGACTGTTCTTTATATAATATGTGATAACTTACATTCTTTTATTCTGTTAGATTTTGCTTTCTAAATGAATAAACATTTACTGCATGCTTTAGAGCAGGGATAGCTAACATTTTATCGAAACACAGTAAAATTTTCTGTGCTTTTGTGTCACAAAGGCAGAGTGAAGTACCTCCAACAGAGAATTTATGGTCCACAAAGACAAAAATAAAATATAAACTATCTGGCTCTTTACAGAGAAAGTTTACTGACTCCTGCATTAAATAAACACCTTTTAAAACAAAAATGAATTTCTGTAATTGAGATCAGTTCTCTCAGGGTCATTATTCATCTAGACAAATGAAATTCTTCTTTTGAAAAAGTGATAACAAATACGTTTTTCGCATCGTATTTGCTTTACAATACTTGAGAAATTCTTTTAAAATGCAGTTGTTTAAATAATGTCAAAAGAAGCACTTCTTATGATTTATAAGCACTCCGGAAAAAAAATATGCATATATGTAGTATAGTGACTGTAAAGTGATCTTGCATAGTATGTTATTGGTTGTGTTAGGGAAATGAATAAATAACAATAACAATAGCAAATGCTTCTAAAGTGCTCCTTGGGTGTCAAGCACTAAGTACTTTTACGTTTCTTTTTCAGCAACCATTTAAAGTAGGATAAATTGTTATCTCTTTTTCATAGATTATGCGTTTTGTTGTTGTAAATAAAGTTGAAGAATATAATTGGTAAGAAAAACAACTAATAAAATGTCATTTGTAATGTATTTCATAGGTTTGTGGACACAAAAATAATTACATTTATTGAGATCACAAAGTCAAGGCATTGACTATATTCCATAATTAAAGCATTAAAATGATAGAAAATAGTCTTAATTGCATAGGAGAGTTATCTTGAAAAGTAATTTGATAGTTTTCAGTTCTGAGCTTCATTTAATTTTCTCAAGATTCTTCTACGCCTAATTTAACTTTATACAGTTAGGTTTCTTTTGGGTTTACTTTTCTTATTCTTTAAAGTTAAAAACATTCAGATGTGATTAGAAATTGAAATGATTAACTTCAGATACTGCATAGGGTAGTTCTCCATTGAGCAGCTCATTTCAAAATACCACACTTGCACAAAGAGGAAGTGGCCTGAGGCAGACAACTTCTTAGCGGGTGGCTTGATCATTGATAAGCAGACTATGGCGTTTAGTAGTAAAGTAGAAGCTATGCTAAGCTGATTAGCAAGGAGGTCAGGCAAGTGACTTGGAGGTTGGTTGTGAGTAGAATCCCTAGTGGGGACTTTCCTTTGCTGGAAAGCCAGGTGATGGTTGGACATTTGGGAGTAGGTGATGAGCAGATGTGTGCAGTTCCGTGTTTCACACCACTTCTTTGCCTACTCTGGAATTTGTCCTGAGAAAGTACAAGGAATACAATAAAAAGAGGTGAGAAGCAAAGGTAAAAAACACCACCAGAGACATTCAAAATCAGAAGATCTCCTAGTTAGGCAGTCCACACTCATGAGATTCACCCTACTCTGCTTTTTTGAACCCATAGCACTGCGGTTTCAGCTATTTGACATGTATTATATGCTTTTAACTCTGAAAACACTGTTTGACTTGTTCCACGTAGCACCATCTCTTCCAAGTGGTTTCTTTATACTGAGCATTTCTCAGTTGATTAAAAAATGTTGTGTGAATAGGAAGTATTCCTAATAGAAAGTATTCCTCATTCCTGATTAATACCATTTTAGCAAAGTTCTACCACTGCAAGTGTTTACATCAAGGCCAAAGGCAGGCTAGTGAATAAGGATGACTTACAAATCTTTCAGATCGGTAATGTCCATCAGCGTCTGCAATAACTGTGCATAACTGAAGATGGAGCTCAGCATGGGGCTAAAAATGAAGACAGAATGGGAAGTTAGTACTGCTTTTAACTGGACGTTATGACATTTAAGCTTCAGATTTCCTTCTTATTTTTAGAGTTTATTTGTAATCTGTTGTTATTGAGGAGATTTGGAATTACTTGTCAGAAAAGTATTTTAAAACATCCCTTAAAGTCAGTTGCATTCCTTGTTTTCTTGACTCTGCAAAAAAGGCCTTCTATTTTGTATGCATTGATTTGACCATTTAAACTTCCTCCTAGACAATAAACTTGCTGAACTGTGGAATAAATTGTGATATTCAATAGTTCAATATACAGAAAAGAACTGTTAAAGCTGCAGTGTAAATTCCAGTTGGACATAATACCACTCTCAACAACTACACATAAGACACTTACATTATCTGGGTACATTTACAGCTTCCGATTAGAAAGTTAAAACATCTTTAAGTATATGAACTTTCTCAAAATATTCTTGTATGAGACATCACAACTTTATACTGTGCTATATGTGCAAAACCAATACTCTAGCCTATCACATGTATTTTTCAAGCTTACTGTGTTTGCTGCTGGTGGTGTTGACTGCAGTAACGGGTACTTAAAGCATCAAGTTATCGCTGCCTCATTCTGCAGAATTGTTCAGTAGGTTCGCTTCCCTGTCAGATCAATTTCCCCCATCCACTCCCTGAGATGTTATCTGGGTGCATAGAGCGCAGTGTTGTCCTGTGACATCATGGTCTTGTGGGGAGAGGAAGCCTCGGATCTGAGTGTTGTTCCCCAGGTTCTCTCTGGCCTCCCGTGGGGCGCGACGATGCCGGTGTTGTGCCAGTACTGTGCACTATGGAAATCAGGGATGATGGGTGTGTGTCCCAGCTGAGGCAGACTGCACAGATTCATCATCATGGTGCATCTTGAGGTCTGCAGTCCATGCCATCCTGGCAGCCTGTCAGTCAGCTATTAATTTCAGAACCACTTTGACTCTGTTGCAGTGACCATCCTTGGAAATTTTATCTAGCCAGATCAGCTACCTTCTGCCTCCTGCACAGGGCTTGGGGAAAATTCCCTAATGTCATCTTTGCCTCATGGGAGTTGAGGAAGGCCTGGAGTGCTAACTTGGATCCCTTCTTACCTAGAGCAGTAGCCCTGTCTTTGTATTCTGACATGACCACACCACCTCAGAGCAGGTCCGCCCCACAGACACTTCCCTCTCAGATTTTCAAGAGCTCTCCACTTCAGCTGTTCTTCCAGCACGTCCAAACAGCTCCCCTCCGCTGCATCCTTCACCATTTCATCACTTGATGTGGGAGCTGGGACACATTTGAATGAGTCCTCTGATGCTCCTCTTTTTTTTTTTTTTTTTTGAGAGGGAGTCTCGCTCTGTCGCCCAGGCTGGAGTGCAGTGGCCAGATCTTGGCTCACTGCAAGCTCCGCCTCCCGGGTTTACTCCATTCTCCTGCCTCAGCCTCCCCAGTAGCTGGGACTACAGGCGCCCGCCACCTCGCCCGGCTAGTTTTTTTGTATTTTTTAGTAGAGACGGGGTTTCACCGGGTTAGCCAGGATAGTCTCGATCTCCTGACCTCGTGATCCGCCCGTCTCGGCCTCCCAAAGTGCTGGGATTACAGGCTGATGCTCCTCTTATCTCTCAAATTGTTATGACCTCCTTTTAGTTCTCCTTTCTGTTTTACTGGAAATTCCTGTGTGTCTCATCCACCTTCCATTGGTGATGTTCATCCTCCCTTTCTTTTTCTTTTTAAGATGGAGTTTTGTTCTTATTCCCCAGGATGGAGTGTAATGGCACGACCTTGGCTCACTGCAACATCTGCCTCCAGGGTTCAAGCACTTATCCTGCCTCAGCCTCCCAAGTAGCTGGGATTACAGGTGCTCATCACCACACCCAGCTAATTTTTTTCTTTTTTTCTTTTCTTTCTTTTTCTTTTTCCTTTTTTTTTTTTTTGTCGGGACGAGATTTCACCATGTTGGCCAGGTTGGTATTGAACTCCTGACCTCAGGTGATCTACCTGCTGCATCCTCCCAAAGCGCTGGGATTATAGGCATGAGCCACTATGCCTGGCCTCATTCTCCCTTTCTAAGTTCTCAGTGCCTGCTGGAAAACACTTTTTATGACAGAAGAAATTTAAAAAAATACAATGATGTTTTTAAATATTAATTCTCCAGCCTTTCATATGTGACTTAAACTGACTTCATTTATCCTGACAACTAGAAGTTGGAAGATGAGGCCTCTGTGTTAAGTGGGGATAAAATACCTTGTAAAGACGACAGAAAGTGGTGTTTACAAATCAGACACAAAGACCTGACGTCCCCCTTTAAAGAAATGTCCCAGTGTGCTGATGGCAGTGAGGAAGAGGTTCACTTAAAGAGAAAGGGGCAGAGGTAAAGGAACAGATTTTCTTCGTATTCTTTACCATGTTCTTTCTTTAACACCTGGGTTGATTTGATTCCAACAGACTCTTTGGATCACTTCTAACCCATCTCCTGGTGGTCTTTGTGGTTCCTTAGTGGCTCCAGGGAACTGATACATTTTAACATGTTTGTCACAATGGCCATAGGATTCCATAATAAAAAGATAGCTGTAATATTTCTTATTGATTAAAAATACCTGCAAGCCAATCATAGAAATTGGAGTAAAAATATTAAGATTAACTAACCTGAACCAAAGATCTGTGTTTTCTGTTATAGAATACTGCAGTGGAGAGTCAGTATTTTGGGGTTTGTTATTTTGTTACAGTGAGTACTGGAATTATAAAAGGAATTTCTGTAATCAGAATAGCAGGTAATATTTCTTGAGTGCCTTAACTGTTTCTAGGCACTTTATATAAATATTTTAAAAATAGTAATAATATGCAGAGTTACTCTCAATTTGCACATAAGGAGATGGAAAATCAGAAAGGCTAAGTCACAAAACTAAAAGGAAGTGCAGTTGGGATTAAAATGTAGACCTGTTTAAGATCAACATCCATGTCTTTTCAAGTTAATAAGCCTCAGCAAATAAATCATGCTAGAAATACCTCTGTGACAGAAAACCTTGTGAGAAATAAATAATGCTTACTGCTTAGTTACCTTAGGAACACACTTGGGAAGTTATGCTGAAAGAGTCAGTATTACCTGTCTGGCATCTGTCTCTTTTGCTCTAGCAGTATATAAATTTAATGTAGTACTAATTTAATGCACATGATCTATGTTTAACCTTTTTAGACCTTAGTATTATAAAATAAAACTCAGATGGAGGAAAACAGATAAAAAATAAAAAACATACCGCTTAGCGAATTACAAGCTGAATAACCATGTAACTACCACCCAAGTCAACAAGTAGAACATTTCCACTGGCCGCAAAAGCTATCCATGTGCCCTCATGATCATAGGCCTTTTCCATTTTTCATATGTAACTACAATCTTGATTTTTATAATAACCGTTTTTCTCCATGGTTGTATCAGCTAACAGTGTATTCCTACACACTATAGTTTAGTCTGGCCCATTTTAGAAATCTGATGTATTTTAAGTCTTTTAATCTACAGGTTCTCCTTCAATCTCTTTCTTTTCCTTACAATCTATCTGAGGGAGAATTTGTACTTGTACTCTTTAACTAGTATAATTTACCTTAATCTAGATGTTGCTGACTTGGATACTTACAATGCATTCAACCTGTTCCTCTTTTACATTTCCAGCAATTGACAGTTGGATACATAGATGTAATCAGATTTGAGTTAATCTCTTGAGTGGTGCTGTGTTCTTTTATCTTTTATCAGAACACACATAATGTCTGGTGTTAACTTTTTTTTTTTTAATGTCAGCAGCTGTTGATTCTTAATGGTTAGAAAGATTGTTGATTCCTTGAGAGTTGCAAAATGATGATACTCTATCATTCTTTTTAATTTGTATAATTTAAAATGTTTGATGTGTTCTAGCCCACTATAATTAAAATAATTAGAAATTCATTCTGCTTCATATATATATATAGAGAGAGATGGAGTCACACTCTGTTGCCCAGGCTGGAATGCAGTGACGTGATCTCAGCTCACTGCAAACTCCACCTCCTGGGTTCAAGTGATTCTCCTGCCTCAGCCTCCCAAGTAGCTGGGATTACAGGCATGCTCCACCATATCTGGCTAATTTTTGTATTTTTAGCAGAGACGGAATTTCACCATATTGGCCAGGCTGGTCTCGAACTCCTGACCTCAAGTGATCTGCCTACCTCGCCCTCCTAAAGTGCTAGAATTACAGCTGTGCACAGCCTATTTATATTGTTTTTGATTGTATTTGTTTATATAATTTGATTGTATTTGTTTGTATAGTTACAATATAATGCCCAGAGCAACTACAGTATGCATATGTAACTTATCACACTCTACTGGTATCCACCTTTTACAACATTGAATGAAATGTAGAAACCTGCCGGTCGTGGTGGCTCATGCCTGTAATCCCAGCACTTTGAAAGGCCAAGGTGGGTGGATCACCTGAGGTCAGCAGTTCAAGACCAGCCTGACCAATGTGGTGAAACCTTGTCTCTACTAAAAATAATACTAATAAAAAAAAAATTGGCTGGGTGTGGTGGCAGGCACCTGTAATCGCAGCTACTCGGGAGTCTGAAGCAGGAGATAGCTTGAAGATGGGAGGCGGAGGTTGCTGTGAGCTGAGATGTCCCCACTGCACCCCAGCCTGAGTGACAGAGTGAGACTCCATCTCAAACAAAAAACAAAAACAAAAAAGTCCAGAAATGTAGAAACCTTATTTCCACTTAGGTCTCTTTATTGTGCCTACTTTTAAATATCATTATCTTGAGTATCAGAGATGGTGTTATAATTTTTGTTTCAATTATCCAATATGATTTATACAACTCAGGAAAAGAATAGACTATTATGTACACCCAAATTTCTGCTACTTCTGTTCCTCTTTCTTCCTTATTCATGCTCCAAGATCCCTTCATTTATTATTTATTACTGTTTCTTAGTCTATACTGGAAGAACTAGGACATATCTATTTATTTTGAACAATGACAATACCTGATGTGTTTGTTCAAATACTTCCAATTCCAATTTTGGATTACTGGGTTTTTAGTTATTCTCTTTACTTCACTTTGGCTCTCAAGGACACAGGAGATGTTAGAATTAGAATATTCCATAATGATTCTGTCCCACATTTCACATACACATTCTCTGAATAACTATACTAGTACTGTTACTGTCAATTCTGATTACTGAAAACAGCAAAACAAAATGTCTTTGTATATGCTATGTCTATTACCTACTACTTTTTAATTGTCAGAGCTTGTAGCTGTCACATACAATGTTTTCTCTCTCTAATCCTCATTTATTTTTGTTCTGCAAGTGTTTTTTTTCTTTATTTAATGTTCTGCACAGTTTCTTCTGTTGATCTTCCTATAGTCATTTTGATTTTTTTATGCAATTTATTTTAATCTTTTGAAATTTGTTTTCCAGTAGATTCCTGAAGAAGGACTAATAGAAACCACATTTGCTGGTCTACTTAATGTTATGAGCAATTTTTATCCTTTATATTGAAGGCTGTTTTGCTAGGTATAAAATCTTTGACTCACATTTTTATTTTTCTGATCATCTTAATTATGCTTTCTGATTTGTTCCCCCCCCCAAAAAAAGGGTTGCTCTCAAAGAAAATGATTTCTTTTTTCTTTTATATGTCATATGCTCCTTTTATCTAGCTACCAATGGGATTCTTTTTTCTTTCTTTAAAGAATTTTCATTTAAATTTAAAGAAAATTTAAATTTTATTTTAAAAAATTTCAGAATTTCTAGATTACATATTAATGTTGGCATTATGGGTTGATACTTTCAGGTACACCATGTGCTCTTTGGATACACAATTTGATATATATTTTAGAAAAATACTTTTTGAATTATGATTTTAGTATTTGTTTGGTTCCCTTCAGGGCCTAGATAGAATAATAGAGTGGATGCATTTTTCTTTAATTATTTTGAA
Source organism: Piliocolobus tephrosceles (assembly GCF_002776525.5). Lineage (NCBI taxonomy): Eukaryota > Metazoa > Chordata > Mammalia > Primates > Cercopithecidae > Piliocolobus > Piliocolobus tephrosceles. The sequence goes on along the minus strand of NC_045436.1, from coordinate 23,649,719 downwards.
AGTACCATCCCACTGCTTTTTAACATCTTATGTAAAACTTCAGAAGCCATTCTGAGTCATGTTTTATTGTATGTTTCTCTTTTATTTCTAATTCTTTTTGGTGAGGCTTCAGTATCTTGATTTTATTCCCTGTGTTCTGAAATTTCTCAAACAGGTGGCTTAGTGTGGGTCTTCATTCTTTCAATGGACTAGGCACTAGGTAAACCATTTTTATCTAGAGAGTCTGGTGCTTCAGCTTGAGAGATTTTCTTCCATTATTTCTTTGAAATTTTCTCTTCCTTTCCTTAATTTTCTCATTTTACAACTCATTAGTTGAATGCTTAGTCTTCTGGATGAATTTTCTAATTATTTTTATCTTTATTTTTCTACTTTCCATCTTGACACCTTTTTTAAAAGTATAATCACCCTTTTTAAGTATACAGTTTGATGTGTTGACAAATTACAGTCATTTAACTGCCCCACAGTTATTGCAAAAATTCCCTGTGCTCATTTGCAGCCAGTCCCTTTCCCTACTTTTGGCTCCTGCCAACCACTGTTTTCTGTTCCTAGAATTTCTCCTTAAAATCGTTTTTTTTTTTTTTTTTTCTTTTTTGTACTCCTTTCTGTAGGTTTCCTCAACATGTAGATAATGTTTTAAAACTACCCCTCTAATAAGTATTTTACTTTAAGTTACATTTAAACCTTTTTAAACATCTATTCTTGCTTCATGATTGCAATGTCATTGTATCTCTTTGTAAATATTAATTATGATTTCCTGGAAGATTTTTTTTCTATATTTCCTCAGAATTCTTTTTCTCTCTTTGTTTTGCCTTTTTTTTTTTTAAGTTGGATATGTTTCTCAGCTATCTGATGGTTCTTAACAATATAATCACATTAAGTTTGAAGTGCAGAAAATCTGATCAGAAGCTCTATGTGCACGGGTGGATCTTGCAAACTCTGAAGCTTCATTGTAGAGTGATTGAATAACTAGCTGGTCATTGATTCGTGACTCCAAAATTATCTGTAAATGTTCTTCTTGGTGTGGTTTTCTACTTTCAGAGAAATAGCCGCCAATGTCCATCTTGATTATATAAGCTGCCAACCTTATTGATATGTGGCAGGAAAAAGGGGCTTTGAATCTCATTGATGACTATGCAGAATACCACTGAACCCTCTTGTTGTGACTCTTATGCCTCATGCAGGTTTATTAGATACTTAGTGTTCCTATATCTTGCATCTGACTAGTGCATTTCCTCTGATATCTATAAACCTTCTTTATCTATGTAGCTTAAAAGATCTGAATAGGGTAAAATCTGGGCACACAGACATTTTTTTCAACAGATTTTCAAATGACCCACTGTTTTTCAGAGCCAGCCTCATCCCAGCCTTCCATTACCCTTGGAGCCTAAAGCTATTGAAGCTTTCTAGAGTTCTACAGGGCAAATTGGTTTGTTTCTTCTTCATTATTACTGTAAGGTTAATTCTTTGCCTCTACTAGGCCACTATATTGTCTATCTACTTTTTCTTTGAGTCACAGGTATTTTTTTAGTTTCATTCAAGATAGTGTCTAGATTTTGGTTTCTTATTTTATTTATTGCTTAAGGCAGATTTTTGAGAGTAGAAGGGTATGGAAATGTCTTCACATCAGTCTTGAAATGGGAAGTCTACAGCAGCTATTTACTTAAATATTCCTATGGACTTCTTATACATAAACTGCAGTCTTTTGCAGCATTCAACACAACATATTTTTCTTGCTAGAATTCTTTTTCCTTTGATTTTCATTACTGTCTTTTAAATTTTGCATTCTCTTTTGTCTATTTTTATGGTGTCACTTTTTATCTATTCTACCTCTTATACATGGATACAATTCAGATTTTTATTATTGTCCCTCTTCTGTCTTTTCATCAGTGATCACTTTTACTATCACATCTAGCACTGACCGAACTAAAATTCCACATATCTACCTTCTTTCTGGACGTTTTCATTTATGTTAGTATTCTGTTTTCATGACAGCACATTTTTTCTATGTAATTAGGCTTGACATTTTGAAATTACCTTTAACTATATCTTATATATTTAATTGGCAATTAAATCAATCTGGTTCTTTCTTCAAAATTGTATATGATTGCATTCAATGTTTCCATTCCATCACTGCTGCTTGAATCCAATTTGAGCTATTTTTTCTTTATTCTAATAAGAGCTACACAGTACACATTCATATACTAAAGAAATCTACTGAGTGTAAATTTCATAAAACTGATGTAAGGAAGTTGGAATTTCTAAGAACTTAAAAATAGATACATGTATTAATATTAAATTCAATACACACACACACACACATATATATACATTCATTAGGCATAAAATTCATCAAAGAGGTTGGTAATTTTATGGTGGCTGAATTTGTTACATGAAAAGGAGAAATTTATTTCTTAATTGTTCAAAAAAATAAAGTTTCTTATTAATATGCACATATGCAAAGTAGAAATGGTTCCAAGCAAACTACCATGAGATGTTTTCCTCCTAGATATTCCTTCCTATGTTATTGTTAGGAAAGATATGATGAGAATATATGACTTTTTCCTTAACCGTCAATTTTATTAGAGAGCAGAATGCACATAGCCAACCTTTGTTATTTAATTTCTGGACAGAATATGATATTGGGCAGAGCCAGACTTGTTTTCATTTTGTAAGCCTTCACCATTTTGGGGGTTATTTCTTCCTAGGCTGTTCTACATTCTGCCATTTAGCTGAAAATGCTATACATTTGCTCAACCCTGTCTCTTAGATGGCTTATTTCATTATTTGTACAGAATAACTCAGAATTTAACATAATTGTGTTATATCAGAGGTTTTATGATCATTTTACATCATTTAGATCTGAGACAGATAGGTTTTCTCTATCTTCAGGTCTTTGTAATTGTGTCAAGCCTATATAAAACTTAAAATGGATGCCTTCTTGGTGTGTAAGTTTGAAAGGCATGATTTGTTTATGACTCTTGCACTATTGCCTTTACTTCTGAACAAAAAGAATGATGCAGAGATGATTTCTACTCCTTATTTATCAGTTTATAAAAGAGAGACTTTGAGAAGGGGTAATATTTCTGATGTCCTACAGAACAAATTGAATTTGTTGTAATGATGAGGCAAGAATCCCATTTTAGGGAGGAGTCTAGAGTTAAGTGGAAGAGAAGAAATCATTTGAAAGCATAGATAACATGTACCATGAATGGATGAACCAAAAGTGCAAACCATTATAACATAGCATAGAATTTATGCAGAAGGTTAGAGAGAGAGGAGAAGCTTGTTGAATGGATGATAAAACTAACATAGTTTGATAATTCATTGTTGCTGAGATTTAGTAATTGATCTAATTTGGCATTACTCCATAACAAATTGTTTGGATATTTAATGCCCAGTGTCAACATAAAAATGTACCTGATTTGAAGTATATTCATTTGAAAAAAACTTAAAATTAATCTAAATGTAGGAAATAATTATCTAAACAAAGCACTCCCACATACAAGGACTAAATTCTATAACCAATAGCTGCTTATTAGTGTTTATTTTTCTAGATTATAAAACATAATTGCTGCATTCATAGGCCACTAGGCTTCAGGTAGTACGATAATCAACAACCGTAGGGTTCATTCAATCTGACTTTAGGTCCTGGCTACTACACTTACTAGCTATATGGTCTGGACCCAGTTACTTTCCTTCTATTAGTAATAGCAAAGGATTCAATGTTGAATGGATGATAACTGTCCTAATCGTTCTTGTGTTTTAATTTTTGGATATTAACTCCTTTATTCCTCACAGAAACTCTAGATATTATTAACCCATTTTACAGATGGAAATGGGCACTCAGACAAAGATTAAGTTGCTTTCCCAAAAGAACTCAAATCATAGTTTCTTCATCAGGAACATTTTGCTGATATATTTTTATTATTACTATTATTTTTGCCATTTCTTTCCACAAGCATTATGCTCCCAACAACATTGGCATTTGCCGTTGCTGGAAGAAATGACCCATTTCATATCTGCTTGGCTTTGTCATGCACTTGCCTCCAAGGTACTTCTCACCACTTTCCTTACTTTTTTTTCCTAGCTAACCCTCCATCCTCCCCCAAGACTCAGTTTGAACAACAGCATCACTTACTGTCCACCTTCCTTCTCTGTCCACCTTAGGAAGCCTTCCTTCTCTGTCCACCTTAGGCTGAGCTAAAAACAATACTGGGGGCTCCCATGTCATTCTTCATGTTTTATCTTTTCATTTTGCATTGCAATTACTGTTACCTCCATGATTGGGTTGAGGCAAAAGTAACCTCCTATCTGTCTTTGTATCACCAGAACGTAACCTAAGTGAATACCTTCCAGTACAAAGTAGTAGGGAAGTAATAGAGAGCAGAATGTGTGCGTGTTTGTATATGTGTGTATATATTTTACATCATTATGTATATACTATATATATGTTAATTATGAACAAATTATTTTTTTAGCCTCTGCTTCTTCCGTTATAAAAATGGGTTCAATGCTATGCCACCCTCATGGGATAACTGTAAGAATACAGATAATATATGTTAAGTGCATACATGCCGTCAGAATGCTTACTTAATAAGTGAGAAATGTTTTTATGGTCATCATTAGTGTCTTAGATTATATGGAGACTTTTCATGTAATCATATGTGGAGGTTTTTTCAGGAAACCAAAATGTGTCGTTTATCACTGGTCCTGGATCATGGGCACCATTTATTTTCATGTTAGATATTTTCACTGAGAATATTTCAGTTAATTATTGAAAAGAGCAGAAAATCATTCTTCAGTTACCAAAGGTGAATAGGATGTTCAAGTTCCCTTTATTCGCCTTTAAATCTGCAACATTTATCTAGGGACCTTAAATCAAAATTAATTGCATTGCAAAATTAACTCCATTATTCATTTCCTTTACTCAGCACATAAGTAAAGATTGCTAGCTCATTCAAACAGAATCACTGCTTAAAGGGATTTTTCTTCTTTGCAGGCTAATTATTTAGTGATTTTAAAACCTATATTCAAAACAGAAAATTTTAAGCTTTCATGCAAAAAAAGCAAAATGTTTAATTTCTTAAGAGTCATCTCCAAGATAAGATAGAAAAACTCTCTTCGTTATTTGTATGTACTCTAATGTTAATTTTATTTATGCTCTTATAAACCCTCTTAGAGAGCTTTGGGAGTTCCAAATTTTAAAAGATCACAAGTTTTCCCTCCTTGGTAATATTTTATATTTTTGATTTCTTTCTTATACTCTTCAACATGATTTTTTTAAAGCGTAGATTAAATGCGTGTACAAGAGAATGCTTCCTTGAAATAAAACTGCTTATCTCCTTAAAAACTGAACCTTTAAAACACTCATGCCAGGAAGTATTAAGTAACTCATGAGTCTGAGTTCTAGTTGTGGTTATTTGGAAATTGTTTCCTATCGTCTTCCTAAGCCACATGTACTCTTTGGAAAATGTGAAGCAAAATACTTATTACTGACCTCATCACTTAAAAGTCATGAAAAAAAAATGCATGTACCATACACATAAAGCTGCTAAATTAGATTGGAGTTATTTTTTATTTCTGACTTCTTGCTCTCTATTTTATTGAGAATTGACCATTTGTAGTTAGGATGTTTTTATTGCTGCTACATGTGCACAGTGTATATTGGCTTCTGCTCGTCATGATACTATTAGGTTCTTCTATTCCACCTTCCTTTTGGGAATTGACCTCTTTGCTTTGTACATACACATTTTTAGTAGTTTCAAATAAAGTCTTGTTTTATGCTTCATGGGCTCAGCTATTTGAGAATAAGCTGTCTTCTGATTTATCTTTATAATAAAATAATGAAATGCCCCTTTTGGGGTACATTTAGCATTTGAAGATGCTTTTATTATTGGTACTCTCAACAGCTGGTTTTAAGCTATGTCTGATGAAAAGATTTTTTAAAATGTACTGCATGAAGCTTATTTTTGTACATCAAATTTTGTCACTCTATTGCTCCTTTAAGCAGCAGAGTCTAAATTATTTGTCTTCTCTGCCCTACATGGCAGACTTTGAAGACCTGGAATTTATCTATATTTTTAACAGCAGTCTATGCACCTAACACAGTGATTAGCACATGATTTATACTCAAACAATGTAAGAAAAAGAAAGAATGAGAGGTTAAGAGTGTCCTTCACACATAAATAGCACCTTATGCAAAGTTCCTGAGGCAGGAAGAAGCGTGATGTGTTCCTGGACCTGAAGGAAGACCAGTGTGTCTGGAGCATAATGGGTGCCAGGACTATGGCATGAGGTGAGATTATCAACTTTATCAGGGACTTAAGGCAGTACTTTTTAAAAATTGGATTTCTTTCACAGTATAAAGAGAAATAATTATGGGGTTTTAAGCAGGGGGATGACAAGGTGAGTTTTAGAGTGTTTAAATTTGCTGTTCTTGGAGACTGGTTTAGATGTGGGCAAGAGTGAAACCAGGAAAAACCCAGTAGGAGGCTTGTGCAGTATCCAAGGAAGAAGATGGTGACTCCTGTGGTGGTGGTTAGTGAAATAAAAATAAGATTGAAACTGGGAGAAAATAAAATCTGTGAGATTTCCACAGATGTGTAATTCTGGCATTAAGGCTACACATTGGTGGTAGGAGATCAAAAGATTTTAGATATGCTATGTGGAAGATGTCTGAGACATCCAAGTAGAGATATCAATTAGGCAGTGGATATGTGAGTTGATAACTCAGAAGAGGTTTTAATTCAAGAAGTTAACTTGGCAATCTTTGATATATCACTGTTATTCAAATACGCAGACATAATAATAATAATCTGTGTATAATAATCTGGGAGGCAGTATTGAGAAGGAAGCAAGTCCAGGGAAAAAGCTTGAGAAATTCAAACATTTAGAAAATAGAATTTTGCAGAGTCAGCAAATAGACTGATGAGGTATAGCTGATGATATATGAGAAAAAGTAGGATTGTGAGGACTGAGAATGAGTGGTCAGCCTTGCCTGATGCCACTGAAATATTACTAACCTTGGCAGGAGAAGTTTTAGTGATGTGAATGGGACAAAAATTGTGTAGGATTTATTAAGTAGGAGAGGAGGAGCTAATGGCAGCATATCTAGACAGTTTTCAAAAATTTATCTGAATGATTAGCAGATAATGGTATAGAAGTATTAGGGACATTTGGAATCAGGGATGACTTTAAAAAGAATGATACATATTGGAGCAATTTATATGCTGACAGGAGTTGTCTAATAGAGAATGGTTGTTGATTCATCAGAGAGCAGAGATAATGGTAGGACTTTCAGTGTGATGTACATGACAACATCATAATGAGAGAGGGTAAGGGAGCTATGTACTTGTCATTTTTTAAAATTTGAAATGATAAGGTTATTCTAAATAGGTGATATAAAGTATGAATTGTATATTGTAAACACTAAAACAACTAAAAAGATTATATAAAGAACTGCATAAATGATTATAATAAAAAAACCAAGAGAAAAATTAAAAAGCAAATGTAAAATATATATATATATATATATATCAAAAAAGGGCAGGAAATGAAAAACAGGAACATAAATGTGTCAGATAGATTCTAAAGATGTCTTCCTATCTCCACCCCAAGATACCTGTCTACAGGCTGTTCAGTCAAGTTAATCCAGGTACAGTACTGCTCTGAAGGGACTCTGCAGATGGAACTAAGTTTGCTAAACAGCACACATTAAAATTGAGAGAATAGCCTAGATTTTTCAGGTGAGCCCACTAAGCGCTTAAAAGCATAAGAAAACAGAAGGGTCCGTTGGAAAGATGTAGCAGAAGAGGAGATAAATCAGAGAGAACTGAAGCTCAAGAAGATCTCAATTTGCTGTTGCTGGAGTGGCAAGGTGAGGAGGAATGCATGTGAACTTAAGGAGCTGAGAGAGGCTCCCAGATGACAGCCAAAGAAGTGGGACTTCACTCTAACTGCAGGGAATTGAATTCTGCCAACACTCTGAATGAGCTTGGGAGCTGATCCTTTTTCAGAGCCTCCAGAAAGGAATGCAGGCCTGCTGACACCTCAAGATCAGCCTTTACTCTAAGCAATGAAAACAGCTAAGCCACACTGTGCCTGGACTTCTGACCTACAGGAATTGTGAGATAAATAATGTGTTAAGTCACTAAATTTGTCATTCCTTTCATTTTTTTTTTTTTTTTTTTTTTTTTTTCTCACACTGTCGTCCGGGCTTGAGTGCAGTAGTGACAGGATCATAGCTCACTGCAGCCTTGACCTCCCAGGATCAAGTCCTCCCACCTCAGCCTCCCAAGTAGCTGGGACTACAGGCACATGGCAGCATACCCAGCTTATTATTATTATTATTATTATTATTATTATTATTATAGATATGGGGTTTTCCCATATTGCCCAAGCTGGTCTGGAACTGCTGAGCTCAAGCAATCAGCCCACCTCATTCTACAAAAGTGCTTGAATTATAGATGTGAGCCATGGTGCCCATCAAAATTTGTCATTCTTTATTAAGGAAGTAATAAAAACACATGCAGATTTTCATTTCTGTAGTAGGGTGCTTCAGCAACAAATACCTAAAAATGCATGAGTGACTTTGGAATCAGACGATGGGAGGAGACTGGAAGAACTTTGAGGAACATTATAGAAAAAGCCTAGATTACCTTGAACAGGACAATAGTAGAAATTTAGAATGCTTCTGATGAGGACTTAAAAGGGAATGAGAAACATGTGATTGGAAACTGGAGAAAGAGGGATTATTGCTATATGATGAAGAGAGATTGGCAAAATTATGTCTTATAGTTATGTTGCAAGCAGAGCTTTTAAGTGATGAACTTGGATATTGAGATTTCCAAGCAAAATATTGAGGGTATTACCTAGTATATTTGTCTGTTTGGGCTGCCATAACAAGATGTCACAGACTGGGTGGAATAAGAACAAATTTATTCGTCACAGTTCTGGAGGCTGGGAAGTCCAAGATCAAGTAGGCAAAGTAGTTTCATTCTGAAGCTGCTGTCTTGGCATGCGGGTAGCCATCATCTTGCCATGTACACATATGACCTTTTCTTTGTGTGAGCTGGTGGGGATGGGGGGCTCCTGGATGTTTCTTCTTTTGAGGGCACTAATCCTATCAAATCAGGAACCCATCCTTAAGACTTTACTTAATCTTAATTACTTTCTTACCCCAGATACAGCCACATTGGAGGTTAGGGCTTCAACATATCACTTTCCTTGGCTGGGGGCATGGATGAAGAGGCACAAATATTTAGTCTGTAACACCTGGCTTCTTCTTGCAACTTACAGAAATGTGTGAGAGGAAAGAGATAAACTGAGGGGAAAAACTGTCAAACAAAAAGGAGCAAAGACTTAATGATTTTAGAAATTTTCACTTTGCCCAGCAAACGACTAAAATTAAGAGATTCATTGTCAGCAAAGAATGCACTAGAGAAAAGGCTAATGATGTGATTGTATGATTCTTCTCTGAAATCTCAGAGAGATTAAAAGATCAGAGTATTTAGTTACATAAAAGGCTCTTTAAAGAGATTAAGGATGTGACTTACAGAATCCCCTCATTCAAATCAGAGGGCTTCTAGAAATCTAAAGGGTGTTGTCACTTATCCATCTCTGCAAAACACAAACAAGAAAGATTATCTAGGAAAAATCTGTAGAAAGGCATCTTGTCTAATGGTGTGAACCCCTGTTAATGCCAAACTCACAAGATTGTTGAGAATTTTATGCCAGTAAAACACTGCTAGCATGGACAGAAAGGGAAAGAGGCTATAAAATGAAATAAGGCTATTTGATCCCTCAGATTCTACTGGTAAATAAAACTACTAATGAAACTCTTAGCTGCCAATATGTGCTAACTTTCAGGAAAAAAAGATGACTCAGAGGGCAGAGTAGCTTGCCCAAATCGTAGAATTTTGAGCCTAAAGGATGGAGCTGTGAGCCACAGAGGAGTTTCCCCAGGCCTAGAAACCTAATGTATTTTGCTGACCTATACATGGATACTGCTTTGTACCTGTCAGCTTGTTCTACCGTCCATGTTCCCCCTGCTGGAACTGGTGTAGTTATAACTGACATCCAATGCCTGTCTCACAATTGTATGTTAGGAGCAGATAACTTGTCTGTTTAATTTCACAGGTCCACAGATGGACAGAAATTGTTCCCAGGAGTTATACCCAATGGATTATTCGACTAAACTAGATTTAGTTGAGAGATTTTGGACTTTTGAGCAAATGAGATTTAAATGAGATTCTTATGGTTTGAGTTGCTGCTATAATGGAATAAGACTTGTCTTAGTCCACTTTCTTTTTCTTATAACAGAATACCTGAAACTAAGGAATTTATAGAGAAAAAGAATTTGTTTCTTACAGTTATGGAGGCTGAGAAACCCAAGGTTGAAGAGCCACAACTGATGAAGGCTTTCTTGTTGATGCAGACGCTACAGAGTCACAGGCGGTGCAGGGCCTCACATGGTGAGGGGCTGATTACGCCAGCCCAGGCTTCTCTTCCTCTTGTTATATATTCTTCAGTCCCACTTTTGTGATAGCCCATTACTGCATTAATCCATGAATGGATTAATCTATTCATAAGGTCTCTGCCTCTTAAAGTCCCCACCTCTCAATACCACCACATTGGTGATTAAATCTCAATAAGAGTTTTGGAGGGGACAAACATTCAAAGCATAGCAATACTCTTGGAAACACTGAAAGAAGTATGAAGGTATTTTGCATTTGGGAGGGTCTTGAGTCTTTGAGGGCTAGAGGGAAGACTGTGGTAGATGCAATTCTAAAGATATTTCCTCAGGCTTCCTCTCTTCTAGTTATTCAATCAAGTGATAATACAGGTATAGCTGTGAAGGGACTTTTCAGATATAATTAAGATGTAATCAACTGATATTAAAATAGGAAGATTATCCTGGATTATCTGAATGGACCCACTGTAATTAAGTGATCTATTAAAAGTAGAAAAGCAACGCAAAGAGTTAGAAAAATTCATCAAAAGGGGAAGTAAGAGAGACTGGGAACGTGAGAAAGACCCAACCCACTGTTACTGGAGGGCAAGGTGAGGAGAAATGCAGGTAATATAAAGATTTGAGAAATGTTCCCAACTAACAGCCAGTGAAGAAACAGGCACCTCAGCTCTGTTGATGCAAGGAACTGAATTTTTGCAATTCTCTTGAATGAGATTAGAAGCTGATTTTTCCCAGAACCTTCACAAAAAATGTAGCCCTACTAACACCTTGCTTTCAGCCTCACGAAGCTCTAAACAGAGACAATAGCTGAGTCACACTGTCTCCAGACTTCTGACCCACAGAAACTATGAAATAATAAATGAGTATTGTTTTAAGCCACTCTGCTAATTTACTACAGCAGTGCTAGAAAACTCATACAACTGTATTAGTTCGTTTTCATGCTGCTGATAAAGACATACCCAAGACTGAGCAATTTACAAAAGAAAGAGATTTATTCCCCAGCCAGTGCCACGTGGCTGGGGAAGCCTCACAATCATGGCAGAAGGTGAAAGGTACATCTCACATAGTGGCAGACAAGAGAATAGTGAGAATCAAGCAAAAGGGGTTTCTTCTTGTGAAACCAATATAGTCTCATGTACTTATTCACTACCACAAGAACAGCATTGGGGAAACCACTGCCATTCCATTATCTCCCACCGGGTCCCTCCCACAACATGTGGGAATTACAGCAGACACAATTCAAGGTGAGATTTGGGTGGGGACACAGCCAAATTATATCAACAACGAAACATAAATGACAAGTAGAAAAATAATAATAAAATGGCAGGCATAAGTCCAAACATATTAATAACTACATTAAATGTAAATGATCTAACCGCACCATTAAAAGGCAGAGATGATCAGACTGGATATAAAAGAAAGGTCCAATTGTATGCTTTCTACTGGAAACTTAACTATCATTTTACTATTAACTTAAAAATAGAAGGATGGAAAAATATACCAACAAACTCGAATTAAAACAAAAGCTAGAGTGTCAATATTAATATCAAATAAAGAAGACTACAGAACCAGGGTAATTACCAGGGAGAAGAAGGAATATTATGTAAAAAGGGTCAACTTAGCAAGTTAGAACTATTTGTGTAGGTTTGTTTGTTTGTTTGTTGTTTTATTTATCTTTACCACAAATTATCACAAGATATGAAGCAAGAACTGAAAAGAGAGAGAAATACACAATTACATTTGGAGACTTTAGCGTTCCCTTTGTCACTTCTTGGTAGAACAAATAGACAAGAAATGAACAAATGTATTTGGAAAACTTGAGCATCATCATCATTCAACATGACCCAATTGATATTTATAGAACATTTATTCAACAACAGCAGAAGAGACATTCCTTCAAGTATGCATGGAACATTCACCAAGACAGATGACATTGTTTGTAAAAAAAACTAAGTTAAAAATTGAAATTATTCAACTTTTACAATAATAAAATTAAAGTAGAAGTTGACAACAGAAGGGTATGTTCAAAATCTCACACATTTGGAAATATTAAATAATGTATATAACATATCAATAAACACTCAAATGGTCAAAGAATATCAAAGGAAATGAAGAAATATTTTGAACTGAAAGAAAATATATATGCAACATCAATATATTTGAGATGTTGCTAAACCAGTTCTTAGGGGAGAAATTATAGCATTAAATGCTTATATTTAAAAAGTTCTCAGATCAATCATTTTAGCTTCTACCTACAGAATCTGGAAAAAGAACAGAAAACCTAAAGCAAGCACAAGGAAGAAAATCATAAAGATGAGAGCAAAAGTCATTTAAGCTTGAAAGAGACAGACATTAGAGAATAATCAATGAAACCAAAAGCTGATTCTTTGGGAACAAAATCAGTAAAACTGATAAAAGTTCTAGCCAGATTGACCAAGTGAAAAATAATGCACAAATTACAAATACCAGGAATAAAAAGAGGGGATATAATTACTGATACTAGCATCACAAAAAATGGAAAACTATGAAAAATCTATGCACATACATTTGACAAACTAGATGAAATAGACAAATTATTTGAAAGATATAAACTACAAAACCTTACCCATAAAGAAATGATAACCTGAATAGCCTACACCTATTAAATAAATTGAATGACTGTTTAAAATCTTTCAAACAGAGAAAATGTCTGATGCAGGAGGATTGGGATTAGTGTAAGGAATCGGAGTGAGAAAAATAATGGCCAGATGAGGTCTGGGCAGTCTGTGGTATAGTGCTGAAACATAGACGAATCTTAGACGCAGACTGCTGGCAGGAATGGAATGGAACACCTAACAAAAAGTCTGTCTTGGTCATAATTGGCCCATGCACAGCTAATGCCAGTTATTACCCTCATATAGACAGTTAATGCCATGGGCAGTGAATGTGGTCAGTGGCTACATTCAAGAAGGTCTAGGTGATCTTTGAAGAAGAGAAGGAGTCTCAAGAGGACACCATATCATGTTAAAAAGAACCATATCGGGGTGTTACCCTAGTGACACAGTACTTATGTGGAGAAGAATTTTGACTAAGCTGTGTATGACTTCAGGTCTTGGTGCTACTGGTAGTGGAGACAGTTCCTGTGGGCCTGAGTAGATACTGGAGTGAAGTTTTCCAGGCGATGTATATAAACATCTTGCTATATTCCAGAACTCTATTGTAATCATTGGTCCATTATTACCAAGTTAATCTAATTTTAGTTGTTGATACATTTTCTTTCTTTTTATGGCAATGTTGTTGATCTTAAAAGAGCACGGTGCTAAAGCACTGCTAATCTACTTTGTACCATACTTTATGTGGCATTGTATTTATTTTTACCCTTTTGTTATAAATCTGAAAAACTGTTCTGTTATTTTATTTTATTTTATTTTAGACAGAGTCTCGCTCTGCCGCCCAGGCTGGAGTGCAGTGGCCAGATCTCAGCTCACTGAAAGCTCCGCCTCCCAGGTTTACTCCATTCTCCTGCCTCCGCCTACCAAGTAGCTGGGACGACAGGCGCCCGCCACCTAACCCCGCTAGTTTTTTGTATTTTTTTAGCAGAGACGGGGTTTCACCGTGTTAGCCAGGATGGTCTCGATCTCCTGACCTCGTGATTGGCGCGTCTCGGCCTCCCAAAGTGCTGGGATTACAGGCTTGAGCCACCGCGCCCGTCCTGTTCTGTAATGTTTTATGTTGAGGTAGCTCTTAAGGGATAGAAATAAAAAGTTGACTTTTCAAAATTATAAATAGTACTTGTGGTACAAATATTTCCCGTGTGATTAAAAATAGATAATTTCCTGCTCATCAAATTATTCTTACAAACTCCACAATTTTGGCCAAGTCAAGGAAAATGTGAAATGATGTTCTTCTAAATCTGAAAAATACTAAAGGATTATACTAAATTTCTACAGTACTTTATAGTTCCTTATCCATATTGTTGACCTATTAAAATTACAAAATATTATGGATTCAATGTAACTTTTATACAGTTTTGTACAGCTTCCAGAAAGCATTTGGAACATTACATTATATTGTATTCTGGTTTTGAAGAAAACTTGCTTGGGAGTTAATTCTAAATTGTGCATTAACTTGAATATTTTAAACAATGGTTTGAATAGTTATGGGATAAAGTAGACAGGGAAGGAAATGGTGGGTTTTCACTATTGATTTTCAGTTTATGAACTGGGACCCCTCACTTAATAATTTCCCTTGCATCTCACAGATTTATTTTTAAGACTGATGAGAATGGATGAATTCAAAGTTTTGAAAATATAAATGAAGAAATGAATTTATAGTCCCAGAATAGTGTACACTTTCTAAGGACACCAGTAGTGATTGTTTTCATGATTCTAATGTATTAACAGTCAGTGGAAGGCATGATAAAATTGGCCTCATTCATTCATTATATTTCATATTATTGGTGGCTGGGGGGGTAATCAATGTTTTCAGAAGTCAAAAAAATAAAAAAATTTAAAGAAAAAATGTCATTTTTCCTTCAAATTATAATGGACAAAGCATCCCCCACTAAAGAGCAAGAGTGAGTTTAAAAAGAAACAGAAAACTTGAGGTGTTATATAGATTTCATTGCTGACACTTTTTGCTTCAATTTCCAACGTCACTTACGTACGTTTACTTACTTGTAATCCTGGTGGATTCAAACTTTTTTTTGGCAGATGTTTTCAAACACAAAACAAATCTAAAGATATAAAATCAAAATGAAGGTTAAAATAAGATGTTAAAAGCAGTTGTTGTCTTGTTGAAGGCATAGTACAAAAAGTATTAGGTTTGACATTATGAATATCAGAGTGCCATGGTTAAAGGATGAGTGACTTCTACATGTTGAAACTAAACAATGGCTTTAGGTCATTGTGTGGGAGGCGGGTCCAAGTGAATGTGTATAGTATTTGTCCTTTGGTATTTATTGTTGTTGTTCGGGTTGTTGCCCAACCTGCAGTTTTCAGGAACCGTGAGGTACAGCCAGATGGACAGCCTGTGCTTTCACATGCTGCAGCTCCCCCATGCTTCCCTCTCCATCTGGAGTCTGGTGGACTTTGCCAACACTGCAGCACCAGGAGCTAATTTCTACCTGCCTCTCCTCAGCTATGTTCTCTTGACGGAGCATCTATTTATATATCACCTCATGCTGCAGCACCCAGCTGGTTTTGTTGTTGTTGCTTTCCATTTGCAGAGATGTTAACTGCAGTGGTATTTCTTTTTCATTTAGAAAAAAAAAAAAAAAGAAAGAAAGAAAGAAACACCTTCAAGATAGGTCATCCATTTGCTCTGTCATATATATATATAAATATTTTGTACAAATGAAGAGAGTGAATTTCACTCAGTCTAGTCAAGGACAAAATGCCATTTACACACCTCTTTATTTAACACTAGAGTATAATTTTCTTTAAATCTCCTTTTGCAGCTTTTTAAGGGAGAAGGTGTTTCTGAAATGGAATTATGTGAATGTTAGCATTTTATAATTGAAATTATAATTACTTTGGAAACATAAGGTTCTAATCCCAAGAAGGGATCCTGTAGCAAAATCTCTTGTAATAAAGAGCGGTAATATTTTCGTATATTTTTACTTTTCAAAAGTGATCTTTGTTTTCAAACATTGGTGCTCACCTAATTTATTTCTTTCTTTTCAATTTTACTCTGATAGCTGAATTCCTAATTTGGATATTATCTTACTGTTTTTACTTCTAAATTCAATATTTACTTTTATTATGTATTTTTTGATATCTTTATTTAACTTCTCAAATAGTGGCTGGCTTCATTCAAATATTCACTAATTGGCTGGATATCAGAATATTGCCAAGGGCTACACAACATTACCCAATAATAAGAAGGGAAACAAAAGGATATGGGGAGAGGAGGATTTTAAGAATGTTTTTGGGTGAGATTGACTATAACTATTTGTCTGAAATACCCAGAACACCTACACCCTTGAGAGGTGTGGAAGGGATAAATACACTTAGAAGGAGTAATTAGGTTGTCCAAAAGGAAGATTTTTTATGATTCGAGAAAATATTGATGGACTTATAAAAAGATAACTGGCAAAAATTATGACCAAAAGCTTAATAATAGTACTGGGGGAAAAACACAGTAAAGCACAACATTAGGAGTGTGAAAGCAAAAGAAAGAAAAGAACTGGATTCTGGGTTCTTCTTCATGGCTTTGTGTCCTCTGCTTTTGGATGCCTATGTAACTTTGCCAGACCTCTCTTGCCGTGTGACCTGCAGGTATTGGGAGAGTCACAGCTAAGATGTCAGGACATCCTGGAAACCAGAAAATGCACACATTGTCTATGAAACCCAAGTCAGGAATCTAGCTGGAAGTAAATATCCCATACAGAGACTTGGCCCTCTGAAAGGGGGCCAAGAAACAAAGCCAACTGACCAGTATAAACTATGGTCAAACCTCAAAGATAAATAAGGAATATAGAAACAAAAAACTCTATGCAACAACTTTGTTGTCAATAAAATAAAGTTTATTGAAAATAAATTTCAATATAGTTGACAACAATTTCACAAAGATAAAGGAACATCAGCCCTCTCAGATGAGAAATAATGAATGCAAGAATTCTGGCAATGGCAATTCAAAATGTAAGAGTGCCTCCTTACCTCCAAGCTATCACACTAGCTCCCCAGCAATGGTTCTTAACCAGATTGAAATGACTAAAATGATAGACAGAATTCAGAATCTAGATGACAAGGAAGCTCCATAAGATTCAGAAGAAAGTTGAAATACAATCCATGTAAGCCAGTAAAATGATACAGGAGTTGAAAGACAACATAGCCATCTTAAGAAAAAACCAGTTGAACTCTGGGATTGAAAGTTTCATTGCAGGGATTTCATAATAGAGGTG
Source organism: Piliocolobus tephrosceles (assembly GCF_002776525.5). Taxonomy (NCBI): domain Eukaryota; kingdom Metazoa; phylum Chordata; class Mammalia; order Primates; family Cercopithecidae; genus Piliocolobus; species Piliocolobus tephrosceles. The sequence continues at coordinate 23,632,365 of NC_045436.1, read as the reverse complement.
GAATCAGTAACAACAGAACAGAGCAAGCTGAGAAAAGAATCTCAGAGCTTGCAAACCAGTCCTTCAAATCAACCCAATCAGACCAAAAAATTAAAATAAAAATAAAAAGGAAGAAAAAAATTTTAAAATGAACAAAATCTCCAAGAAATACAAAATGTAAAGAGTCCAAACCTATGACTTATTGGCATTCCTGAGAGATAAGAGAGAGTAAGAAAATTGGAAAATGGTATTTAATGATATAGTCAATGAAAATTTCCGTAGTCTTACTAGAGAGGGCAACATGAAAATTCAGTAAATTCAGAAAACTCTGATATTGCATAAAATGATTAACTTAAGGACACGTAGTCATCAGATTTTCCAAGGTCCATGAGAAATAAAACATTCTTAAAGGAAGCTAGAGAAAAAGGGCAGGCCATTTACAAAAGGAAACCCATAAAGCTAACAGCAGACTTCTTAACAGAAAGGCTACAAGCTAGAAGAGACTGGGGACCTATATTCTGCATCTTTATTGAAATAAATTTCAAGCAAGAATGTCATATGCTGCCAAACTAAGTTTCATAAGTGAAGGAAAAATACAATATTTTCCAGAAAAGCAATGCTATGGGAAGTTAATACCATTAGACCAGCCTTTCAGGAGGTCTTTAAGGGAGTTCTAAATATGGAAATGAAAGAACACTACCTAATTACTGGGAGAACACACTTCCAATATTTCAATGTAAATTCTGTTTTCCTTAAGTGTTGGCCAGCTGAGAAATAAAGAGAAAGAGTACAAAGAGAGGAATTTTTCAGCTGAGTCGCTGGAGGTGACATCATATATTGGTAGGACCATTATGCCCACCTGAGCCTCAAACCAGCAAGTTTTTCATTAAGGGTTTCAAAAGGGGAGGGGTTCTAAAACAGGGAGTAGATACAAAGATCATACACTTCAAAGGACAGAAAGCCAAACAAAGATCACATACTTCTGAGGGAACAGGACAAATGGCAAAAGCAGAACTACTGATAAGGGTCCAACAAAGATCACAAGGCAAAGGACAAAAGCAGAACTACTGATAAGGGTCTATGTTCAATGGTGCACGTATTATCTTCATAAACATCTTAAACAACAGAAAACAGGGTTGAGAGCAGAGAACCGGTCTGACCGTAAATTTACTGGGGTGGAGTTTTTCCCCACCCTAATAAGCCTTAGGGTACTGCAGGAGACCACGGCATATCTCAGTCCTTATCTCGACCGCATAAGGCAGACATTCCGAGAGTGGCTGTTTATAGACCTCCCCCCAGAAATGCATTCCTTTCCTAGGGTATTAATATTAATATTCCTTGCTAGGAAAAGAATTTAGCAATATCTCTCCTACTTGAATGTCCATTTATAGGCTCTCTGCAAAAAGAAAAATATGGCTCTTTTTGCCCAACCCCACAGGCAGTCAGACCTTATGGTTGTCTTCCCTTGTTCCCTACAAATTGCTGTTATTCTGTTCTTTTTCAAGGTGCACTGATTTCATATTGTTCAAATACACATGTTTTACAATCAATTTGTACAGTTAACACAATTATCGCAGTGATCCTGAGGTGACATACATCCTCAGCTTACAAACATAACAGGATTAAGAGATTAAAGTGAAGACAGGCATAAGAAATTATAAAAGTATTATTTGGGAACTGATAAATGTCCATGAAATCTACATGATTTATGTTCCTCTGCCACAGCTCAAGCCAGTCCCTCCATTCAGGGTCCCTGACTTCCCACCACACATGATACCACAAAAACACACTAAAGTACATAGCCCACAGACCCTACAGAGCAGCTACACAATTGCATCTACAAAGCAACCAGCTAACAACAGACAGGATCAAAACCTCAAATACCAGTATTAACCTTAAATGTAAACAATCTAAACCCCCCCACTTAAAAGGCACAGAGTGGCAAGTTAGACAAAAATATAAGACCCAACCAACTGCTGTCTTCAAGAGACCCATCTCAGATGTAATGATACCCATAGGCTCAAAGTAAAGAGAAGGAGAAAGATCTATCAAGCAAATGGAAATGAAAAAGAGCAGGGGTTGTTGTTCTTACATTAGATAAAACAGACTTTAAACCAACAATAGTCAGTAAGGACAAAGAAGGGCATTACATAGTGATAAAGGATTCAATTCACAAGAAGACTTCACTATCCAAAATATATAGGCATCCAATTTTGGAGTACCCAGATTCATCAAACAAGCACTTCTAGATCTATGAAAAACTTAGCCACACATAATAGTGGGGGAATTTCAGCACTTCACTAACAGCTTTAGACAGATCATTGAGGCAGAATACCAACAAAGAAATTCTGGATTTTAACTCAACACTTGACCAGTTGTACCTAATAGACATCTAGAGAATATTCCTCCCAACAACTGAACAATATACATTCTTCTCATCTCCACATGGAACATACTCAAAGATCAACCACATGCTTGGCCATAGAACAAGTCTCAATAAATTTTAAAAAATTGAAATAATATCTAGCATACTCTTGGACCACAGTGCAATAAAAATAGAAACTAATAACAGGAATATCTTTCAAAACTACACTATTGCATGGAAATTAAACAACTTGCTCCTGAGTGACTTGGATGAAACCTACAATTAAGGCAGAAATTAAAAAGTTATTTGAAATTAATGAAAACAGAGACACAACATATCTAAATCTTTAGGATGCAGCAAAAACTTTGTTAATAGGAAAGCTTATAGTTTTAAACACCTACCTCAAGAAATTAGAAATATCTCAAATTAATGATCTAATATCACACCAGAGGAACCAGAGAAACAAGAACAAACTAACCCAAAAAGTAGCAGAAGAAAAGAAATAACTAAATTCGAGCAGAGCTCAATGAAATTAAGACACAAAAATCCATAGAAAAGATCAACAAAATCAAAGTTGGTTGTTTCAAAGAATAAACAATATTGGTAGATCACTAGTTAGATTAACAAATAGAAAGAAGATCCAAAATAGCCCAATTAGAAATGACAAGGATGATATTACAACAGATCCCAAGAAAATACAAAAAATTCCTCAGAGACTATTATGAAACCTCTATGTTCACAAACTAGAAAATGTGGTAGAAACACACAACCTCCCAAGATTAAACCAGAAAGAAACTGAAATCCTGAACAGACCAATAATGAATTGTGAAATTGAATCAACAGTAAAAAAAAAAAAAAAAAAAAAAAAAATACTGTAAACAAGCAAACAAAAACCCTGGAATAGAGGTATTTACAGCCAAATTCTACCAGAGTTACAAATAACTGGTATCAGTTCTACTGAAACTATTCCAAAATGTCAAGGAGGAGGGACTCCTCCCTAACTCATTCTAGGAAGCCAGCATTATCCTGATACCAAAATCTGGCAGAGACACACTGAACAAAGAAGACTTCAGGCCAATATTCCTGATGAACATAGATGCAAAAATTCTCAACAAAATACTAGCAAACCAAATCCAGCAATATATCAAAAAGTTAATTCACCACAATCATATAGGTTTTATTCCTGAGAAGCAAGGTTGTTTTAACATTTTCAAATCAATAAATGTGATTCACCACATAAACACAATTTAAAAATACCTACGATCATCTCAATAGATGCAGAAAAATCTTTTGATGTAATCCAGCCTCCCTTCAGGATAAAAGCCCTCAACAAACTAGGCATCAAAGAAACATGTTTCAGAATAATAAGAGCCAACTCTGACAAGCCCACAGCCAACATCATACTGAACAGGCCAATACTGGAAGCCATTCCCTTGAGAACTGGAACAAGACAAGCATGCCTACTCTCACCATTCCTACTTGAACATGGTACTGGAGGTTCTAGCTAGAGCAATCAGGCAAGAGAAAGAAATAACAGGCATCTAAGTAGGAAATAAAGTCAAACTATGTCTCTTCACTGACAATATGACTCAATACTTAGAAGACCCTAAAGATCCCACCAAAAGGCTCCCAGAACTGATAAACAACTTCAGTAAAGTTTCAGGATACAAACTCACCGTACAAAAATCGGTAGCATTTTTACACACTAACAGTGTTCAAGCTGAGAACCAAATCAGGAACATGATCCTGTTTACATTCACCACAGAAAGAATAAAATATCTAGAAATACATCTAACAAAGGAGGTGAAAGATCTCTACAAGGGGAACTACAAAACACAGTTGAAATAAATCAGAAATGATAGAAATGACACAGTTTAAAGAAATCAGAAATGAATGGAAAAACCTTCCGTGCTCATGACTGAAAGAAACAACATTCTTAAAATGGCCATACTGCCTAAAGTAATTTACAGATTCAGCACGATTCCTGTCAAACAACCAATGTCATTTTTCACTGAATTAGGAAAAAACTATTCTAAAATTCATAGGGAACCCCAAAAGAACCTAAATAGTTAAAGTAATCCTATCCAAAAGAACAGAGCCAGAGGCATCACATTACCTGACTTTGAACTATACTGCAAGGCTATAGTAACCAAAATAGCATGGTACTGGTACAAAAACAGACACAAAGACCAATGGAATAGAGCAGAGAACTCAGAAACAAAGCTGAGTACCTATAACCATCTGATCTTCAACAAACTTGGCAAAAATAAGCAGAGGGGAAAGGACACCTTATTAAATAAATGGTGTGTGGATAACTGTCTAGCCACATGCAGAAGAATGAAACTCGACCTCTACCTGCCACCATATACAGAAATTAACTCAAGCTGGATTAAAGAATTAAGTGTAAGATCTCAAAATATAAAAATCCTGGAAGAAAAGCTAGGAAATGTTCTTCTTGCCATTAGCAAAAATTTATGGCTAAGTTCTAAAAAAAAAATGCAATAAAAACAAAAATTAACAAGTGGGATCTAATCAAATTGAAGAGCTTCTGAACAAGAGAGACTGTCAACAGAGTAAACAAGCAGCTTATGGAATGGGAGAAAATATTTTCAAACTGTTCATCTAAAAAAGGTCTAATGTCCAAAATGCATAAGGAGCTTAAATCCATAAACAAAAAATAAATAACTCCATTAAAATGTGGGCAAAGGACATTAACAGACACTTCTCAAAAGAAGACATACAAGTAGTGAACAAACACGAAAAAATTCTCAGCATCACTAATCATTATCTTCATCAGTTTTTCATAATCAGGGGAAAATAGCTGAATGATTTAATAGACTCGTCAGGAGTTCAAGACCAGTCTGACCAAGATGGCAAAACCCCGTCTCTATTAAAAATACAAAACTTACCTGTGTGTGGTGGCAGGCGCCTGTAATCCCAGCTACTTGGGAGGCTGAGGCAGAGAATTACTTGAACCTGGGGGGTAGAGGTTGTAGTGAGCTGAGATCACGCCACTGCCCTCCAGCCTGGGCAAAGAGAGAGACTACATCTCAAAGAAAAAAAAGAAAAAAGAAAATAAGAAGAAGGATTAGAGGACAGGGAGCACTAGCAAACCACCTGAATAAAAACAAAAGGGTAGAACAAAGCCATGATCACTGGATAATTGGAAAGCTGACAAGACTGGAGCAAAGGATCAAACCAGACTTTGAAGGGTGGGGACCTCTCAACTTTATGGCTTATGGAAATCACCCAGCATTCCAGTTAAAATGCAGATTTAGGGGTTCTGTCTTCAGGGAATATGTTCCAATGGCAACAGGTTAGGCTCAGGAATCAACATTTTTTTCTAACTTTCCATTAACTCTAATGTTCACACTCAGAAATCTTACCAGGGAAGATGGAGATATTTGTTGGCGATTTTGCAAAAGAGTGATGTTAAAAGCGTTCCAGAAAGATTAATCTGGTTGAGTGGCATGCCAGAGGCCAGTATGAAAGCTACTAATTAGTTCAGCTCAGAGGTGGTGAGAGCGTGACGGGACATGCTGACAGGAACATTAGAAGGGCAGAAAAGTTACTAGGGGTGTGTAGAGGGCAGAGTCAGTGGAATTTGATGATTCACACTGAACATTGGCTAGAGAAGAGGAGTAGAGCAATGCAAAGCTGATGTACTAAGATATAACTAGAAAGAAAAACAATTTTAAGGCAATAGATAGACTTTATATTGAATTTATCCTTTATCTGGTCATGATTAGCCTATTTAAGTTTTATTTGGGTGTTTACATAGCATAATGATAAAATGACTAGAATTTTATTATTAATGATACTATTATTATTTAATATTAATGATAAAATGCCTAGAATTCTAAGTTAGAATTCCACTTTCTAACTTAGGCAAGTTTCTTCACTGCACTGCACTTCAGTTATCTTTACAAGGGGAGAACCATCATTACAGAGTTGTTACGGAAAATAAGTGCACATACAGTGCTGTTTTTCATCCCTTCTCTAAGATGTAAACATCAGAGAAAAGTTTCTATGAGCGTTTTACCTGTCTTTGGTCTCCAAATTTTGTTCCCTGAGCAAGAGTTTTATGTTTATATGTCTTTTTCTTTTACAATGTAACATTTCTAAACAAGAAGTAAATATCTAAATTTCGGAGGTTGTTTTGACTGTTTTTGAAGAAATATTACAGTAGTAGCCATCATATGATATACCTAAAGGACTGCCATTCTTGTAATAGTAAACAAACTGCTTGTTGTCAAAGGATTTCAGAATACACTTCTTCTGTTCCTATTGCCAATTCTGAATTCTTATCTCTGATTCCTAATTCATCAATTCTCTGCATAGGAATACAGACTAAGCAAGTGATTGGTGAAAACACTTTTCCCCCCCACTATTCTATAGAGTAAGGTTATCTGTTTAAGGTTCAAACCTTACTCTTTTTGGGCTAAGGACTATTTTTTGCCAAAATAGTTAGGTACATGAATATTTAACTGAATGTGAAAGTATTGACTTTATCCCAGAGAACAATCTAAGTCAATTTTACCACATTCAATGGCCTAAAAGGGGAAGACGATGAGTTTTGCCATGTCAATTTCTTTTAAAGAAAACTATTTCAATAATAATGTTTTCTACCAAAATGTTATTTTTTTTCTATCTGTGAGATAGGATTGTTGTAGTAGTGCATCTTTTAAATTAAAAGTCAGAGTTTCTCCCACCCTATGATTGTAGCAATAGTTATGATGACCTACATAGAGAACTGTGTTACCTTGAGTCAAATAAATATTGATTGTGGTTTAGAAAGCTACTTTTATTGCTGCCTGAGTGGTGAAAAGAAAGAATATAAATGTGTATGTATTAAGCCTTGTAGAACCTCGAAGTGTTTTGAGCTGGGAAAAATTAAATTTCACATTCAGATGCTTTGAGTTTAGCAAAACTCAAAATGTATTTTGAAAACTGCTTTCTCCCTTAAGTTTATACCTCTGAGTATTTTAAGTAATATTATTTTTGTTTCTGAGTTATTTTCAACATGTTATCAGAGATTTTTGATAACCATGGGATGTTTTTCTTTGAATCTGGAAATTTTATCTTGCCAATATTAAATTGTATTCTATTCCAGAAAGCCTGAGATCAGTTTACAATTTTTAATTGGTTTCTTGATGGTTGACCAGATCTCTTCGGTCATTCATTTTATGTATTTAATTTTATTGAAATGCTTAAGTAGTCTATCTTATCTTTATAAATGTAGTTTTACCTTTATGTATTTCAGTAGACATTCATTTGGAAAGAGTTTACAACTCTAAGCCATTAAGCATCAGGATTGCTGTATCTTTTATTTGATGGGGGTGGAGTGCATAACGTTATAAGGATTTATACGTACACACATTTTTGAAAAATGCTGCATATATGTTGTTTATATTCAAATGGGTTCCAGTGTCAACAGTTCTAGCTTTAAAGCAAGTTCTGAGAAAAAATATATGAAAAAATCTTCTCTTTCTTCAAATCAATAAAAGTTATGATAGCAGAGAATGTCATAAATTGGTTGTGGGGTTTTTGGTTATTATTTTAGAGGTAACCTAACACACATTATTCAGGGCCTGCTTTTCTCTCCCTTGAGGAATCTATAGCATTCTTGATGTCATGAAAATAGACCACAAGGTTGGAATTCTTAATCACTGTACTTGAATGGACTTTTTTTTATTAAAGTGTTAACTGATTAATTTTTATTAACTTATTAAAGTTCAACTGGTCCTTTGAAGAATCTTGTATGTATTCTCACTTGGACATATTCTTTTTTTTTATTATTATACTTTAAGTTCTAGGGTACATGTGCACAACGTGCAGGTTTGTTACATATGTATACTTGTGCCATGTTGGTGTGCTGCACCCATCAACTTGTCAGCACCCATCAACTCGCACTTGTACATATTCTTATCATATCAAGTATATTAGAAGTTGTTACTCCCACGTAGGGTCTTAATCTGTGTAATGTTGTATGTATAATTTTACAGAAATTTGTAGTTCCTACACGGATTTTCATCCTACGTAACTCTAAGGAAATTCATTGGCCTGAAATACACATGCTACAAAGGATGCTAAATAAGTCTCATTACTTTATAAGATGTAAACATTGAGCTTTTTGAGTGTTCTAAGGCTGTAGAAGACCTCTTTTTTGAATTAAATTTGTTAAGAATGTTTTAGTCTTTGCTTTTGTCTATTTGTAACTCATCAGATGATATTTATGTTTATTATTTACTTTTGTGATTAGAGATGCTCTATTCTATTTAAACATATTTTAATACATTGTAAACATTGCTGTTTTCTTGTGGAATCTTTTTTTCTTTGATTTCTAACAAAATCAGGAAGGAATATAAACATAAACATTCACAGTGGTTTTGGAAATGAACCAGTGGGAATCTACCACAACAGTGTTTAACTGAAATATGACTACATATAATATTCCAAAGCAGGTGAATTATTTGAGACATTTAAACTCTATTTGAGAATATTAATTCCCATACTCAATATTTATTTTCTTCTGGAAAGTGGAAGTGGAGGAGGAGGTTGGGTTAAAACCTTTTTTCTTCGCAGGAGGTGTAAGAATGCTACCATTTAAAACAGACATTATTCGTTTGACCATGTATGACTGGACTCTAAGAGTCTTTCCCTTTACTTTTTTAACCTATTCAGATTTCCTAACAATGTTAGGAAGCATACTGTAAGATCAATCAATCAATCACATTATTTAAGTGATTATAATTATTCTTCACTGGTAATCTATCATGTACAACAGGAACTGGAATTCATGGGGGTTTCCCTCCCAAGATTATTCAGTGTGTGTTGTCAGTATTAGATTTCCCTTGGCCAGTCCAGGCAGCTTAGCTAGTGATATCACCCCCTTTCATGTCCCTAAGGACTCTAGGCCCCTGCTTGTCATGCCCCTTCGGTCCATAGGTGCTGCATCTACAATCAAAAATGGTCAAGAATATCATGAGGGTGCCCAAGGCTTTCATTTGATGTCAGACATATTACTCCATTCTCATTGTTGTGTGACAGTACCCCAAGTCCTCTGATGATCAGGTTAAAGGATTCTGCCAAGATGGCGACTCCTTATCTTGCCTGCTGCTCATTTTGCACAAAGATCCCAAAGTGCCCAGAATTAGCTTAAAATTCAGTGGCATTCTTGCCATGGCTTCTGGTAGAAAAGTGCTTTTCTGTGAATCAGGATATCTGAATGCTGAGAGTCCAGAAACGTGGGGGATGAGAAGCCCAAATATCTCAGTGGGTCACTGCGAGTGCTGGCTTTTCCCTTTGGCTTTTTATTGTGATGCAAGTCTCATTCAGCCTTTTAAAATTTTTAAAAAATTTTAGATGTTTTCTTCTTATCCAATTTAAGGGTGTTGCCTCTTCCTCTCAAGCTCTGCCAGAGGGCGAAATAGTTGGTATGTCCTGTCTCTTTTTGGAGGGGCTTGCCACTAGATGGAATTCAGCTTATCTTTGTAATGTTAGCTCTCTGGGTTCCAGAAAAATTACAGTTTTGTCGGTGATCTGTTTTTTGTTTTTCATTTACATGGTTAGAGTGAGAACAGCATTCTCTTCCAGCTTTGTGTAGCCTACATATAAGTAGAACCATCAGAATAATTGTTTTTAAGTTGATATCTTGCCTGGGGTGGGGAATGTGGATTGCAGTCCAAGAGGCTTTCCCTCTAGGACAGATTGCCTGAGCTAAGGCAGCAATCTGGAAGTTGTGCCAGCTACCTGTGTGAATCATACTTATATATTTTATGACCTGGAAAATAACCATCAGGTAGATCACAGACTTAGTGGACAGACTATGAGTCAATCCAGGGACAAGACTCAATTTATTAGTTCCAGGAGAACCCATGAAAACTCTTTGATTTTCCATGTATCAGTGTCAATGACCCTGTTTCCAACAGTTTTTAAAATGCCTGTATGTGGTTATCCAGAGATATGACTGTTGGCACCTTTGTGGAAGGACTTTAGAATCATTATCATGTATTCTTTTCATGGTGCTGCAGGATTGTTCCTCCTGGAAATCTGGTTTTTTTTACTTCAGCATATGGGTTCCAGGTTTGAAAACTGGCTCATATCCTGAATCTCAGTAAGATATTTTTGGATGGTAGGTGGTAGGGTGGGGAGTAAATACACTCTGTCTTCTGATCATCCAGCATCCATTCTTGTAATTGTACACCCTGAATAATACCCTTGGTTGACTGTCCATCTATTTTGCTTCTTGGACACCATGTTCTGTTAACTATCTCGTAACTCTCTAAGGGTCAGTGTTCCTACATGTGACTACAATTTTGACGGGCATTATAATTGCCTCTACCTGGCTTATAATAATTGGATATTACCCTATCTATCTTTTCAGGATTCCATCATGTCCATTGTTGTCAGTGAGCCCATTCCATAACACCACCTTCTACCATCAGTCTTGGCCTTCAGAGGAGCATCAAGTCTGAACTTCTTAGTGATGTTGTTTTTCCTTTCACCAGCGTGTTTCTTATAGCCATGGTAAATGGTCTATCTTTAGGGCCTTTGTATGAAGTATAGTCATCTAATGGGCATTCTGGCTGAGAATAGTATATTTGTTCAAGCATGCTTACTTCTCTGAGCCTTTTAATCTCCCTGGCATTTCTCTATTACTTAATGCCGGTCCGTGCTTTATTATTTCTTCCAGGAGCCATCTGTTTTAGTCAGGGTTCTCTAGAGGGACAGAACTAATAAGATATATGTATATATGAAAGGCAGTTTATTAGAGAGAATTGGCTCACACTATCAAAAGCTGAAGTCCCATGATAGGCCATCTGCAAGCTGGGGTTGAAAGAAGCCAGTAGTGGCTCAGTCCAAGTCTAAAAGCCTCAAAGAAGGGAAGCTGATGGTGCAGCCTTCAGCATCTTAAAGCATGTTTGCATTGTCTTTCAGTCTCCTTTTAAGGGCATCAAATCCTGTATCCCAGGATGGTGCTATCAAATAAATAAATTCTTATGCAATTTCATGTTCTACCTTTGGAATTGAGTCCTTGAGTATTCTCTGGGCTACGAGTAGGCAAGGTTTTGTAGATCCTTTTGGCTACAGCCCCTTGCTTCCTGTTCCAGGAGCAATTCATTCTGCTTAGGTTATGTTGTGATTTAACCCTATTATTGGTTTAATGGCTGGAAAGAGTAAGTAAGGGCAGATCTTGAGGGGTGCATGTTGCCTTTCAGAAGAGAAAATATTGCACTATCTTTAACAAGGGAGTAAGCATTAGTTCTATTTTTTTTCTTTTTTGAGATGGAGTCTTGCTGTGTTGCCCAGGCTGGAGTGCAGTGGTACGATATTGGATCACTGCAACCTCCACCTCCTGGATTCAAGTAATTCTCCTGTCTCAGCCTCCCAAGCAACTGGAAATACAGGTGCAAGCTGCCATGCCCAGCTAATTTTTGTATTTTAAATAGAGATGGGGTTTCGCCATATTGGTCAGGCTGGTTTCAAACTCCTGATCTCAGGTGATCTACCTGCCTTGGCCTCCCAAACTGCTGGGATTACAGGCATGAGCCTCTGTGCCCAACCAGCATCAGTTCTTAATAGGATCAGAGAAGTGTGGAGTTTCAAGATTATATTTTTTCATCCCATGTGTCTGGGTTTCCAAGTAGAACTGTACCCTGGCATAGCTGACCTGCTGAGATTGAGAGGCCAACCCTATCTGGACACTCTGTAACTCTTAGGATTAAGTCCTGGACCTCATCTTTAGTTTTCTCTGCTATCAAGCTATAGGAGATGACAGTATTTATATATACTACCGAGAAGGTTATCTGGCTTTCACTCATAGCTTTTAATGTTTCATTAATTGTGGCCATTCTTTTGTTAACATTTAACAAGCATCAATGGAGTTTAGCATTAGCTACCCAATTTACTATCCTTAGAGTTACTATTTTCCCTGTATTGCACAAACACCAGATATATAACACCAGCATTTATTCTTACAATTTACCATCAGTACAAGAGAAAGATTTAATAATTATACTCACATTATATACCAGAGACTGTTTTTTGCTCGAGTTCCAACCCAGATTGGGATTCTCATTGCCAGCTCCAAATCTTCATTGCCAAAATACCACTGCAGTGCCTGCTTATGTGGACCAGTATTGGCACCAACTGTCACAGGTTGCGTTGCTTAGGAGGCAGACCCTGTGATAGAGATTATTATGTTGGGGGTTCTCAGGGACGGTTCTTAGGATCACCACTTGTGAAAAGGAAGGGAAGGATGCAGGTGTGGGGAGAGGAATTTATTGGGATACAATGTAGTTTCAGTGCAGGTCTTAGACAAATCTGAAGCCCTGATGCTAGTATGACCCATCAGAGATGTCTCATGTTGGTTGGAAGGAGCTATGCCCTTATATACCCTTCTGGACCAGTCATTAGATGCTGGCTACCCACAGGAAGCGGGTTTGGCTATGGATGAGACCGCTTTTCAGCCAAGAGAGCTGACAGCTGAAGTCTTTCAGTCAACAGCCTTCCCAGAATCTGGGAATAAATTATTCAATCTTGAGGTTGGAACTGGGCAGACCATCAAAGCATCCTCTAAAAAACACCATGGAAAAAACTAGTAGTAGTACCCCTCCCCACTCTACCCCTGCCCAAACCCTTTTCATATTTATAGGGGCAGTAGAGGCAGGGAACATCTAAGATACTGTATAAGAAAAGAAATATGCCCTTAAATATAATACTATGCCTAGATACATTTACAAGCAATTTCTGCCAGCTGTTTAAGGAAAAAATAATTCTAACTTATACAAATTGTCTGAATGACTAAAAAAGAAATAATGTCTTCCAGCTCATTTTATAAGGTGAGTATAAGGGACAATGAAAATAAAAGAAAAAATATTATGGGTTAGATCTCTTATAAAGTTAAATGCTAAAATCCAAAATGGGAACTAAGGGGTTTCTTTAACTTGATAAAGTACCTGCCAGAATCTTTTAGCTAAAACCATAGTCAGTGGGAAACTAGTAGAAGCCTCTTCAAAAGTTATAAGACGACTGGGATTGATGGCTCATGCCTGTAATTCCAACACTTTGGGAGGCTGAGGCAGGTGGATCACCTGAGGTCAGTGGTTCAAGACCAGCCTGGCCAATATGCTGAAACCATGTCTCTACTGAAAATACAAAACTTAGCCGGGTGTGGTGGTGTGCGCCTGTAACCCCAGCTACTGAGGAGGCTGAGACAGGAGAATTGCTGGAACCGGGAGGCAGAGGTTGCAATAAGCCGAGATCATACTACTGCACTCCAGCCTGGGCAACAGAGTGAGACTCCATCTCAAAAAAAAAAAAAAAAAAAAAAAAAAGGTTAGAAGGCAAGTATTCCTGCCATCACTACTTATATTCACTATTATGGTTTGGATTCTAGCATTTAGTTGAAACACACATACACAGAGCAACTGAAAAGAATGAATACAATACTACTTTCAGATGGTAAAAGTGACTTCACAGGAAATGCAAGAGATCCATTGGAGGCAATGGAAATGTTCAGGATGTCTGATGAATACAGGATCAAAGTATAACAATTCTTTTATTGTATCTAAGGAACACTTAGAAAATATAATTTAACATGTTAATATTTGTTAAAGAAATACAGTCTGCAAGTTTACCTAGAAATGAATTTAACAAGACATACATTAGGAAGAAAAAGTGATACCTTTATGGGAAGATATAAATAAAACCAAAATAAATTGAACTATAATCTTTAAAATGACAATTATTCTTATATTAATTTACATAGATAATTCTAATCAAGGTCTCATTGGTGTTTTCTTGTAACTTGACTGTCTGCTTCTAAAATTTATATAGAAAATCATATTGCTAAAAAAAACTGAGAAAAATTTGATAACATAGGTATGGGACTAATTCTATTAGATATAAAGAGTCATATAAAGTGATTGTTACCAGTATAGTAGGGTATTAAAGCTATACACCAATGAAACAGAATAAAAGGCTTAGATATATGACAGAGACAGTATTGAAAATATTTGGAAAAGGGATAGAGGTTCTTTACATGGAACTGGGAGAGTTAGTTATCCATGTAGATCACGCATGTCCAACCTGTGGCCTGTGGGCTGGTGCAGCCCAGGACGGCTTTGAATGCAACTCAACACAAAATCGTATTTTTTAAAAAAACATTATGGTTTTTTTTTTTTTTTTTGAATTTTTCTTTTTAGCTCATCACCTATAGTTAGTGTATTTTATGTACGGCCCAAAGCAATTCTTCTAGTGTGGCCCTAGGAAGCCAAAAGATTGGATACCCCTGAATGAAAAGATATTTAATCTTTAACTATAACAAAAGAAAAAATAGATTAATGTGGACTAAAGACATAAATGTTAAAACTTAGATTTTAGGAGTTTTAGGAAATATAAGTGATATGGTTGGCTCTGTGTCCCCCACCTAAATCTCATCTTGAATTGTAATCTCCAGAATCCCCATGTGTTGAAGGCAGGACCTGGTGGGAGGTGATTGGATCATGGGGGGCAGTTTCCCCCATGCTGAAAATTTACTGAGTGAGTTCTTATGAGAGTGAGTTAGTTCTCATGAGATCTGATGATTTTATAAATGTTTGACTGTTCCTCCTACACACACTCTCTCTCGCCTGCCTCCATGTAAGATGTGCTTGCTTTCCCTCCCACCATGATTATTGTAGGTTTCCTGAGGCCTCTCCAACCATGTGGCTCAGTGAGTCAATTAAACCTCTTTCCTTTGTCAATTACCCAGTCATGAACATTTCTTTATAGCAGTGTGAAAATTGACTAATAGAATAGTAAACTACTTTTATGGTCTCAGGAAAAGATGTGTTGCTTAAATGGGACTTAGAAGCCCAAAATATAAAGGGGGAAATGGTTATAAAATGTATTGCATTAAATTAAACAGATTTATTTAAGTTGAATGCACTAAATAAACTACATCCTGTGTAACCCAACACCCATACTGGGAAAAACTTCTTCAATGAGAGAAAATTAATATCTAGCAAAGCTTATAATCAATAAGCATAAGACAAATCTTACAAGAAAATACATCCCAAAGGATAGGAATAGGTCATTCACCAAAAAGGAAGGATCCCCAAAGCATAAATACAAATGTCAGTCTCACTAGTTATGAGGCAATGTGTTGTTTAAAATATATTTCTCTCTATATATGTTTGCAGAATAGATGAGTTGATTTCCTTGCATCCTTTAATTGTGTTTTTAGTGTCACTATGAACTAATGGGTTTAAACATATTTGAAAATGTGTTTCAATCCAATCACTTATTCTATTTATTGATACTCATTATCCCAATTTTGGACAGCAGGAGTTTACACAGTTGTTCCTAAATCTTTTAACATAACACTTTCATCTTTGGAAGCCTTATTGCTTTCTGGCATTACAATAGCCAAGGCTTATTTTACTCAGATTCTGCCTCAACGCTGAAATCATTTTTTTCCAAAAAGCTCTGACTTTTTTAGTTGGGGAGTTTTCTGGGTGCCAGTGGTTTTTATTACCACTGTGTTGGTTGTTCATTTTTTCCAGACTTTTTTTATTAGTGAGAAAGAGGAAATATATATACATATAATTTTTAGTTATGAAATTAATTATAATTTTATATAGATAATTCCAGTTCACTTTTGGGGTCCAAAGCTTTTAATTAACCTCCCTGATTTCAGAATCAACCTTCTTCAAACATAGTAAAAATATGGGTTCTTAAAGATAACAGTTTTTGCTTTTTACACTTTATCTTACAACACATATGCAATCTCAAAATAATATCACTATCACTGCCTACCACCAATAATATGATTATTGAAAAGTTTACTTTTTAAACTTCTTTTGCTTTTAGGATACATTTCAATGAGGATATATATTTAAGTTGCTGTTTTTCTGTTTTTGTTTGTTTGTTTCCAAAGAACTTTGAATGCTTTCTGTCTTTGTGGCTATGTCACCAAATATGTGTATGTATTCATTTGTTTCTTTGCATTAGGCCGTAAGTTGGATTCTGCAAAACTCTCTCCCAATTTTAGCTGTTCTCAGGTTGGTCTGCTATGCTTTCCAATGAGTATCTTGTCAGCGATTTTAACATTTTCCTGTCCCCAGGCCCATCAGAAACCTACTTGCCATCCTTTTTTCCTTTACTCATGTGCCGATACTGTGTGATTCTTGTAGCTGTTTTCACAGAGAAATAGTTGTAAAATAGTTTGCTCCCATCCACTTGTATTTGAAAGTTTGAGGTGATACTTTGTAACCTAGATCTATGCTATATATTGTCTAATGGTCTTTGGTTTTTTTTAATTCTTGCTGTTCTGTGTTTCTATAGCAGAATCAGAGAATATTCCATTATTATGTGGCCATTGCTGATGCCTTTATTACTCTGTATTCAAATTCTAGGCAATTTCTAAAAAAGGTGTATACACGCATATCCTATGACCCACTGATTAACTACTACATATTTTTCCTAGACAAGTCTTCTGCAATACATGGTGTTTACTAGAGCATTGTTTGTATTAGGGAAAAGTTTGATGCTATGTAAATTTATATTAATAGAAAAAGATACAAATAAATGTTATTTTCATATAAAAGACTAACTTAGAAGTTAAGGAAAACTATAATCAAATATGTATAACAAACATTGTATTTTCAATATTGTGCAAAATCATACAGATGAAAAAGAAAACATAGAGTTTAATATTTAAATAAAACTTAAAATTGTTAAGCAAAAAGAAGTACTATACTTTTCCACAGATACATATGAGTTTGGAAGAAGAGAAACATGTACGGGAGTGACAAATACTGTATTTGTGATACTGGTTACTCTGAGAGAACATGGGGCCATTGTAATTAGAAGGGAAACATAGATAGTGTAAGAACTATTCTAATAATAAAGATACAAAATGAAAAATTTGCCAGGCATGTTGGTGTGCACCTGTACTCCTAGTTACTCAGGAGGCTGAGGCAGGAGAATTCCTTGAGCCCAGGAATTTCAGGCTTCCAGTGAACTGTGATTGCACTGTTGCACTTAAGCCTGGGTGACGAAGCGAAACCCTGTTTCTACATAAATGAACAAATAAATATATAAAAAAAGATTTGAGGCAAATTTTGCAAGCTGTTCCGATTTTTGCAAAACTGCGTGGTGAATATGCTTTTCTATACAGTTGAAATACATCATGATTTCTAAATAGAGAGGGAGAACCAGTCTGGTTGACTGGCTGTATTAACATGGATGATGAATGTGACAATCAGAAAGGTTTGGTTAGATGTGAAAACCAGGATAAAAAGACAGTTTGAGAGGCAAGTGTTGAAAGTGCCTATCCAAACTGTATCCATGTTATCATTAAACACTGGAAGCATGTAAGTAATCTTCCTTGTTCTGGCTCCATGTTTAACAAACACCCTTGCGAGCATGGTTTTTCTTCACGTGTTTTTATTAATATTGAGAATACGTTGAGCAGACACTCTGAGTGTCCAATCTGCTTTACAGTTCTTATCATGAGCCGGCACTTTATTTTCACAGTAGCAATGTCATATGCGCTGTCTCAGGGATGTCTGTCTTTCCAAGTGTAATGGATTCTGGAACATGGACAAGACAGAGTTTCTGACTCTGCAAGGCTCAACCCAGACCTTAAATTCAAGCAAATTCATCAAAAGTTTGCATCTCCCTGGAAACATCCTTCTATTCTCTACAGCATATTCTTCTTGAATTTAAGTTAGTGGTCTCTTGTAAAGTAGAAAATTAAAGGCTGTTGCAGACACAGCCTAAGAAAATAAAGTAATTCAAATGTGCAGCCAATTATAGTGATAGGCTGTCATTCAGAAATAACTCAGGATTGTGTGTAGTTAGCACCAAATGGACAGAACTGGTAAGACTAGACACCTTGTGAGCAGTTGCTACGGGAAGATGATTAATTTTGGCAGAGAAGTCTATTTTTAATATTCAAAGTAGCCTTCAAATACCTGAGCCTACTGGAATTTTTTAAATAGTAAATAGAAGGCAAAATAGTCAATTTAAAATGGAGTTTAAGTCGTTAAGAGAGCCTACTTGATGTTCTGACTTACTCATCTCTAAGGGCCATTGCTTTATTTCTGAATTCCTGTTGCCTAGCACAATATCAGAGACAAAATATAAGTTCAATACATTATAAAGATAATTAAATTGTCTCAATGTTTGAGTAAAATAAAATGTTTTAAACAGTTTTTTTTTTTTTTTTAATTCTATTCTTTTTGGAGGGCTTCATTTTAGACATTGGTTTGTTTTGCAAGCCTCCATGGCTTCATTAAAGTGACTTAATATAAATGAGCTCTTTACAAAATTTTAGGCCCAACTGGTAAACTATTGCATTTCTAAAATTTTGCACATGAAAGAGTAACCGATATAATTATCTGAAACTCAGTAAATAACAGCAGCAGATGATAACTGCCTTTGTCCTCTACAGAGTTTTTTTCCCCCATGATTCTTCTCATTTTACTGAAAAGGGGGTTTTCTTTCAGTTAACCAGATAGTTCAATAGATTTTGACATTCACTCCCCAAGAGACAGTGATTACTGAAATGTTTTGGATGTTATATTGTTACAAGCAAAATAAAATGCATGGAAACCTGTGGATTTTTTGTTTGTTTTCCAAAGATTACAAAACGATTCCTTCAACAATTTTTTGCTGTGAATAATTTAAGTGGAAAATTACAGTTCTATCTTGAGTCCAAGACTTACAGAGTTGATAAGCTTTGAGTAAAAGTATGCATTTTAAATTAGTTAATCAGTAATGCTGCAGGGAGATTGGAGGTTTGGATGGGCCAAATTTCCAATTTATATCTACTAGCTGAAACTTATCATGTCAGTTCTAAATATGTAAAATTTAAGAGGACATACTAAGGACTGTGATTTGCAGTTATTTATGAAGATTTTATTTACTTAGTATTCATATGTATCGGGATTCCAACATCTTTTCCTTTATTATCTCAACCAAGCTTTGAAACAACACTGGCAGATTACTCAACATTGAAATTACACCTAGAACATGGGCATAGCCCTAGGTGGTTAATTATGATGAACTCCATTTTCCTTTAGCAAATGTTTTCTTTGCACATCACTTTCATTTTTCAATAAAGTGTATCATCTCTGTCTGCCATTGCAGGCACCATTCCTGTTTCTGCAAACCCAAAAAGAAAAGAATCATCTATATCTTCATTCCCTATATGAGACTTTGCTGTGTTTAAGATGGATCATCAGCATGATTTCAAAGGGAAACTCTTAGATAGATGATGTTTCTGACTCGGAATAATTTTACTTTAAGAAATGACCTGTCATCAGAGTTAACAGACTGCTATATTAAGCAAAGTCTAGAGACCAAATAATATGATAGGCAATAAGAGAATGGGAAGTTTTTTCAGATGTAAATTATATCAGCAAGTTAATAGAATTCATTGATATCAGCATTTTCTGTGCCTCAAATAGAATAATGTCAGTGAGGGTGCCTTATTAATATTAAGCATCATGCATTTAATAACAATATGTGTTACTGACACTATGAAACTTCTAAAGTAAAGCTGTAAAACATTACAAATAATATGGAGAGGAATACTTCATAGATCTCCAATTTTGTGCTTGTTTTAGAGTAAAATTCTCTTTAAATATTCTACCTATTGTTTAACGTCTCTAAGACTATGCAAAGAAGAAATAGAAATCAATATATTTAAGTGAAGTTTCAGAGGGTCGGTGAGTTTTTAAATTTTGGGGAGATTATTTCGCTGAGGCCATGTTGTTTTATGGCTGTGCAGTGTGAGGTATTAACCAAAGAGAAAGGACTCCGGACTTTGATTTGTGCCGAAAGGGAAATCATTTACAAAGATAATAATAACCAGAAAGGTTGTATACAGTTTTTCTCAACCTATCATAAAAATAGACTAAATAAAAATGGGGAAAAGTGAGAAAAAAGATTCTCGTGTTTGTGTGAAGAAATGACCATCCAGTAGGTAAACCATTAAGCCATATATATAAAAAAGAGCAAATTTGTGTGAACAGTCCTACTTCCAGAAAGAGATCAAGATTTACTCCAAGACCTAGTGTCAATATTTAGAAAATAAGGAAACTTAATTCAAAAAGACGTATCAGGGTTGACTCCCACCCTGGCCACAAATGTAAACAATTATAGGCATAAGGGAAGAAAAAACAAATGTTTGCCCTGTCCTTACAAAATGTGTGATGTGGGAAATATAAATAAACCAAATCTTGCTAGTGGTTGATTGTATACTTAATATTTGAGCAGTGTAAGAATGGAAGTTTAAAAAAAAAAACTTGTGAAATACAATAATTTATTTTCTTAAAGCTCAGGAGAGAAAATATTAGGCCATACACACAAAAAAGTTCCAATATTTATTTTTACATTTCTGGATCAAAGCACTTTTCTGTCAATGTTTTCTCTTTTGAGACAAAGAGTTCAGAATGAATATTTGTGGTATGGATGATATTTTAAAAATGTCCTGAGAAATCCTATCCGCAGACATCGTGGGCTATAAATGCAGATTGATATGATATTTCAATGGATCTTTTGTTAGGGGAACAATTTTGTTTTCTGACCTAAATAGAAAGATATGTTTATTTGGAAATTTAGCATTTAATCATATCCACAATGTAAAATTATGTTAAAACAGAAAAGGATTGGAAAAGGCAACATGCTGCTTGTGTCTAAGTTCAGAATGGATTGACCAATTTTGATTCATCTTGAAACTCATAAATATCATGAAAAATGTCTTTATTATCAAATATTTTCATTTTCTGGCGGAACAGTCCTGGTACTGACAGAATGTGTCTGTATCTGTATATGTATATAGATTTGTTTCTCTTACACTTCAGATTCACATCTGATTGTGTATTGAGATTATATTCTATTTCCTGTTTTAAAAAGTAATTGAAGAGGACAGTTTTTTTTTTTTTTTGGCTTTTTCATTGGAATTCGTTAAGATGCTTATATTAATTTTTTGTATTATTATACTTTAAATTCTAGGGTACATGTGCACAACTTGCAGATATGTTACGTATGTATACATATGCCATGTTGGTGTGCTGCACCCATTACATTAGGCATATCTCCGAATACTATCCCTCCCCCTTCCCCCCCCACAATAGGACCCGGTGTGTGATGTTCCCCCTTCCTGTGTCCAAGTGATCTCATTGTTCAGTTCCCACCTATGAGTGAGAACATGCAGTATTTGGTTTTCTGTTCTTGCGATAGTTTGCTGAGAATGATGGTTTCCAGCTGCATCCATGTCCCTACAAAGGACACGAACTCAACCTTTTTTTATGGCTGCATAGTATTCCGTGGTGTATGTGCCACATTTTCTTAATCCAGTCTGTCACCAATGGACATTTGGGTTGATTCCAAGTCTTTGCTATTGTGAATAGTGCTGCAATAAACATACGTGTGCATGTGTCTTTATAGCAGCATGACTTATAATCCTTTGGGTATATCCCCAGTAATGGGATGGCTGGGTCAAATGGTATTTCTAGTTCTAAATCCTTGAGGAATCACCAGACTGTTTTCCACAATGGTTGAACTAGTTTACACCCACCAACAGTGTAAAATTGTTCCTATTTCTCCACATCCTCTCCAGCACTTGTTGTTTCCTGATTTTTTAATGATTTCCATTCTAACTGGTGTGAGATGGTATCTCACTGGTTTTGATTTGCATTTCTCTGATGGCGAGTGATGATGAGCGTTTCTTCATGTGTCTGTTGAAGAAGACTGTGTTTAACTCGAAGAGCAGTTCTATGCCTTTTGAAGGAACTTCTTAATTTGAAGTATGTTTGGACAGTTTCTTTCTTTATTTGTTTCTTCCTAGAGTCAGTTATCAAAAGTCTAGTTTTCTTATATTGTACTCCTACCATCCTTCAATAATTCTGCACTGGGTAAGGACATATTGTTTTCAAATGGTCAGGTAAAAATCAAGTTACCTAGATGCACCTTCCAATCCAGTGTGCTAGGAAAGGATGAGTAAACAATTTTAATTAACTTACTAGTACTTTACTGCAAGCACACTTTTTAATTGTAGATTACATGATTTGGTTGATTTTATGTGGTAGTGTATGATAAAAGTGGAAAAGTAGATTTTGAAAAAAATATGATAATGTTTTAAATACAACATTGCATGGGATGCCTTTGTATGAACAAACACTAAAATAATTGGACTACAAGTACTTTCTTTTCTATTAGAAATTTAGGAAAGATACATACTACCTTAAAACATGTCTTTTTTCTGAAGAATATTTCTGATTCTATATAAAATATTTTCGTATTTATTTTTCTATTGTATCAAGAGCCTTTAAAATTTTTGATAATTGTTTATCAAATTTGGAATTTATAATAACTTTGTGTGTCATGTTGGGGGAAATTTATTCTATGCACATGAAATGCCACCAGAAAATTATTTTCTCTTTTAACTGGTATAAGATTAGCTAATATGGATGTCTTAGAACTTTTGCCAGGTCTTACTTTTCCTTGGGAATTTGCTCAGTGGCTGTCAATCATGTAAAAATAGTTGACTTTTGAGACTTCACTGTTGCCTTTGTCTGAGAAAATTTTCATTATGCCTTCATTGTGAGCAAGAACAGTCAGAGCAGCCTTCTCAGACCTTCACATGACATCATCTTTCCTCCCGAAATCCAGTATCAATAAAAGCAGAAAGCTTAAACTGTATATGGAAAAAGTGTAATGAACATATGCTCTTGGCTGTTGTTGAATCTTTGAGCTATCTGTTCCAATCCCATAAATTTCAAGATAATGAATCTTCTAGCTCAATCATGTATTTCCTGGGCATGTAAGTGTGGTGTCTGGAGTAAAGGGGACACAATTCCCGTAATTATATTTAATAATATATGCTGCTAAAATAAGAAAAGAAAGGTAACTGTCTTTTAATTGCTTTAAAAATGTTTATAACACTAATCCATTAGAGATTGAGGAGCTTGGACATATTTATTCTTGGAATAGTTAAATATCTAATATATGGGTTCTTTTTTTTTTAATATACTTTAAGTTCTAGGGTACATGTGCATAGCGTGCAGGTTTGTTACATATGTATACTTGTGCCATGTTGGTGTGCTGCACCCATCAACTCGTCAGCACCCATCAATTCATCATTTATATCAGGTATAATTCCCAATGCAATCCCTCCCCCCTCCCCCCTCCCCATGATAGGCCCCGGTGTGTGATGTTCCCCTTCCCGAGCCCAAGTGATCTCATTGTTCAGTTCCCACCTATGAGTGAGAACATGCGGTGTTTGGTTTTCTGTTCTTGTGATAGTTTGCTAAGAATTTCTTAAGGTAAATTTGTCAAATAGGTAGCACATGCAGCCTCATAAACTCTTACATGGACTCTTGTTATACACAACTTATACTTCAATTCATGGTATATTCTCATTCACAATTTTGTGCCTCAAAATGTGTATATTGAAGACCTATTTATTTCTGGTCCTGTAGCATTAAGGGTTTTAAGGTGAGCAATACATACTTCCTGTTGTCAGTATTTTCAAAATTAGATTGAGGAAGCCGATTGAAAACAATTATGAAATCTTGTGTGTTGCCTTATTATTGGCAGAAGCATAGTCAGGACATGAAAGTAGAGACACTTAATTAGGGCAAATGGGAAGAGCAGGTTTCTGGGAAGATTTTTCTGGGAAGGCCTAAGGAGACTCAATTTTCTTGTCAGTGTGCTCTCGACTGGGAACCAGCTATCAGATATCTTAGTGTTAATTCAAATAAATGTATTCATTTTCTTGAGGGTATTTAGTTTACAAGTATTTTCTCCTGAGTGGATAGAAAGACTTCACCCTTGGCAAAAGTTCTTTACTTTGTGTGACCCCTTTTGACAATCTACTGTGGACTTTTCCCAGAAAAATAGATGGTGTTTGTGTTTATACATTCATACATACTTTTGCATATAGTTTTTAGAAATCACAAACTTAAAGCCTCCTTAAAGCTGACGGCCTCAGCTTCAGACTGAAGAGTTAGAGCTCACTGAGGAACTGGGGACATGGGTGGAAGCGGCATTTTTTAAAGTTAAGGCCTAGGGAATCACAATCTTGAGTTGCTTATTCTCATCATACGTTATTTTATAAAATGCACTTATTCTGCATACTATAATAAAAGTAGTTTTTCTGTTTTAGTTTCTGATTTTTTTTTTTTTTTTTTTTTAATGCTTATTGTGCGTTGATGGCAAATAACCTTTAGGAGAGAAACAAACCCTGCGGTTTTCCATGTAGCTTAAAAATTGTTCTCTCTGACATTTAATTTTGGCCTATTGGTTAGCTCCAAGCCCCTATTTGACCATAAGAATCCAAGCAGAATTCCAAACAGATAGTAAATATTCTAATTGCACTTGAGCATTTTCCTAGTATTGTCCCAATAACCATTTTCCCATTTTTTTGTTCTGATCTCACTAACCTCAAATCATGTATTAAATGGGCCAAATGAACAATAATTCATACTTTTAAGACTGTTTCTCTCCAACTTTGTTTTCAGAGGTAAAATAAATAGAAAATACCACATAAAAACGAAAACAAAATTCCACAGTGGACTCGAGAATTTCGTATGTATTTTTGCACCTAAGTATCAAATATATATTAGATTATAATGTATTCTAATACATATAAGTATAAATTGTCATGGTCCAACTTACTGTACCAATGCATAAGTCAACTACTTTAGTATACAGAAATAGGACATAGATTTAAATAGAAGACGAATTAAGGAAATCTTCAAGTGTGTGCAATATAAAGAAAGAAATGTATTTTAAACTATATGACAGGTTGAATGTTCTAACGTGCCTTTTTTTCTGTTGAGAATATCAAGATTTAAAGATGTATATGGGCTACAGTGCGTCAAGTCTGGCCCTAAATGAATTGGCTTAGTCACTCACTATTCCTTTCTTTCAAAGAAATATTTGGTTTTCTCCTGAAGCAATTTATGGTGTATTAATCACTGCCAAACTATTCTGCAGTTATTAGTTTTTAAAAAATACCTATAAATAAATGAGCTTATGTCCTCCAGAACTGTTTTTTTCTCCTTTTAAGTATCATCTAGCCTGGTACCCTTTCTTCTCCCCAGAAGTAATGTTTTTGCTTCTGTGATGTGATTTATCCTTGGACTGTTCATCTGTGTTTGATATAATCCACCAAGACATGAATCCTACTGCATATAAAAAGCCATTACAAGAAAATAAAATCTAAAACACATTTGGATTTTATTTTATGTGTACTGCTTTTATTTGAAATGTAGTATTGACAAAGTACATTTTGCTTAGTTGAGTGCCTCAGTTTTCAGGTCAACCATCTGACTCAAAGAAGAGTGAGAATTTATTCTTGCAGAACAAATTAATACTAATAAAGATGATGACAATGATAATCATTTGTAGTGATTGGGAGCTTGTTAAAAATGTAGAATCTGAGGCTCCTCTCCAGACCTAGCAAATCAGAGTCTGCATTTTGGCTAGATTCGCTATGATTCTTATGCAAATTAAAGTTGGTGAAGCACTGCTTGAGTGTCTAGTGGTCACCACACTACCAGCACTAAGAAAGGAAGAGACAGGCTGAGAGTCCCTGCCAGTGGATGCCCACAGCTATTTATTTGCATTGTAAACACACCTGATGGAAGTTTCAAATAACTAGTCAACTTGGATTTACCTTACAATCTTAAAAAGTGTAAAATGTATTTTTATGAAAACTAACAAGCGTTATATTATAATTGGTAAAATATTTAACTTGGGTAAGTTTCTTGGGGGGTCTGGCTTTAGGGATGCTGGAGCATTGGTGTTTACTGCTGAATCTGTATGAAGCTGATTAGAATCCTGATTCAATTTCATGCATCAAAACCACCCTCTTAGCTAGTGTTACAAACTATTCTGTACACTCTTTGTGGCTTTGCCGCTATGATAGTAAACGAAAGTTAGCATTTTGTTGCTTCTTTAGACTGCCTTTCCATTGGAAATACTGCCAGTGAGGGGTTTAAGAGATAAATCTAATTATAATAAAGATTTTTCCATATGTTGAAGTGATAACCTACATTTTACTAATTTCTATTTTCTTTCTAGATTCACACATAAATCTAACCCCTTCCTTCTTATCTCATGTCAGTTTTGCACTGGATGAATAATTTTATATAATATACCTTTGATCAAAGCCTAAAACATTGCACAGCTTTTAGGACTGAAGTTTAAGCTTCATAAATAAGCTAATTTAAACTTTATAAATAACTTATTCTCTGTAGTGGTAAACTTCATAAATATTAAGATTTAAATCCAATAAAAGACAGTAATTTGAAAAGCATGGATTTTGTTACTTTGTACAATTTTAACGTATTTTCTTTCTTTTCCTTTTGGTTTCACAGAAGAAAATCTGAAGAAAGTTTTAAAAATAAAGAAAAGTGGTAAAACTGTAAAAAAGAAATATCCCTGTATTTCTAGGCATTTTGCAATATTCTACTTTCTCATGATTAATATATTATTTCTCAAGTTTTTTGTGCTTCCTGAAGTTACTGTGCTTTGACTCTGGCAGTACTAAGGGATTAGTTGGTCTAGCTTGTTTCAAATAAATAGGGAGACTATTTTATTGTTACACCAATGTATAAGACCAACTTTAAAAGAGAAACTCACATACTAGTTATCAATGAACTCTCCCATGGTTTCACAATGGTTTATAGAGCTTTGCTTTTTAAGTAGCATGAAACACTAGGTATAAAACATAGAGTCAGACTGGGGGCAGTTGCTCACTCTTATAATCCCAGCATTTTGGGAGGCTGAGGCAGGAGTATTGCTTGAGACCAGGAGTTCTTTGTCAACCTGGGCAGCATGGAAAAACCCTTCCTGTACAAAAAAAAAAAAAAAAAAAAAAAAAAAAAGAGGCAAATACAAAAATTAACAGGCATTACAAAAATTAGCCCAGCGTGGTGGAGTGTGTTTGTAGTTGCAGCTACTTGGGAAGCTGAGGTAGGAGGACTACTAGAGTCTGGGAGGTTAAGGTTGAGGCTACAGTGAGCCGCGATCATGCCACTGCACTCCAGCCTGGATAACAGAGAGACCCTAACTCAAAAAAAAAAAAAAAAAAAAAAAAAAAAAAAAAAAAAAAGAA
>NC_045436.1:23212251-23252261 GCF_002776525.5 Piliocolobus tephrosceles | reverse complement strand
ATAGATAGATAGATAGATAGATAGATAGATAGATAGATAGATAGATACATACATAGAAAATTTTCAGTATCTTTATGAGTTGTTCTTAGATATCTTGTATAATTTCCAGAAAACTCCCTTTCCCCAATTTTATAAGAAAAAAATATTGTAACAAGTCATATCTAGAAACTTTTAAGAAAAATTTTGCATGATTTAAAATATGATAGGACCACTCTCCCAATTTTGTGTTTTGTGGTAACTATAGGATTGTTACAAAGTAGAACAGCAACATCATTTTCTTCAGGGCAACTTACTGGATATTAAGATTCCCAAGTATAGGATATGGTCATGACAAAATTCACAAAAGCTTACCAGATACTGGGCTTCTTGTTTGAATCTGAGTTGAGATAAGAAAATAATCTTTCAGAAAATATTATTAAAATGTTAATTTTTCTGCCAAATTTCTCAATTGTGTCTGTTAATCCCAGGGATACACTAAGCATATTTTTTCCCGAAGGCTTTACTTGCTATGGAAGAAATGTGGGGCTGCCTCTCCTAAAAAGATAACCTCAAATAAAGACTTTAAAATAACAAATAGAAACAAAACATAACTAAACAAACAAACAAACAAAAACTTAAGTTCTTCTCTTTCGACCTGAAGCTTTGGTAAAGCTCTGACATGGAGGACAGAATTAGCCTTTCTTACTTAATTTAGGTAACTTCAGTCCAGAAAACCATCGTACAAGTCTGACATTCTCTTTGAAGTGTAAAAGCTATTTACTGAGCCTTTATAGACTGGTTTAGAGATCATTTGCATTTAGTATATTTTTGAATGCCAGAACAGTTTCAAATTACATGTTTTCCAAATTTTCCCTGATTTTTAATACACGTTCGATATACAAAAAACATTTCCTCCCAGAATACATACACATATTTGCTTTCATTTAAGGAAGAATCGAAAAAGTACATTGTGTTTATATAGTTTCATTAATGATAAACTCTTGTTACAATTCAATACTTTATACTATTAAAGTACAGATTATAAGGTTGATATTTTGTCCGGTGAATATTAACTGCTTTCAAGTAAACCTATCAAATCCACAGAGCCGAAAAGACAAAATTATCTTTTGGCATGCACAAAAACAGAATTTCTTACAGTGAAGTGTAATTCTACATGGGTTCGGAGTTTTAGATGGAAAACTAGCAGAGAAAGAGAAAGAGAACACTCAGAAAAGCTATTAGCATACAATTGTTAAAAAATGTTTCTTTGTACTGGGTTTGCACATTGCTTTTTAAAATCTTTTCCTACATATTAAATCTTCTCTGATGCTATTATAAATGTGGTTTTCTCAACGCTTATGTTCTCTAGTTTACTTTTTTTGTATATAAGACAATTTATTTTGTACACTAAACTTTACCTTACCACTTCACTGAATTGTTTATGACTTTGTGTTATCATTATCTAAGATTTTCTAGATATAATATCATATCATCTGCAACTACAGATTGTTTTACTTCCTCATTTTGCAATGCCTTTGATTGATTTCACTTTCAAATTGTACTGGTTAATACCTCTAGTAAAATGGTGAATAACAATGGGTGTAGTGGGTATCTTTGTTTTGTTCCTGATCTTGGTGGAAATGCTTCTTGTATTTTCCACAAAGTTTAACCTCCATTCAATTACTTCATTTGAATTCTTGTGCATTTATTTTTCTTTTATCAATTTGATATTTTTTCTCTATTTATCCTCATTGCTCTAAAATTGTGTTTAGGTGGTGATAAATTTTTGTTTTTTTAATAATTTGACCACACACAAAGAATAAAGAGTCCTTTTTCTGCATAATCATAGGCCCTGGAAAATCAGCGCAGTGAGTGGAGGGTTTATCATTGTTCCTAACATTATAGTCTGCAAATGGTGTCTTTCCACTATACTCATGGCATAGTCATTTGTCTATCATAAAAGAAAATAGCATTTTCAGGAATCTGAGGCTTAATATAATTTACTTGAAATCATATTTTAGGATTAAAGTTAATATTGTGCAAAATAGCTCATCATATCTTAGTCTTGTTTGTTTTATTATTATTATCTTTTGATTTGGTTACGATAGAAGATGGACATTTATGATAACCAAGAGGAGCATTTGTTATTTAAATAAAGCCATTTTCAAGTAAATACAATGTGAAAATTAGAGTTGGCTTGGGTCAGATACATTTAACTAAATTTAATCTCTGCCAATCTCAGCAAAATTTAGTCATGAATCACTTATTTTGTTTCTATGAGAATTACAGACAGTTTAAGCTTTTACATGTGTTCCCTTTCAGCGGTATTTTGCTACAAATATTACATTCTGTAGTTAATTATACAAAAAGATGATTTGTGTTGTCTTGGTTTTATCTTGTTGCTTAGATATTCCTTTAGTTCCCTGGATTCTTGAAAAAACACACTAACTCTTTGGGATCCTTTGGTGATCTTTCTAGTATTTTCTATAGCATATGTTATATACCCCTGGTATATGCAGTTCATTTGGTCGGCAACAGTCTCTTAAAATAAGATAAAAAAAGATACAAAACTTTTATTAGAATAAATAGTATTTTGTTAATTATAGAAGAAATCTCTTTTAATGAACATTTCACTTTTATAAAACCAAAGGTGCAAGGAATGAAATACGTAAAAATAACTAAGAAATTGTATCAATAAACTTAGTGAATTTATAAATATTATTTAATTTTATAATTCTTTTGATAGCTGACTTTTCTTATCTAAAAATGCAAATATTTGTTTTGCTTTTAAGAGACAATGTACTCCATAGCTACAATTATAATTAAAATCAACTGTTTTTTAATTAGGGACAGACCATTTGTGAAATTTCTATTATGTCATTTTTTAAGATTCAGAAAACAAATATTTTTTAAATATTTTTTAAATATCTATTTTAGATTGCAGTAATGTAAAATATGGTCAAGATTTGTTCTTCCTTCTTAGAAATGCTGTGGAGTTTTTCCTTTTCTAGAATGTCTTCTAGTGATAGATTTGATTCTGTGAGCATGGCTTGGAGGCAGTCTGTGGCCTACGTTTCTGCTATAAATATAGTAGCTTCTCAGTGAAAGAGACACATAGCTTCTTTTTCATGCTTACAGACTGACAGTACTCAATCTGTTATTTTGAGAAAGACCCATTTACTGTGATTCAAACCCGAATATCCAACTTTCTAGAAGATATTTACACCAATGTGTCCCTAAAGCACCTCACATTTAGTATGTCCACAGTCGAATCTTCTCTTTTTTTTATCATAATTCATCTGTAAGCCATCAGTCTACCACTTCTCTCCTTCATTCTCAATTATAGTTTATTTCATTATAATTCATACCTAAAATCTAAGGATTAATTTTGATGTTAATCTAAAGCTTTGGATCATTCTAACTCTTCAATTTCTCTCTGATGGATCCATTTCTTAACATTTCTTTCTTTCTAACTCCGATTTTATCCACCTCACTTTGGTTTTCTACCTTTTACTGCTTCTGTATTATTATAGAACAACAATAACAAAAGAGGCAAAGCCACTTATTCGACCCCATCAGTCCACAGCTTCTGTTTCCTGTTTAAAGTACCATGTCTTCCCAATGTCTGCAGAATGTGGCTCATAGTTGTAGTGTTGATAGAAGGCCACTCATACTTATTTATCGTCAGCCTGGCTAATCTCCTGCTGCCACTTTACACATGCTGGCACAGTTAGGATTCTTTCAAGTGTCAGGAAATGGAAACACAATTGGGTAACATTACATAATAGAAGATGGTTTTTAGTGAAGGCGAGAGAGACAGAAAACAATCTGAGCATGGAATAACCAGGACTCGCAGAGAGTGTGATACATTTCAGAATGTAGAGCATCTCTAGCTCTGCTTCTCTTTATGGGCCAGCTATGTTCACAGCAGGCCCTGATTCTCCCCTTCTCCGGTGCCCCACCATTATACTGCTACGGCTACTCTGGGTTTTCACATCTACTGTTTCCATCATTTGAAATAATTTTGTTTTAAATGTTTACTCTAGAATTTGTCATTTCTACTGTCTAATAACTTCTGCTTTCTGACTTATTTCCATGAGTCTTGTTAAAGAAACAGTCTAGACAAAAGTATTTTCAAAGAAAAGGAAAAAGTATTCTTGCAAAAAGTTGCCAGGCAGATTTCAGTAAGATTAGCTCAAAAAAGGTAATGAGTCATTAAAAGAGAATATAAGTCACAAATTACCACAGTATGGCCATTTAGCCAAATACAGAATAAGCTTTAAAATTATTTTTTCTTTTGCTGTAGTAATGTTTATAAATTTATTATTTGGATGTAATAACAAATGAACATAAAAAGCATGCTGTCAGAAATAGTGTCAACCATAGAACAACCAACTTTAATTGAGCACTTACTACATGTCAAACACTGTGACTATATCATCATATGTATTCTCATTTGAATGACATACAGACTATGTGATATGGTACTCTTATTTTCCATGTTTTACAATTACAGAATCGATTATATTCCTAAATAATAAGGCATGAGTTAATGTCCTAAAGCCTTATAAAACTTCCCTTGTGCCCAGATAAGAAAAAAAAGTCATTTTAATATAGTCTTGCTTTTAGATTATGGTGGGCTATCATCAGAACTATGTTCGGTATCCCCCTAATCCTCCAGTCTGAAGGAACCCAACCTCAGCATTATTCACAGTAGCAAAGACAGAATCAACCTAAATGCCCATCAATGAGAGATTGGATAAGGAAACTGTCATACATATACACCATGGGATATAATGCAGCCATAAAAAAGAACAAGATCTGTGTCTTTTGCAGGAACACGGATGGAGCTGAAGGCCATTATCTTTAGCAAATTAATGCAAGAACATAAAACAAAATACCATGTGTTCTCACTTATAAGTGGGAGCTAAATGATGACAACTTATGAACATAAAGAAGGGAAAAACAGACACTGGGGCCTCGTTGAGGGTAGAGAGTGAAAGGAGGGACAGGAGCACAAAAATTAATTATTGAGTTCTAGACTTAGAAACTGTGTGACAAAATAATCTGTACAACAAACCCACTTGACATAAGTTTACCTATATAACAAACATGCACTGGGACCCCTGATCCTAAAATTAAAAAAATAGTAACCTAAATGCTCAACATCACATGTCGTCAGGGAAATAGAAATTAAAACCACAATGAGATATTAACTCATAACTATTAGAATTAGTGTTGGGACTGGGCACGGTGGCTCACTCCTGCAATCCCAGCAGTGTGGGAGGCTGAGGCGGGTGGATCGCCTGATGTCAGGAGTTCGAGACCAGCCTGGCCAACATGGTGAAATCCCATCTCTACTAAAAACACAAAAAAATTAGCTATGCGTGGTGGCAGGCACCTGTAATCCCAGCTACTTGGGAGGCTGAGGCAGAAGAATCGCTTGAATCCGGGAGGTGGAGATTGCAGTGAGCTAAGATTGTGTCATTGCACTCCAGCCTGGGCAACAAGAGTGAAACTTAAAAAAAAAAAAAAAAAAAAAAAAAAAATAGAATTAGCGTTGGCTAGGATTTGGAGAAAAGGGAACTCTTGCATACTGTTAGTGGAAATCTAAATTAATACAACTATTTTGGAAAAAAATACAGAAATTTCTCAATTAAAAACAGAATTACCATATGATCCAGCAATCCAAATACTAAGCATGTATCTAAAGAAAATGAAGTTAGTATGTGGAAGAGTTATCTACACATCCATGTTCTTTGCTTCATTATTTACAATAGCCAAAACATGGACTCAATCTAAGTATCTACTAGAGTATGAACGAATAAAGATAATATCCCATATATATATACACAATAGAAGACTATTCAGCATTTTAAAAATGTAGTTAAATATTGAGCATGTTTTTCTGTACTTGTTGGCCATTTGTATGTCTTCTTTTGAGAAATTATCTTTTCATCCCCTTTGCCAGGTTTTTAACTGGGTTGTTTGTTTTCTTGCTTTTGAGGTGTTTGAACTCTTTATATATTTTGGATATATTAAGTTGTATGGTCTGCAAATATTTTCTCTTATTCACAGGTTGGCTCTTCACTCTGTTGATTTTTTTCTTTGCTTTGCAGAAACTTTTTAGTTTGAGGTAATCTCACTTGTCTATTTTGCTTTATTGCCTGTGCTTTTGGTGTCATTTTGAAAAAAAAAATGTTTGCCCAGACCAATGTAATGAAAATTTTCCCTTGTGCTCTCTTCTAGTAGTCTTGTGGTTTCAGGACTTATGTTAATGTCATCAATCCATTTTGACTAAATTTTTGTACATAGTGTAAAATAAGGGTCCAATTTCGTTCTGCATGTGGATATCCAGTTTTCCTAGCACCATTTATTGAAGAGACTATTCCTTTCCCCATCCCCTGTTCTTGGCACCTTTGTTGAAAGTCAATTGACTATAAATGAGGAAATTTATTTCTAAGCTTTCTGTTCTATTCTTTTGGTCTACGTGTCTATTTTTATGCCAGTATCATGTGGTTTGATCGCTGTAGCTTTGTAATATATTTTAAAATTAGATTTTATGATGTTTCCTACTTTGTTCTTTTTGTTCAAGATTGCACTGGCTATTGGGAGTCTTTTGTAATTCCATATAATTTTAGGATAGCTTTTTTTCTGTTTCTGTTTCTGTGAAAATTATAACTGGAATTTTGGGTAATTAATTTTCATTTTGTCATGGTGGCTTATTTCATGCCTATAATTCCAACAGTTTTGGAGGCTGAGGTGGAAGGATTGTTTGAGACCAGGAGTTCAATGCTGCAATGAACCTGGGTGACAGAGCAAGACCTCATCTCTAAAAAAATAAACAAAAAATGTATCCTAATCTGTAAACATGTCTTTCCATTTATTTGTATCTTCTTAAATTTTTTCATATATGTCTTATAGTTTTCTGTGTACAGATTTTTTATCTCCTCAGTTACATTTATTGTGAAGTATTTTAATTTTTAGCTAGTATAAATGAGATTGTTTACCTGATTTTTTTCAGATAATTTTTGGTGTATAGAATGTCAACCAGTTTTTTATGTTGATTTTGTATCCTGCATCTTTAATGAATTTGCTTATTAGTTCTCACAGTTTTTTAGTGGCGTCTTTAGGGTTTTTTATATGTAAGATCACATACCTTCAAACAAAGAACTTCCTTTCTGATTCAGATGACTTTTATTTCTCTGTCTTGCATAATTGCTCAGGCTAGGAATTTTAGCACTAAGTTAAATAAAAGTAGTGAGAGTGGGCATCCATATCTTGTTCTTGATTTCATAGGAAAACCTTTCAACTTTTCACCATTGAGTATAATGTTAGCTTTGTGCTTGTCATATATTGTTTTTATTGTGTTGAAGTGCATTTGTTCAATACCTAATTTGCTGTGTGTTTTTACTTTAAAAGAATATTGAGTTTTGTCAAAGCTTTTTCTGCATTTATTTAATCTTAAGATTTTATCTTTCATTCTGTCAATGTTTTATATCATATTTATTGATTTGTGTATGTTGAACCATCCTTGCAACAGGGATAAATCCTATGTGATGATGCTGAATGATCCTTTAAATGCTCCGTTGAATTCAGTTCGCTAATGTTTTGTTGAGCATTATTGTATGTATACTCATTAGAGATCGTGACTATCATTTAATTTTTTTGGAGTGTCTTTGCCTTTGCTATCAGAGTAATGCTTGTAAAATGAGTTTGCAAGTATTTCCTACTTTTCAGTCTTTTTGGAGATTTCAGAAAGTCTTGGTATTAGTTCTTTGGATATTTGGTAGAATTCATCATGAAGTTAATTAGGTCCTCAGCTTTTCTTTGATGGGAGATGTTCTATTTCTCATTCAATCTTCTCTGTTATTAGTCTGTCCAGACTTTTGATTTATGATTCAGTCTTGGAGGGTTGCATGTTTCCCAGAATATATCCACTACTTCTGAGTTAACCCATTTGAAGGCATATAATTGTTCACAATAGTTTCTTATGAGCATTTGTATGTATCTCTTATAATGTCGTTTCCTTCATTCCTGATTTTATTATTTGAATATTCTCTCAGTCCGGCTAAAAGTTTGTCAATATCGTTTTTCTTTTAAAAAACAACTCTTAGCTTCATTGAATTTTTAAATTTATTTCTAGTTTCTATTTAATTATTATTTCATTTCTTCTATAATTTTGGACTTAGTTTGTTCTTCTTTTTCTAATTCCTAGAGGTGAGATACTAGCTTCTTCATTTGAAATTGTTCTTATTTATTCAGGCATTTATTGCTACAAACTCCATCTCAAACTGCTTTTGCTATAGTATAACTTTTGGTATGTTGTATTTTCATTTCCAATTTTCTCGATATATTTTTTAAAAAATTTAAATTTCTTTTATGACTTATTGGTTAACCAGGAGCATATTATTTAATGTTTTATTTTTTATTTTATTTATTTATTTTTTAATATACTTTAAGTTTAGGGTACATGTGCACAATGTGCAGCTTTGTTACACATGTATAAATGTGCCATGTTGGTTTGCAGCACCCATTAATTCGTTATTTACATTAGGTATTTCTCCTAATGCTATCCCTCCCTGATCCTCCCACCCTATGACAGGCCTTGGTGTGTGATGTTCCCCGCCCTGTGTCCAAGTGTTCTCATTGTTCAATTCCCACCTATAAGTGAGAACATGCAGTGTTTGGTTGTCTGTCCTTGCGATAGTTTGCTCAGAATGATGGTTTCCAGCTTCATCCATGTCCCTACAAAGGACATGAACTCATCCTTTTTTATGGCTGCATAGTAATCCATGGTGTATATGTGCCACATTTTCTTAATCCAGTCTATCATTGATGAACATTTGAGTTGGTTCCAAGTCTTTGCTATTGTGAATAGTGCCTCTAGAAACATATGTGTGCATGTGTCTTTACAGTAGCATGATTTATAATCCTTTGGGTATATATCTAGTTATGGGATCACTGGGTCAAATGGTATTTCTAGTTCTAGATCCTTGAGGAATTGCCACACTGTCTTCCACAATGGTTGAACTAGTTTACAGTCCCACCAACAGTGTAAAAGTGTTCCTATTTCTCCACATCCTCTCCAGCACCTGTGGTTTCCTGCCTTTTTAATGATTGCCATTCTAGCTGGTGTGAGATGGTATCTCATTGTGGTTTTGATTTGCATTTCTCTAATGGTGAGTGATGATGAGCATTTTTTCATATGTCTGTTGGCTGCATAAATGTCTTCTTTTGAGAAGTGTCTCTCCATATCCTTTGCCCGCTTTTTGACGGGGTTGTTTGTTTTTCTGGCATATTTGTTTAACTTCTTTGTAGATTCTGGATATTAGCCCTTTGTCAGATGGGTAGATTGCAAAAATTTTCTCCCGTTCTATAGGTTCCCTGTTCACTCTGATGGTAGTTTCTTTTGTTGTTTAATTAGATTTTTTTGTGTTTAATTAGATCCCATTTGTCAATTTTGGCTTTTATTGCCATTGTTTTTGGTGTTTTAGTTGTGAAGTCCTTGCCCATGCCTATGTCCTGAATGGTATTGCCTAGGTTTTCTTCTAGGGTTTTTATGGTTTTAGGTCTAACGTTTCAGTCTTTAATACATCTTGAATTAATTTTTGTATAAAGTGTAAGGAAGGGATCCAGTTTCAGCTTTCTACATATGGCTAGCCAGTTTTCCCAGCACCATTTATTAAATAGGAAATCCTTTCCCTATTGGTCTATATATCTGTTTTAGTACCAGTCTATATTTTCCATTGGTCTATATATCTGTTTTAGTACCAGTACCATGCTGTTTTGGTCACTGTCGCCTTGTAGTATGGTTTGAAGTCAGGTAGCGTGATTCCTCCAGCTTTATTCTTTTTGCTTAGGATTGTCTTGGCAATGTGGGTGTTTTTTTTTTGATTCCATATGAACTTTAAAGTAGTTTATTCCAATTCTGTGAAGAAAACCATTGGTAGCTTGGTGGGGATGCCATTGAATCTATTAATTATCTTTGGCAGTATGGTCATTATCATGATATTGATTCTTCCTATCCATGAGCATGGAATGTACTTCCATTTGTTTGTGCCCTCTTTTATTTCATTGAGCAGTGATTTGTAGTTCTCCTTGAAGAGGTCCTTCACATCCCTTGTAAGTTGTATTCCTAGGTATTTTATTCTCTTTGAAGCAATTGTGAATGTGAGTTCACTCACAATTTGGCTCTCTGTTTGTCTGTTATTGGTGTATAAGAATGCTTGTGATTTTTGCACATTGATTTTGTATCCTGAGACTTTGCTGAAGTTGCTTATCAGCTTAAGGAAATTTTGGGCTGAGGCAATGGGGTGTTCTAAATACACAATCATGTCATCTGCAAACAGGGACAATTTGGCTTCCTCCTTTCCTAATTGAATACCCTTTATTTCTTCATCCTGCCTGACTGCCCTAGCCAGAACTTCCACCACTATGTTGAACAGGAGTGGTGAGAGAGGGCATCCCTGTCTTATGCCAGTTTTCAAAGGGAATGCTTCCAGTTTTTGCCCATTCAGTATGATATTGGCTGTGGGTTTGTCATAAATATCTCTTATTATTTTGAGATATGTTCCATCAATACCTAGTTTATTGACAGTTTTTAGCAAGCAGAGCAGTTGAATTTTGTCGAAGGTCTTTTTTGTATCTATTGAGATAATCATGTGGTTTTTGTCTTTGGTTCTGTTTATGTGATGGATTGTGTTTACTGATTTGCATATGTTGAACAAGCCTTGCATCCCAGGGATAAAACCAACTTGATTGTGGTGGATAAGCTCTTTGAGGTGCTGCTCGATTTGGTTTGCCAGTATTTTATTGAGGATTTTCATCAATGTTCATCAGGGATATTGGTCTAAAATTCTCTTTTTTGTGTATGTCTCTGCCAGGCTTTGGTATCAGGATGATGCCGGTCTCATAAAATGAGTTAGGGAGGATTCCCTCCTTTTCTATGGATTGGAATAGTTTCAGAAGAAATGGTACCAGCTCCACTTTGTACCTCTGGTAGAATTTGGCTATGAATCCGTCTGGTCCTGGACTTGTTTTTGTTGGTAGGCTCTCCATTATTGCCTCAACTTTAGAGCCTGTTATTGGTCTGTTCAGGGATTTAACTTCATCCTGGTTTAATCTTGGGAGAGTGTATGTATCCAGGAATGTATCCATTTCTTCTAGATTTTCTAGTTTATGTGCATAGAGGTGCTTATAGTATTCTTTGATGGTAGTTCGTATTTCTGTGGGATTGGTGGTGATGTCCCCTTTATCATTTTTTATTGCATCTATTTGATTCTTCTCTCTTTTCTTCCTTATTAGTCTTGCTAGCGGTCTATCAATTTTGTTGATCTTTTCAAAAAACCAGCTCCTGGATTCCTTGATTTTTTGAAGGATTTTTTTATGTCTCTATCTCCTTCAGTTCTGCACTGATTTTAGTTATTTCTTGCCTTCTGCTAGTTTTTGAATGTGTTTGCTCTTGCTTCTCTAGTTCTTTTAATTGTGATGTTAGGGTGTCGATTTTAGATCTTTTCTGCTTTCTCTTGTGGGCATTTAGTACTATAAATTTCCCTTTACACAATACTTTAAATGTGTCCCAGAGATTCTGGTATGTTGTGTCTTTGTTCTCATTGGTTTCAAAGAACATCTTTATTTCTGCCTTCATTTAGTTATTTAGCCAGTAGTCATTCAGGAGTAGGTTGTTCTGTTTCCATGTAGTTGTATGGTTTTGAGTGAGTTTCTTCATCGTGAGTTCTAATTTGATTGCACTGTGGTCTGAGAGACAATTTGTTGTGATTTCTGTTCTTTTACATTTGCTGAGGGGTGTTTTACTTCCAGCTACATGGTCAGTTTGGGAATATGTGTGAAGTGGTGCTGAGAAGAATGTATATTCTCTTGATTTGGGGTGGAGATTTCTGTAAACGTCTACTAGCTCTGCTTAGTGCAGAGCTGAGTTCAAATCCTGATATTCTTGTTAACCTTCTGTCTTGTTGATCTGTCTAATATTGACAGTGGAATGTTAAAGTCTCCCATTATTATTGTGTGGCAATCTAAGTCTCTTTTTAGGTCTCTCTGGATTTGCTTTATGAATCTGGGTCCTCCTATATTGGGTGCATATATATTTAGGATAGTTAGCTCTTCCTGTTGAATTGATCCCTTTACCATTATGTAATGGCCTTCTTTTGATCTCTGTTGATCTCTTTTGATCTGTGTTGGTTTAAAGTCTGTTTTATCAGATACTAGGATTGCAATTCCTGCCTTTTTTGCTTTTCATTTGCTTGGTAGATCTTCCTCCATCCCTTTATTTTGAGCCTATGTGTGTCTCTGCACATGAGATGGGTCTCCTGAATACAGCACACTGATGGGTCTTGACTCTTTATCCAGTTTGTCAGTCTGTGTGTTTTAATTGGGGCATTTAACCCATTTACTTTTAAGGTTAATACTGTTATGTGTGAATTTGATCCTGTCATTAGGATATTAGCTGGTTATTTTGCTTGTTAGTTGATGCAGTTTCTTCCTAGCATTGATGGTCTTCACAATTTGGCATGTTTTTGCAGTGACTGGTACTGGTTGTTCCTTTCCATGTTTAGTGCTTCCTTCAGGAACTCTTGTAAGGCAGGCCTGGTAGTGACAAAATCTTTCAGTATTTGCTTGTCTGTAAAGCATTTTATTTCTCCTTCACTTATGAAGCTTAGTTTGACTGGATATGAAATTCTGGGTTGAAAATTCTTTTCTTTAGGAATGTTGAATATTGGCCCCCATTATCTTCTGACTTGTAGGGTTTCTGCTGAGAGATCCGCTATTAGTCTGATGGACTGCCCTTTGTGGGTAACCTGAACTTTGTCTCTGGCTGCCCTTAGCATTTTTTCCTTCATTTCAACCTTAGTGACTCTGCAATTATGTGTCTTGGAGTTGCTCTTCTTGAGGAGTATCTTTGTGGTATTGTCTGTATTTCCTGAATTTGAATGTTGGCCTCCCTTGCTAGGTTGGGGAAGTTCTTCTGGATAATATCCTGAAGAGTGTTTTCCAATTTGGTTCCATTCTACCCATCACTTTCAGGTACACCAATCAAATGTAGATTTGGTCTTTTCACATAGTCTCATATGTCTTGGAGGCTTTGTTCATATCTTTTTATTCTTTTTTCTCTAAACTTGTCTTCTTGCTTCATTTCATTAATTTGATCTTCAATCACTGATATCCCTTCTTCCACTTGATTGAATCAGCTACTGAAGTTTGTGCATGCATCACATAGTTCTCGTGCCATGGTTTTCAGCTCCATCAGGTCATTTAAGCTCTTCTCTACACTGTTTTTTTCTAGTTAGCTGTTCGTCTAATTTTTTTCAAGGTTTTTGTCTTCCTTGCGATGGGTTCAAACATTCTCCTTTAGCTCAGAGAAGTTTGTTATTACCAACTTTCTGAAGCCTACTTCTGTCAGCTCATCGAAGTCATCCTCCATCCTGCTTTGTTCCGTTGCTGGCAAGGAGCTGCAATACTTTGGAGGGGAAGGGATGCTTTGGTTTTTAGAATTTTCAGCTTTTCTGCTCTGGTTTCTCCCCATCTTTGTGGTTTTATCTACCTTTGGTCTTTGCTGATGTTGACCTACAGATGGGATTTTGATGTGGATGTCCTTTTTGTTGATGTTGATGCTATTCCTTTCTGTTTGTTAGTTTTCCTTCTAATAGTCTGGTTCCTCAGTTGCAGGTCTGTTGGAGGAAGGTCCACTCCAGACCCTGTTTGCCTGGGTATCACCAACAGAGGCTGCGTAACAGCAAATATTGCAGAACAGCAAATATTGCTGTCTGATCCTTCCCCTGGAAGCTTTGTCTCAGTGGGGCACCCGGCTATAGGAGGTGTCAGTCAGCCCCTACTGGGAGGTGTCTCCAAATTAGGCTACATAGGGGTCAGGGACCCACTTGAGAAGGTGGTCTGTCTGTTCTAAGAACTCAAACACTGTGCTGGGAGAATCACTGCTCTCCTCAGAGCTGTCAGACTGGGATGTTTACGTCTGCAGAAGTTTCTGTTGCCTTTTGTTCAGCTATAGCCTGCCCCCAGAGGTGGAGTCTACAGAGGCAGGCGGGCCTCATTGAATTGCAGTGGACTTCACCCAGTTTGAGCTTCCTGGCCACTTTGTTTACCTACTCAAGCCTCAACAATGGCAGATGCCCCTCCCCCAGCCTGACTTGCCACTTCGTAGTTTGATCTCAGACTAGCAGTGAGCAAGTCTCCATGCACGTGGGATGCACTGAGTCAAGCACAGGATATAATCTCCTGGTGTGCCATTTGCCAAGACCGTTGGAAAAGCACAGTGTTTAGGTGGCAGTGTCCTGATTTTCCCAGCACAGTCTGTCAAGGCTTCCCTTGGTTAGGAAAGGGAAATTCCCCAACCCCCTGTACTTCCCAGGTGAGGCGATGCCCCACCCTGCTTCGGCTTTCCCTCCATGGGCTGTGCCCACTTTCCGACCAGTCCCAGTGATATGAACCAGGTACCTCAGTTGGAAATGCAGAAATCATGTGACTTCTGCATCGATCTTGCTGGGAGCTGCAGAACAGAGCTGTTCCTATTCAGCCATCTTGGAATGGACTTCCCATATTATTTAATTTTTATATGTTTGTGCATTTTCTAATATTTTTGTAATATTTGTTTCTAGTTTAAAATCATTGTGATTGAAAAGATACTTGATGTGTTTCAATTTTCTTAAATTTGTTAATGTTTATTTTGCAGCCTAAGATATGATCTATTCTGGAGACTGTTCTGTGTGTTCTTGAGGAAAATGTATATTCTACTACTGTTGGATGTGTTTCTGCTAGGCCTATTTTGTCTAACGTGTAGTTCAAGTTTGTTGTAATTCTATTAGGATATTTTTCTCTATTTTGGTCTTCTGGTTTCTTTCTTCAGAGTGACTATAAGCCAAAATAGTCATTCTTTAGAAGAACTCACCAGAGAGAAAATTGGGTTCAGGTGTGTCAGGTAAAACACAAATAGGAAGTACATCCAAAATGCATGAACAAAATGAATTTATTATGCACAAGTACAAGAGAAGTTGGGGTGCTAAAGGGAGGACAATGGGTAGTCTGAAGGTGGTAAGAAGTTCAACCAGCAAGTGGGGAGTGCAAGAGAGGCCCCATGGAACTATACCTTTATTAAGGTTCATGGGCATTATCCCTTAGGTTTTTCCATGGGGGTTGTGGATTGGCTAGTTTAAAGAAAAAAAAAACAAAGAGAGGAAATTTTTTACATCAACTGGTATTGACCATTAGGTTTTATTGTTGTCCATAGCTGTAGGTTGTGTTGGCTTTGGCGTCAGTGAGATGGGGAACAAGTGAGTTATATCGTAGACAACACACAAGGAGGGATGTTGATATAACCAGGACAAAGGTGCCACAGTACACTGGATTTCCATCAAGCTATGTCAGGCCTCAAAATGGTGACTGACACAACTATATTAAAGTATTTTGTGAGAAAGTGCAGTGTTTCCTTATTGATTTTCTGTCTGAAAGATATATCCATTGCTGTAAGGTATTAAAGTCCCCTACTGTTACTATTTATCAGTCAATTTTTCTCTTCAGATCCATTAATATTTACTTTACATATATATTTGGCACTCTAATGTTGGGTACGTATATATTTATAATTGCTATATCCTCTTGACATATTTGTTTTAGTCATATAATGTTCTTCTGTGTCTGTTTTTATAGTTATTGGCTTAAAGTCTGTTTTATCTGATAAATATATAGCTACCTATACTCTCTTTTGCATTCTATTCACATGAATCCTTTTCCATTCCTTCACTTTAAGTCTCTCTGTGTTCTTAAAGGTGAAGTGAATCTTTTCTTGTGAGCAGCATATAGTTGGGCCTTGATTTCGTTTGTTTGTTTTGCTTTTATTTATTCAGCCATTCTGTGTCTTTTGATTGGATAATTTAATTCATTTGCACTCAAGATAATTAGCAACAGGTAAGGACTGAATACTGACATTTTGTTAATTGTTTTCTCACTATTTTGTAGGTCCTTTGTTCCTTTTTATCTCCCTTGCTGTCTTTGTAATTTGATGGTTTTCTCCAGTGGTATGCTTTGATTTCTTTCTCTTTATCTTTTGTGTATCTATTATAGGTTGTTTTTTGTTTGTTTTGTCATACTAGTTTATATGCCAAAGTTAATAAAGACTTAACTTCAATTGTATACAAAATCCCTGTACTTTTCAAGTCCTCAATTTTACGTTGTTGTCACAATTCACATTTTTATATGATCTATCTGTTAACAAATTATTATT
The DNA here is from genome assembly GCF_002776525.5 of Piliocolobus tephrosceles. Lineage (NCBI taxonomy): Eukaryota > Metazoa > Chordata > Mammalia > Primates > Cercopithecidae > Piliocolobus > Piliocolobus tephrosceles. The sequence continues at coordinate 23,236,027 of NC_045436.1, read as the reverse complement.
GCTATTTTCATTTTTAATAGTTTTAACTTTTAATCTTCATACTAAATATGTAAGTGATTCACACAGTATCATTATAGTATTCTGAATTTGACTATGTTTTCATTTTTCCCAGTGAGTTTTATACATCCATATGTTTTCATGTTACTACTTAGTATCATTTTCTTTCAGCTAACTCATTTTAGCATTTCTTGTAAGGTAGGGCTTTTGTGATAAACTCCCTCAACTTTTGTTAGTCTGATAAAGTCTTCATCTCTTCTTAATTTTTTAAGATCTTTGCTGATAAAGGATTCTGGGTGACAGACTTTTTTGTTCGTTTGTTTGTTTTCTTTCAGCACTTTAAATATGTCATTGTATTACCTCCTGGTTTGTGTGGTTGCTGATGAGAAATCTACTGATAGCCATATTAGAATTCCCTTGTGTGTAATATGCTTCTTTTCTTTTACAGCTACCAGGATCTCCTTTCATGATTTTTACAGTCTGATTTTAAAATGTCTTGGTGCAGTCTTGTTTGAATTGAGTCTTACAGAAGTTTTAAGCTTCCTGTACCTGGATATTTAACTCTTTCCCCAAATTTGGAAAGCTTTCTAAAACTTTTTAAAAGTCAGTTTTCTTCCCCTTTCTCTTTCTTTGCTTCTTCTTAGATATCCATAATGTGTAAATTGGGTTCTTTGATTGTGTCCCATTATTTTCATAGGCTTTCTTCACTTTTCTCTTTTCTTTTCTTTTCTTTCCTTTCCTTTCCTTTGTTTTCTTTTCTTTTCTTTTCTTTCTTTTCTTTTCTTTTCTTTTCTTTTCCTTTCCTTTCCTTTTCTTTTCTTTTCTTTGTTACTCTGACTGGGCAATACCACATGATCTGTTTATGACCTCACTGATTGTTTCATCTGTTTGATCAAGTCCTCTTTAGAAGCTCTCTGTGGAAACTTTAGGTTTGGTTATGGTGTTCTTTAGCTCCAGAGTTTCCATTTGTTTTGTTTTGTTTTTTAAAAAATCTTGTCTATCTCTTTGCTGAACTCATTTGTTTGGCTATTTTTTTTTTTTTTCTGATTTCATTTATTTGTCTAGCTATATTCTCTTGCAACTCAGGGATCCTCTTTAAGATGATTACATCAATGTTTTTCAAGCAGATCATCAATATTTTTTTGTTTTGGATTGGTGACTCATACTTTATTTTGTTCTTTCAATTGTGCCATGATTTCCTGATTGTTCATGTTCTTTGTGGCTATGGTGTTGTTGTCTATGCATTTGAATAAATAGGGACTTATTCCAGTCTTTGCATACTGGCTTTGTCTGGGAAAGCCACTTACCAGTCAGCTCATTCCAAGATTCTGGGCAGCCTATCTGTCACGGTCTATGGGAAATTTGCTGCAGGAATTCTTATGCAGGCTGGCCTGGAGCCTGGGTTAACAGGTGGGCAGACTTAGCTCCTAGATCCGCTGTGTTGGCCCTGGACCCTGGGTTTATTGCAGGTGGACATAAAACTTGAGACTGCCATGATGGACATAGATGATTGGCTCATAGAGTCTGGTCTCATCCCAGGAGCCACTGGGGTAGATCTTTTGACTGGGTCTGCAGAAGCAGGCTTGGATCCTGTATTCATTGGGGCCATCCTAAATCCCGGATTGACAAGGGTTTTCATGGCATGGCACTAGGTTATTTCATAAGCCTGAATGTGCAAGTGCCAGCCATTTGCAGGGATGAGCCCAGTGACTGATTACACAGAGACAGTTCTGGAGCCTGGTGCCCCAGGAGCTGGAATGGCTCTGAGTTGCACTTATATGCTGAATATTTGGGGAGAAGCTTGGGTCCTGGGACTTTGAAGACCAACTAGGAACCTGGGTCTCAGAGACAGCCCTGGAGTCTGCGTCTATGTCTGCTGGCCTTGTGCTGGGGTCTACTGCAATGAGTGTGAGCTCTTGGTCTTCAGATCCTGGGTCTGTTGGAGCATGGGGCTGCAGAGGCTGGCGTGATGTTGGACAGGCCAGAATTCTGGGTCTGTGGGCTCCAGCCTGGGGCCCGGGGTTCAGTCTGGTGTTAGGATTCTTCTGAAGCTTGAAGCCACTGAGGCTGGCCTGGTGCTGGAGTGAATCTGGAGCTGGCTGTAGGTGTTGCTTTCAAGTTTTAGGCTGTGGAACCTGGACTGACACTAGGGCAGATTGGGTCCTGAGCGAGCAAGGACCATTCTGGAGCTGGGGTTGATGAGTACAAGCCTGACACTGGGGAGGGGCTGGAGGCTGAGTCAGTAGAGGCCAAAATTGTATTGAGGGTGGTGTGGAGGATGAGACTAGTGGGGCCAGGCTAGTGGTGAGGCATTCCTGGTCCCTGCAGAGATCTAAAGCCTGGGTTTGCAGGTTGGCACTGGGGTTGGCCTAGAGACTTGGTACTTGTGTGCCAGTCTGATGACTAGAACCACAGGGGAAAGTCTTTGCCTGGTGAATATTGGTAGTATTAATATTTTGTTCCTTCATTATACTTTTTATTTTTTCTTTCTTTATTTAATTGCATTACACTTTCTTGTTTTACATTCCTTGTAAGTTTATGCTGATATCTATTATCTTTCCAAAATATTAGATAATTGCTTGTCTTGTTATATGTTTCTTCTGACTCTTTCGCATGGTGACTTGTTTTCTCTTATGCTTTTTTCATTTTTTTATTTAATTATAAGTTCAGAATTATTGAGAGTATTTGTTAAGCACATACTTTGATGACTGGATTTAAGTGCATTTCTTCAGGTAGTATCTCCTTTGCTTCTGCTGGCAGGTGCAGTCATTACTAACTCAGGGATGTCTCAAACAAATATTTATTATTATTTTTATTATTTCAAATACCACATAGAGGCATGTGGTTTTCCAATACATATGAGTAGTGTGAATTATAGCCCAAAATAAATGCAAATATAAGTTCATGATAAGAAAGTCTCAAGGAATAGTCTTATCCTCTTTTTTTTTTTTTTTTTTTGCAGATTCAAGGAAGAAAATGACAATTATTTTCAATTATTTTTGTCTTCAGAACAGGAATTACTTTCCTCTTAGTTTAACCATTAAAATGTAACCTGTCACAAATTGGAGCTTAATGCAGACATCTCTAGTATGATTTTCCACTCTACTCTTCCTTCTGGCATATGGCATGTTAACATTCTGGCCGTGGAGTATCAGGTGACAATGATACCACAGGTAAATGCTGTCTGCAAGAGTGGCTTATCCTGACAAATGAGCATTTTCTTGACATTTTTGGCCTCGATAATCCATACAATTTTTTTGTTCAGTTATTCTGGGTATACCAAAAAGTTTGTTCAAGTATTTAAGTGTGACATCTTGCCAGAAATTAAATACAGTAACATTTGTATTCTAATACTTCTGATTCTGTGATGCCATCTCTTTGTTGTAGTAGAGTATGTATTAAATTTCCTGATGCTATGAGAAGTTTTATTCAAAATATTTTGTAACAGTGGGAACTAGAATGATATTATGAAGTATTTATTGTGAAATTTTTAAGAACATTGTCATGGTCCTTAAACAATATATTGTTAGTAAAATTAAATAACACAGTCAATGATATTTTAAATTGTACTTTTATCTGAATTGTGTTCTTTTAGCATTTTACCTCCTCTCTGAAGCACATCTCTCGCTCTCTCTCTCTCTCTCTCTCTCTCTCACACACACACACACACACACACACACACACACTAATATAGAAAAAAGTGCATCCACCTGAAAATTCAAAACTTCCCATTAAGTAAGTCTTGGGTGGCAGATTAATTATAAACTAAAATGTCAGCATTTATAAAATATGTTAATAGAAACTATAAATAAGTAAATATATATATATATGTATACACACATATATTTATATAATCTTATGAGATGCATTTAAAACAGTAATCTGAGAAAATTTATATGCTTAAATAATTTTATCAATAAAATGAAAGAATTAATATAAGTTAACTAAATGCCTAGCTCAAAAACTAGGGAAATATAAATAACATAATAAAGAAAACAACAAAAATGAACATAAAAACTTCTTAAGTAATGAATAGAGAAAGAGCAAATCCAAATGACAAATTAATACAATGTTTTCTTGACAGAATTAACAGAGTAAGGAACCATAAATTTAGCTCAAGAAAACAGAATGAAGGAACGGGGAACTCTGCAAAACTATCAAATATCAGATTTTTCAAACATTCCATAGATTACTCCAGATCATGGAAAATAAAAGTAGCTTAATTATGAAATAAATATATGATTAATATCTAAACCTAAAGGAAGGCAGTACCAAGAATACAACTGTAGTACAGAGATTATCACCATGAATGTCAACTCTGTAAGGACATTCTGTAGCTAAATTTTCTCCGAGAAAATATCTCAGGTCTTTGCTGATGATGAAAGGCTATGATTTCATTACTTTGGAAGAGGATAATGTTTTAATTTTGAAGTTAAAATAGGACTTTCAGATCTAAGCTTAACATACACTTTTCCTAAATTCAAGTCAAATCTTCTCAAATAACTATTATAAACTGTAATAACTTTTGAAGTATTGATCTTCATGTAAACACAAGAAATATCTTAGCTAATTGTTTTACCCATATTTCACACTTTTAAAAAGGTAATGCAATTATGTACAGTCGGTGCCACATATTCACGGATTCCATATCTGTGAATTCAGTCAATTGCAGATCAAAAATATTTGGAGAAAAAATTGGATGACTGTGTCTACATTGAACAAATATGAGAATTTTTTTTCTTGTCATCATTCCCTAAGCAATATAGCATAACAACTATTTATATAACATCTACATTATTACAGGTATTTTGAGTAATTTAGAGAATATGAGATTATATGTAAATACTATGCCACCTTACATAAGAAACTTGATCATTCCTGGATTTCGGTATTTACAGGGGGTCCTAGAAACAATCATCTAGGGATACGGAGGGCCAACTGTATTTTAAAGGGTGCGTTTATATGTATTTACATAAGAGATATTTTAAAAAGTCTTGAATAACATAACCTGACTTCCAAAATTCATTTAATTACATTGAGAAACTTTCTGAAGTAATTTCTCTGAGAAAATACAATGCCTAATTTATATTTGGTAAGGTTAAATTTTCTACTTGAAAATGAGAATTTCCAAGCTTTTCAAAGGACATAGAAAAATGATTACACATGTAGAGAAACAGATTTTGGCATCACTTGACTTTAACATGGTGTTTGAAATAAGTGTGGAATGACGAAAAAGGCATGCATGTTCATTAGTATCTCACATATATTCACAAATGTTGTATGTTAGTATTATGTTAATATACAATATTTGCTATAATGGTGAAACTTACCAATATGACAAAAACATACATCTCACTACTTTCCTCCAACAACAATTAATGTTATATAAAATTTTTGTTTCTAATCCAAAATCTTCCTTGATGAAAATAAAAGCATTATAATTTAAAACAACATGATCCAAATCAACTGTGTTTCTCAGTTGATCTGTGCTTCTACAGTACTTCAGCATCAACTCAAAGTTATTATTTCCCCATTGTAATGTATGTCAGTAATGTTACATTCACATGGCCTCTTTGACCTGTTTTCTGCTTTATTTTTTACATTAGATTGCTTCTTTCAAATCTAAGTCATAATAATTTTCAAACCTTTTACAAGCCACATTAATTCTGAAACATCTTTTGTATTTGCATGGACTGAAACTTCATGCAAGTTGTTTAAACCTGTGAAATAAGGTCAAGAATGAATGTCAGTAGCTCCTGTGAAACAAAGGAGGGTTCAGCAGAATTTTAGAACAAGAATGATATAGGGAAGGATCCGAAGGGCCTCAACCTAATTTCCTCTGACCAGAGGCAATTAGTCTGCAAGATGATATTGTTATGACCAGCGAGAAAGTAGACGGAGATCTTCTGTGCTTACTCCATTCAGATGGAAACTCTGACTCAAGAATACCTGTTTTGAAGAGGCAGGAGAGGTTCATGTCATTTTTTTTTTAACTGAAGATTTTTAAATTGGTGACTTTTAGAAATTTTTATTTTATATGTCCTCATTTGACACAAGTAGGTAAACATAGCATTCTGATTCTAAAAGCAACACATTTCACTACAGAAAATTCTGAATATGGGTTTAATCCATATAGCAAACAACTATAGTCTAAGTTATCATCGGACTTGTGAGCAGGGAAAGGGAGAGCAAGAGGGAGTGAGTGAGTGTGAAGGAGAGGGCCAGGAAGCAGGAGACAAGTGTCTTAAGAGATGACATCAGAATTTCTCTCAGGGTAAGGCATCTCTTTGTTATCAACATAATTGCAACAAATCATGACAGGAATGAGTAAAAACCATCAAAGAACTATGGCAAATGCTAATATAAATTCAGCACTTCATATGTAACTAGCTCTTCTTAGCACAACAAAATAAAACCTTAAAAGAAGCAGCAATGAAAATAATTTATTGAGGTAGAATAGTCCCGTTAACATGGTTAAAGGCAATATCCCCTGGAGGAGATAAGGACCAATGTATTTTAATAATTTGGATATACAACATTTAACATTTAGTTTTCGGATGTGATGCATAGCCATGGAACCACTGTTATTTTTTCTCCCCAATTAGATAAAGCTACCTCATTTCTAGTGGTTAATTCATTTTAACTTGAAGAAACAAAGAGTTTGGGCTGGGTGTAGTGCTCATGCCTGTAATCCCAGCACTTTGGGAGGCTGAGGTGGGTGGATCACCTGAGGTCAGGAGTTCGAGACTAGCTTGGCCAACACAGTGAAACCCCGTCTCTACTAAAAATACAAAAATTAACAGGGTGTGTTGGTGGGCACCTGTAATCCCAGCTACTCAGGGGGCTGAAGCAGGAAAATCACTTGAACCTGAGAGGCAGAGGTTGTAGTGAGCCAAAATCGTGCCATTGCACTCCAGCCTGGGGAACAAGAGGGAAACTTCACCTAAAAAAAAAAAAAAAAAGGAGAGTTTGACCAACACCAAAAGAGTGCAACATGTATATTTAAATGAAACAAAAAAAATAAGTATGCCTTCCCCAGGATATCTGTAGTAATTGGGTAGGATGCTGGAGTTTTCACTAAACATGTAAAGTTTTAATCAAATTAGCTAAGTACAAATGGTTCAGGAAGGACATAATAGGAGGCAATCCAGAGACTGATAGACCTCCCCCATAGGGGCAAAACAAAACAAAAACCACCAAACACACACTTACTCTAAAAAGAAACATAATCTGCAGAAATATAACTCTATGACAATAGAAATATTTTATATGTTAATGGGAGCTGTCTAGATCCTCAAAATAGAGCCTTTGATTTGTCTTACTAAACTTAAAATTATCCCCTTTCCCAACCAAATTGAGGTGTTTCTTTTCAAACATGAACAGATCATGCTAAATTAAAGAACTCAAACACATAAAAATACTTGTTGTATAACTCTATTTATGAGAAATGCCCAAAAGAGATACAAAATATACTACTGGCTACCTGGGGCTGTGAGTGGGAATGGGGATTGTAAATGGGCTCAAAGGATTTTATTTGGTGATGAAAAATGCTCTAAAACTGGATTATGGGGGTGAATGTACCATAATCAATGCGAATGTGGGTCAGATATTCCTTATCCATCTTGTAGCTAAACCCTCTGGAATATATGGTTTCCAGGGATGATGTATAAATGGCCTACATTAAGAAATGAGGGTAATTATAGCAATTTGGTTGAACACTGTGCGACAATTTAGAATTAAATATTATACAGTAGATTATTATGGAAAGAAGAAAATAAATAGACTGATTCAACTTAAGAAGTTGAATACAAAGAACAACAAAATTGGCTGGGTGTGGTGGCTCACGCCTGTAATCCCAACACTTTGGGAGTTTGAGGTAGTTGGATCACCTGAGGTCAGGAGTTCGACAGCAGCCTGGCCAACATGGCGAAACCTGGTCTCTACTAAAAATACAAAAAACAGCCAGGCATGGTGGTGGGCGCCTGTCATCCCAGCTACTCAGGGGGCTGAGGTGGGAGAATCGCTTGAACCCAGGAGGTGGAAGTTGCAGAGATCATGCCATTGCACATCAGTCTGGGCAACAAGAGGGAAACTCCCTCTCAAAAAAAAAAAAGGAAGTAAAATTGATTAATAAAATTTAGTTTGTAACTAGTCTTTAGGAAATCAAAAGAAAAATTAAAATCTGCAATTTTGACACATCTAATTAACATAACGAGAGTAAATACAATGATAAATAATATAGTTCAATTGAAAATCGATTATATCAAGTACACTTCTGCAGAGTCATGTTGCAAAGCAGCTATTACAACAAAGTTAAAGATCATTCATAGTGGCCAACCACCCGTAACTTCCTAAATATGGATTTATATTCATATTTACTTTTAAGATGATAAGTATGTTCTAAAACTGACTATGGTGACACTTACACAAACCTGTAAATATACTAAAATCAGTGAATTGTACATATAAGTGGGTGAATTGCAAGGTATGTAAATTATTATCTTAACAAAACTTTTTATTTTTATTTTTAAGATGGAGTCTCCCTCTGTTGCCCAGGCTGGAGTGCAGTGGTGCGATCTTAGCTTACTGCAACCTCTGCCTCCCGGGTTCAAGTGATTGTCTTGCCTCAGCTTCCCAAGTAGCTGGGACTACAGTCGCACGCCACCACACCCAGGTAATTTTTGTATTTTTAGTAGAGATGGGGTTTTGCCATGTTGATCAGGCTGGTCTCAAACTCCTGAACTCAAGTGATCCACCCGCCTCGGCCTCTCAAAGTGCTCGGATTACAGGCGTGAGCCACCACGCCCAGCCTATAAAAATTCTTGTTTAAAAAACATTTTTGTGAACTTCAAGTTCTGCCTTTTTTAAAGCCAGAAAAATAAAACATGATTACAGACTCATCACAGTGTAAAATAATATGTGCCATGTGTTTTGGACAGCCAGGAGTTAGAGAACAAAGAAGATATACAAAATCATACCAGGCTTGTCAACTTGTTCCTGAGAATCAAAGATCAAGACCTACCATGTCAAGGCAGGAAGTCATTATTCCAGCACAAATAAAGCCAATTATTGGTTAAAATTAGAAGTGGAACACATCAATAAATAAATACATACATAAATAAAAACATCCTGATAAAGACTAGAGGGATGTGAGGGGTAGGAAAAAGAGTTGTTAGACAATTTTAAATGACAGAATTTTAAAACACTGAAGTCTGAGAGAATGGGAGTCTTTTATTTTGATGTTTTCACTAAAAATGTGAATAACTCATATCTTTCATGAGTGAAATGAGTCAGTTATTTTAAGTGTTAATTACTGGTTTTATAAATACAAACTATATAACTTTGATGACTAATCAAGCACAATTATATTGAGCACTTGCCTTAGGTAATGTGGTTTCATTTTCAATGGAGGTAGAAACCTCATTAAAAATGAGTTTAAAAGAAAAAAATAATTTTATCTGATGGAGTCAGATCCTAGAGATAAGAATTACGGAGAGAGAGGTGTGCCCACACATATATACTTAACAAAACTAAATATGAAATAGTGAGACACTAACTCATGTTAAATTGCTTTCTATTTACTACTCTTCTATTTCAACCAGCCATGTTTTTGTAGAGTGATAAGTCATGTAAATACTGAAAAGCACTAATTTACAAGGCATATACAAAATTGTGGAAGCAAGAAATGGCCTTTCTAAATAATTTTATATGGGCATTGCAGATTTTAGCATCCTGTTGATTTTTAAATCTTGTATAGGCAATGAATGTAGCACTAAATAAAACAGAGCCATTTATTAAAGTTCAGGGAACTTACCAGTGTGCTGCTGCTTGCTGTTGTCCTGTGTTGCCATAGTAACAATATCTTCTATGCAAAAATGGGGTTGGGTGGTTGTAACTACCCACTGTTTCTATGCCTTTGAAAGGGCATGATGCTGTTAACTTGGAAGCATCATAGATGGGCTTAAGTTTAAGAAGTTCAGAAGAGAATCATAATGCTCATTTACAGAAGAGGGTTTCTTTTTAACTATAGACATAATGGGAAGAAAATAGGACTCAAACATATGATAAATTATTAGTAAGAAAAGGTAGGGAAAGAAAAGTTACAGATTTTGTGTTATTCACTTCTGTAACATTTGATACAATCCCTCATCACTTGAACTAATAATAATAAATTATTTGACCATTTAAAGAAAATTCACAAGGAAGTGCTATGTATTTTCACTTCATAGAATATATTCTATAGCTTTATGTTATGGCTGATCATCTGTTTAATAAAATTTCAATGCAGCAAAATAAACTCTTGGGGGAAGTACTATTCATCTCAAACACTTTGTTGAAATTATATAATTCTGAACTGTATAGTGCCTTTGAAATACTATATTATTTTCTCAATTTTCAATAGTAATCCAATTTCTGTAACTTTCAGCTCAGTGGATTTTGAATAACTAACAGAAAGTATGTAGCTTAGCTCACAGGGAAATACCTTTCTTATTGCTTCTAAGATATTTGTTTCTTGCTATATTGAAGGCACTTGCTATTCTCAAATAGATTTTCATTTGTCTTGTGCTCAAATAAGTGAGTTATAAAATTGGGTCAGAAAGGGGAATGCCACTGAGTAGGCTGTATTCTATGTATTATGGATCTGACTGTTTAGTAACTGCAACCCTGATGAAATCTAGCTCTTCATCTATTGCACATCTTCACCTGCCTGGCTGAATGTGGCTTGGGACAAATACAAGATGATACTGATTAGCCACATTCTAAATTTATGACTATGAATATTGACTGAGCATTAATATTGTCTGACAATGCTGCTACTTCCTTTTTTCTTTTCTTTTTTCTTTCTTTCTTTTTTTTTTTTTTTTTTTGAAATAGAGTCCTGCTTTATTGCCCAGGCTGGATTGCAATGGCACAATCTCAGCTCACTGCAGCTTCCACCTTGCAGATTCCAGCAATTCTCCTGCCTCAGCCTCCCAAGTAGCTTAGACTACAGGCACGTGCGACTGCGCGTGGCTAGTTTTTGTATTTTTAGTAGAGATGGGGTTTTGCCATGTTGTCCAGGCTGGTCTCGAACTCTTGGCCTCAAGTGATCTGCCTGCCTCAGCCTCCCAAAGTGCTGGGATTATAGGCGAGAGCCACTGCACAGCCTATACTTCCTTATTTAGACAATTATTTCACGCTATCCCTTCTGTTTCCTCTGACCTCCTCTACTACTCCCACCTGTCCATCCTTTTCTAGCTAGTGTCCTCTTTACAGTTCTTTCTTATGTAATTTTGTTTTAATGACTTCTGTATTCCATTCTCCCTCTCCCTGGAATACCATTCCTCCATATATTCACACGGTTAACCATTGTAGTGTCTTCAAATCTTTACTCAAATGTTGCCCTTCCAGTGAACTGTTCTCTGGAACTTCTATTTAAATTGCCACATTGCAAAAATTTCTGCACACACTTACCTGACCTGACACTTCTAATCCCTGTTACTTTTCTCTAGTTTTTGCATTGCTCACATCACCTTCTATCATACTATTTAATTTAATATTAGTTATGTTCCCAGTTTTTGGGCAGTCCCCTCAGTAGCATTTACACTCCAAAGGATAGGAGTTTTTGCGTGTCTTATTGTTCAGTTTGATATTTAAATGTTTCCCAAGCACGAAGAAGTTATTTAATAGGCATTTATTGGATAAATAATTGAATAAATAAGTTGGTAGTCTGTCTGCTTTCCAGGTTTTATTCCTCTCAAGTATATAGTGCCTGGTTTCTTAGATATCAAATACTTTCCCTCTTTGGAGTTCTGAATGAAACTTTGACATAGGCCACACCAAATTAGATCATCACTTTGATTTTGGTTTATAAAATGTTGTTGTGTACATTTTTGCTTTATTTGTATTGTTAAAAAACAGTGTCGTTATTCTATGATAGTTTAAATTGACTCATAATCACATATATCAACTAGACTCCAAATGTTTTGATACTTTTAATCGATCTTTAGTATGGTTCTGGCAAATTAGCGTTGTTAGGCATGGCTAAAATTTCTGTTCAAGAGAGCAATATGCCCATTACCAAATACAGTTTTGAGTAGATACTATCATTGTACTGTGTACATATACCTACTTACATTTAGTTCTTTAGTGACAAAACCTGTAGGGAACAAAACACAGAAAGTTTTATGTTATAATTCCTAAAATTTTTGTTGTTATTTAATGTCTTATTCAATTTCTTTTTTAAAAAATGGCAGAATTAACTTAAAACACACGTGAAATGTATTCACTTTCTACTTAAATTCAATGTGCTGCATGAAATTCTGTTTTCCACCTACTTTATTCTAAGACTCCATTTATGCACGTGTATGTATATAAGAAAAATGTGTGTTTGTATTGGTTTGTTTATTTATTTAGAACATTATATTGGGCACTCAATAAATGAATCCTGGTGATATAAATATAAATAAACCATAATATTGAACCAATGCTTCTGTTTGGAAAAAATCAACTGTCACAGTCCAGATGGAAATAGAGACACAGCAACATATAATTACAATAAAATGTAGTGAATATGGCATATAATAAATAAATATATCTTTTTAAATAAGGACTTTAAAATCTAATAGAAGAACAAAGAGACAAGGAGAATTAAAGGCAAATATGGCTGTCAGGATGTTGTTTAAATATAATCTATAGTTATTTCATTAATTAAGATGAAAGAATGCTACAACAGTAGCTGACTTTTTAAAATAAGACACATTCAGATGACACATTGATTTTGATGAGCTACTGTGATTTTCTAACAGATATTTATAATAAGAAGCTTTAAGCGTTTATCTGGAATTAGTGAAAGGGGTTGTGAAAAGAGGTAAGGATTTAGGAATAATAAAAATATGGCTCATTTGAGGAGAGTGGACAGAATTGAGTTGAAGTAAATGTGATGGTGACTGTCAACTAGAAGGACCATTCCACCTTGAGGTATGTATATCTAAACCTGGCGCGTGCATGGTGTAAGATTATTATGTGATTTATAAGAGAACATTTAGTATTGTTAAAGTACTTTATGAATGATATATTTGGAAAACAAACAAAAATATATTAAATGGTATAAACTACAGAACATAAATATGCACAAAGTTGTCTTCACTGATGGAGAAGACAATCTAGTTATTTGCATCCAGACTCTTCATAAATGCTCTCTATGGATGGACATATTTTTTAAAAACTGCTGTGGGTAAATTATTTCTATTTATATAAACATGTAAAACAACAGAATTAAAATAAAATCCTGGAAATAAAATCCAGGATTTCACTGAAATCATTCAATCAGAAGTACCCATGGTAGATCTGGGTACTTTTCCTAGAGTTGAGAAGCAGTATTGTCTAAGTACACTAGGCGGTGTTGTATTAACAGAATTTACTGGAGCAATGAAGGCTCTACTGAAGCAGATTGTTTTGGTAGGAAGTTTCTGTTCCCATATCATAGCTAAAGTAGCATTTTCCTATAACCGAAGTTAACAGACACAACTTCCCAATTCCCAAATTCCATGTAGGGCATTATGTTCCCACAACCAGCTGTTGTAGAGATCCATTCGACATTCCCAGGTTTTGATGAAAGTGGCTAACTTTGGAGCTAACAGTTTAAAAATGAGCATCATGATTTATTAACAGATATAGCAGTGTCCTTAGGGGCCAAAGTGCATATTTGTGGGGGAGTCATTGCTGGTTTCAGTTCAGGTCTTGCTGTGGCAGCCCTTCTCATTATTTGTAAGTATCTGACACCTTATATTAAAGCCATTTTTATTTAAAATAGCTAAAATGTGGTTTTTGTTGCCTGTAACTCATATTGTGTTTGGTACCAAAAGTAGGTCTATGTAATAGATGTTTTTGGATGGGAATGTAATCTGTTTTATTGAAGTCAGTGAGAATCTGATTGACGTTATAGGACAGGAAGCTGTTGTTCCATATGCTACATGGAGCTGAACCCTGATTACTGACATTATCATTAGTGTTCAGCTGGAATAAATTGTCCTTTGAAAACAACTTGAATAGGTAGAGTGAAAAATGACATAGTAAAATATGATAGGTATGATAGATACAAGGTAGGCTGTCCTGTGCAAAACAGAAATAAAATACCAGGTTATACACTTTAAATTATCTCCAGGGATAGTGACTGATCCAGAGATTTGTTATGATTTCTTGAAGAGAATCTCTTAAACTTTTAAGCTCCACGGCTCATACAGCCAAAATTAAGACCTAGAGTTTGATCCAACAAGTTTCTGAAGTAAATGTAGAATGACTTCAAAGCATTTAATGAAATAGTTAAGACATTCACTTGTGAATTGTAAAGCTGACATTTTACAATTTTAATTGTAAAATTTTACAAAATTTTCAATAATTCTGACTATACTGCAAACCAAATATCTCATTTTTATGCCAACAGAAATAGTTCCTAATTTTCTGTTTAAAGAGACTTGTCTGAAACAATACCAAATCTCCAGGTATATCACAAAGATTACTGCATAAATAAAATCTTAAATAAAAGAAAAGTTGGTGAAACATATTACAAGATCCTTTCATTCAGTTGTTTTGTCTGTGAAAAAAGATATTTATTCCTTGAAAAATTAATGTAAGTTAGTTAAACATTAGATAATACCTCCAATTGAATATGGTATTTACACAGGACAAAATGGTACACAGGTATTAACTGGAGAATAATTTTTACTTCAAACAAATGAATAGAAGAATTCTGCTTTCACTGGATGGGGACAGCAGAACACGTTTCTGTTTTTCTCAAGCATATATCAACTCTCCTGAGAGAAACTGATCATTTCATCATGCCATAGAATATCATGTTGGTTCAATGCATTGGTGATATCATGTTTACTGAACTTAGCAAATAGAAAACAGCAGATATCTGTATGTATCTAGATGGGGTAGGTATATGGCAAAAAGTGGCCTCTTGCTTGAATAGAGTTTCTTAGGATTCAGTATTCTAATACCTGAAATACTAATTCAAATATGAAAGATAATTTGGGTGGTCCCCTGTACACTCTACCATTATGAAAGATATACTGTGCTCCGTATATGAAAGAATCAAATACCACATTTGGGCATACTTCTTTGGCTCAGCTGCTGTGATTATGGTGTACTTTTATGGTGTTTTTTATGCATATTTGCTTGTGGTCCATTATATTTCATGAAACTATAAGTTTATAATTTTCATCAAATTTGGAAACTTTTCAGCTATTAGCTTTTCAAATATTTTGCTTCCCCTTCCTTACCCAACCCCATTTCTCCTCTCCTTTTGGGACTCCAGATACATCTAAAGTAAACTGCTTGATTTTTTTCTCACATAATACTTTGTTCATTTTTTCTTCAGACATGTTTCTCTCTGCGTTTTAATTTGGACTGGTTCATTGTATGTCTTCAAATGTATTTTCTTTTAATCTTTTCTTCATTGATGCTAAATCTGCAGCTAACTCCACCCAGTGTATTTTTATCAGATATTATGTTTTTCATCTCCAGGAGTTTAATTTGGATCTTTCTGTAACTTCCCTTACTCGCTTAATTATGTTCATGCTTTTCGCTGTATTTTGAATATGTGGTATGTATTTATAATTGCTCTTTCAATGTCTTTATCTGACAATTCCGTCACTTATTCTTATATATCTACTAATTAATATTACCTTGATTATGGATTATATTTAGTATATTTGCATGCCTGATCACTTCTGTTAGATGTCAGATTTTGTGATTTATATTTTTAGATGATATATTTGTATTTCTTCAAAGAGTATCACGCTTTTACTGCAACGTAGTTGAGTTACTTGGACTCAGTTTGGAACCTTAAAGCTTACTTTTAAACTTTGTTAGGGTGAATCCAGAGTGGTCTTTAGCTTGAGGCTAATTTCCCCTCACTATGAAGGCAATACTCTGAGGACCCTACTTCTACTTGATACTCCATGTAGTAGGAGGTCGTTCCATCTTACTGATGAGAACATAAAAAGTCAATAGGTCTGTGGGAGCTCTTGGGAATTTTCCACCTACTTTCTGGCAGTAACTTTTTTGTTTTATGTCTTCCATATAGTTTCCTTACAACAGGGACAGATCAGCAGCCAGCTAATCATTTGTATAGACTCCTTACATATATATGAGGGTTTTTCTCTCTCGCTTTCTGTGTGTACATGCATGGCAACCAGGGACTACGTTAGAGGGAATGGGGAGATATTGGCCAAAGGGTAGAAAGTTGCAGTAACAAGTAAGTTTATTGCCATGCTGTTTACAATAGAAAAGACATGGAATCAACCTTGGTACCCATTAATGGTGGATTGAATAAAGAAAATGTGGTACATGTACACCACAGAACATCATGCAGCAATTAAAAAGAATGAAATCATATCATTTGCAGTAACATGGATGGAACTGGAGGCCATAATCCTAAGTGAACTAATGCAAGAACAGAAAATCAAATACTGTATTGACTTATGTTCAACATGCAGGTCTATCTTACAAGTAGAGGCAAAACATTGAGCACACATGGACATAAACTTGGGGACAACAAATATTGCAGACTGTTAGAGGGGGAAGGGAGAGCAGAGGGTATAGGTTGAAAACCTATTGGCTACTATGCTCACTACCTGGATGTGATATACTCATGTAATAAACCTGCATATGTATCTA
This sequence comes from Piliocolobus tephrosceles, assembly GCF_002776525.5. Lineage (NCBI taxonomy): Eukaryota > Metazoa > Chordata > Mammalia > Primates > Cercopithecidae > Piliocolobus > Piliocolobus tephrosceles. The sequence continues at coordinate 23,219,365 of NC_045436.1, read as the reverse complement.
AATGAAAGTTGAATTGAAAAAAAATGATGAGTAAGTTCAGGAGTAAGTACAGCGTGATGACTTCAGTTAATAATACTGTATTGTATACTTGGACGTTGGTGAGAGAGTCCATTTTAAGTACTCTCACCACACACAAGGTAATAATGTGAGATGATAGTTATGTTAACGAGCTTGATTGTAATTATTTCAAAATGTATATGTATAACAAAAGATTATGTCTTGCACTATAAAATACACAATTTTATTTGTGAATTATATTTCCATAAAGCTGGAAAATAAAAAAAGAAAGACAATTACATCCCTTCAATACCTGAATTCAAAGGTAAACCAGATTTAAGAACTATTTGTGCTCTATTTTTAGCATACTTGCTTTACACTTTTAGAACAGCATAATGATCAAAATGTAACAATTTTTTTTTAGTTCTTGTTTTCAAATCTTGGTCCAGCCTTTATTATGAGTATATAAAAAGACAAAAATATATTTTTTTCTTTTCTCTCATCTCTGAAATGCTAGTGAAAATAGTTCTGTGAAAATTAAATGACAACGTACATTAATCACCTTACATAGATCTTGGCAAAGCAATTTCCAAATAAACGCGAGCTATTACTAAATGGGCAACCTTTAACGTATTTGGCCCTAAATTCTTGCTATAGATGTCAAATTGGCATTTGTGCACAGTTTCACTTTCGCTTATGGGTTTATTAGACTCAACAGCATAAAGCAACAACACTGGTAATTCAACAGATATTTCAGCCATGGAATGGCTATGCTTCCAAAGTTTACTAAAATAGTTAAATCTCAGCCAGGATGAAAAAGACAATTTTATTACTGTCCTAATTGCTGGCCTTATATTTAAGTCAATGATAGGACTTACAGATTGTAGATAGAAACATACTTCTATATATGACATTTCCTCATTCTCTGAATTGAATGTTAGCATTTCTGCCTTCGATTTCCCACCACTTGCTATCTGCAACACGTTCTTTTTCCCAAATAAGTAAGACTCTCTGGTGGCACCCTGAAGAGAATTCAAGGAAGAAACAGAGTTAAACAAGTTAACAATTATGATTAAATTAAATCTATATTAATTTGTGTTCAGTTTACAGTTTTTCTTTAAACATCGTTTGCCTTCTTGTTGTCCTTTGTGAGAAAATGCTTAAGGTTTAAGCACATGAATGACAAATGTTCTTAAGCTTTCAGTAAGTGCTCAATCATTTTAAGATATACGTTCTGCCAACAGTTGTCAGCAGCAAATTGTACACCTTTTAATATCACAGCATGGTTCATATTTTCTATGATCAATTAAACACTAAGAGTATATAAACTTAGTTATATCAAAACTAACTTTCACATATGGATCTCTTTGAAAAGAAACCTGTGAAGGGTTTGAGGTTTACCAGAGCAACCTGGCATACCAGTTGAATGTCAATATTCCATTGTTTATAACTTTAATTTTATTCAGAGTTTACAAAATAATATTTACTTGAAAATATCAAATTTGGGTATTTTTTGATAAGTGCCAAAAATTTGTTCATCATGTTACACAAATTATTTTTCCCTTTGTATTTATCCACATAGTAACTTTCTTTTGAATCTAGTGATACATAATAAAACAAAAATGGAATGTTTCCCTGTAGTAAATAATAAAACTTATGATCTTGATGGTTTTAATTTTGTCTTCATCACTGGAAAACACATTTTTATTAACTAATACATATGTGGTATTAAATGTATTTATTTCTTCCCATTGAAATATTAATTCTGATGTTTTCAAACGATTTCACATTACATGCAACCTCAAATCAATTTGAAAGTAAATTTGTTTCACTTTTAATTTCCAAATTCAAGGGTAAATCAGTTTAAGAACTATTTGTACTCTATTTACAAATACAGTTTTGTAAATTACATAAAATAGACATGTTTTACTATATAGAGACTATCATATTAAAGAAGACTGTCTGTATTATTTCAGGCTACTTCGGAAATTAAATTCACATATTTTTTTTCTTCAGAAAATATCTAGATGTGAAGAAAGAAAGCAAAAGGTTGAAATAATACCCTAGTGGTTTTCTATATATATAGATAGACAGAAAAATAGAAAGGTAAATGACAGATAGGCAGGTGGATCAATAGACGTATTTGCTGTAGTTTGGTTTTGTTTAGTACCCACAGTAAAAATTATGTTTTGTATCAAGACATGGACACACACACCTACCCCCCCCCCCCACACACAGGCACACATTGGAACACACACCCATAACAAAATTTAAAAAATAATTTTTATCCATTTTATAAGGAGTGTGATAAGAATAGTGGACATCAAAGGTTTCCATGTCCTAGTCACCAGAACCTGTAAATAGGTTACATGGCAAAGGAGAATTAAGCTTGCAGATGGAAATTAATTTGCTAATCGGCTGACTTGAAGACAGTGAGATTATCACGGATTATTCAAGAGGATCCAATGAAATCACAAATTCTTAAACGTGAAAGAGTCACAGTCAGCGAGGAAGATGTGATAAAAGACTTAGTTAGAAATGATTCCCACCACAGCTCTGAAATTAAGACCTCAGGACCTTCAGCCAAAGATGGCAGAGTGAGAATTTTACCCAGTTGTTTTCCTGGGGGGACAGGCCTAATTAAAAGTAGTGAATCTACATCAGAATTAGTTGTAAGCTATTCACAGTCCAGGTTTCCAGCCTCAACTCCAGAGACTGAAATTTTAGTACATCACAGTGAGCCTAAACATTGTTTTGAGTTTTTGATTTTGTTGTTGCTGTTGTTTTTCATCTCTTCATGTGATTTTGATGCAACCAAGTTTGGGAAATACAGAATTAAAACACTCGTGATTCCTAAAGGACGATGGCAGTGAGGGGTGGAGTGATGTGAAAAATGGGCCTACCAAAATCACCTGGGAAGTTTTTTCCTAATTTCATCTGACTCTTCATCTACACCTAGTAACTCTCTGTGTAATATAGTGATATCACTTCAGAAATTTGGGAAGAATTTAAAGATTTGTGTAATTGGATAAAGATCCCCAGGTAAGTTTCACTGTCCCTCACTGCTTTTACAACAATTGAACTACAGATTTGGTAGAACTAAGGAGAAAGTCCTTTAAAAAATGTTTTAATGAAGTTTTTGTTTGTTTGTTTGCTTGTTTTAAATGCACTAGACAGTAGTGAAACCAAAATGGGGAGATAGCATAAAGACTGACAAAGACTCTAATAAAGACTGACAAAGACTCTAAGACGGGAGCCAAATGGGGGAAGATGGGAGGAGAGCCACGTTCAATATGCCTGTATGTATCATGTCATATTTACGACAGGAATTGTGAGGCACTTTAGGAAGCTTTGGTGACTCCTTTTGAAATGTAGCAAGGTCTGCAATACCCTTCCTACCCCAATCATTTAAAAGGTGCAAAGGGCTAGGCTAAAACAAGGAATGGCAGGCAATGGAAGACTGATCTCAGGTTTTTATAAGAGAAAGCATTGACATTAGGGTAATTATTTTAAAGCTCATCTTGATGAAACATCAGCAGTACGTTTAAGTCTGTTGTATGCATTAGACTTCTCATTGTAAAAGGGATTATGATGACTTAAGTAAAGATTGCATATCATACCTCATTCAGAGGTGCTTTAGAAAGAAGACCAAGGTTAGATGATTTGTTCATAATGTTTACTTGAGCTGGGATTGCAATGTAAAGTCCTTTGTGAGAATAACTTCTTACATACCTAAAAATGCATTGTAAGCTGTCACTGTTATTTTGAATTCCCAGTTACGGAACTAGGAGAAAAGTATAATTCAAAATACAAGCGACTACATTGCCGGACATTTACTGAACCAATTTTGAAAAGATTATTTCCTCCAACTAGTATATTTTAACCTGAATTTCTTTCATTGCCAGGCTGTCATGCTTCCCCAGGCCACTCCATTAGGTCATAGAGGCCCTATCTTACATAAGGTGTGGTAAATTATGGAGGGGTAACATATGACTCCCCAAAACCAGTTGCTTGCAACAACAAAGGATTGTATTGCTCGAACCACAGAACACAGTCCACTGTAACTCAGCTGTGGCCCTGCTGCAGGTCATCTTCATTTTGGGACCAAGCTTTTCTCATCAACTCTTGCTAGAATATTACCAGACATCATATCATTGTGGAATAAGAAAAGGATAGAAAAATGCATCTATACATACATATATATGTGTGTGTGTATATACATATATATGGAAAGACAGATACACACACATATACAAATACACACACACAGATACACAAACTTCTATGGGTGTGTGTGCATGTGTAATGTATGTAATAAAAAGTCATTTTAAGAATGTAACAAAATTATAGTTTCATGTTGTATAAATAAGCGAACAGAGACTAAATGCGTCTTAAATCAGTGATGTGCTGGAGCCAGCTTGCAATGGCTTACGAGAGCTGATTATTGACACCTCTACCCAACTCCATATTTATCCAGAGACAGCACATTGGTAGCTTGAAACCAGACAGGGTGGGAGCACTTACACTGCAACACTACAAATCAGGGCTGGCTGGGGTCTCTTTTTCCCTGTAGTACACCACTGCTTAAATGTAGCAAAAGTACAGCTAAATGATAGTCCTCAAAGTAGAGTACAGGGGTTAGAAGTTTTCTTAGAGCCATGAAGGAGTGAGGATCTGAAGCTCCTCAGGGCTGATCCACAGGCAGAAATCGTCAGGCTGTCTGTTACTTTGTTGCAATGAGACAGAAGCAGAAAACTGTTCTTTCAGGACAAAAGTCTAGCTGCACCACCTGGTTAGCTGCAAACACAAATCAAATAACTAAATTTACTTTTCTAGCTCCTTGAACACAATGTTTACACAAGGAACCTCAATGGACTCATATATTTTAAAATGTTTATTCTTGATAGATGGGGTTCTTTCTACACACCACCTGCTTAAATTCTGCAGTGAAGTTAATGATCCTTTTAAATCCAGGATAGAACAGATACCTGATACAAACTTACTCATGGTACATTTGTTTTTGTAATGTTTTCTTTTTAAAAAATGTCATGACTATTTGCCTGAGAATGTATTTTTTACGTTAAGCTTCTTCATAGACTTTACCAGAATTGTATAATAAATGCTTTAAAATTCATTTCAAGTGGATTTACACTCATACCTGTGTATATGTAGGTCTTATCCTCATATGTAGCATCAGCAACAGCAGAAAGAAAATATATTACAAAGCTATATTCTAAATTGTTAAAGTTTTAGATAATTTATCTAAATTATAATAACTTTTTCTAAATATTTTCACACCAAAACTCTTCCTTAGAGGTAGCAATATCAAAAGCTTTTATGCATCTAAGACTTTTGTTTCTTAAAGCAATATCATATTGATGCTCATACACAAATAGGTAACATTTAGATGGACAAGAACACATAAATATTTTTAGAAAATGCAATCATTCAACGCATATTTTCTGAAATGAATAGTTATGTCACACATTTTCCTTTTTATAGAGATTTATTAATTTATTGATGATTATTATTTACTTATTGGACTGTTTCAAAACATTGGTATCTTAGAACTGCAGAAATATTCTTCGTGCACATAGACGTGTATTACATATATCTTTGCATGCTTGTGCTAATGTATCTGTAGGAAAAATTCTTGATAGTCATATTAGTGAAGAACTAAAATAAATATGGATTGAATTAATTCGTATAGTTAATTCATCCTGTTCTACGTATCAGTTGTTCACACATATTAAAAAGGATTCATGCAAACTGTTTGCAGGTATAAATTCACTGTTTACCATGTCCTTCTCACACTTCAAAGGCATACATCTTATATACAAATGTATATTATTTGATAAAATTACCATAAAATATCCTTGATAAAAATAGTATGTATTTTTAGAGATGACAGAGAAGCACTACTGTATTCCTTGATGAAGCAAATGTAGAAAATGTAAGTTCATTCGGGGGTCATCATTGGCAAGTGCTTTACTTTACTTGATCTTGGGCAAAAGGCTGAGAAGTGATAATTGCCTTGCTTGAGTCCTAAATATTTATTTTTTTGGAGAAAACCTGACCCAAATTGGAGCAGGAAGAAAATCATCCACTTTGCAAAGTATTGCACTCATTGTCTTTTCCACATCTTTAAAAAATATATAAAGAAAGTTAACGTAACTTAGGCTAGGTAACTCATTTAGAGTATAAGCCATCATAAATACTGAGTGATGTTTCAGTTTCAATGTTTATGTGTGGGCCAGAGGGCAGCTATGAACATTTCATATATACTAGTAAAAGCAGAGATTTTTTAAATGATAAATTAATGATTTTAGGAACTAAACTCATGGGATTATGATAATTTTTTCAAAGTGGATGTTAAGTCTGGATAAAAGGTTCTTCTGTCTTGTTGCCTTGTGGTTATTTTAAATTGAATATAACTTCTAAAGAGAAATTAAAGGACTTGCTACTTTAATGATATTTAAATTAAAAGAATTTCATCAAAGCATTCAAATTGGAAAGGGAGAAATACAATTAAATCTGCTCATAGATAACATAATCTTATATGTAAAAAATTTTAAAGATTCCACACAAAAACTAAATAATTTAGTAAATTAAATTACTATTTAGTAAATTTAGCTAAGTCACAGAATACAAAATCAGTGCATAGAAATCAGTTGTGTTTCTATAAACTAACATGAACATTTCAAAAATAAAATTAAGAAGCTAAGAAAACAATTTCATTTACAGTAACATCAAAAATAATAAAAATTCTGGCCGGGCGCGGTGGCTCACGCCTGTAATCGCAGCACCTTGGAAGCCGAGGCAGGCAGATCACGAGGTCACGAGATTAAGACCACCCTCGCTAACACGGTGAAACCCCGTTTCTACTAAAAACACACACCAGAAAAACAAAAAAATAGCCTGGCGTGGTGGCGGGTGCCTGTAGTCCCAACTATTTTGGAGGCCGAGGCGAAAGAATGGCGTGAACCCGGGAGGCGGAGCTTGCAGGGAGCCGCGATCAGGCCACTGCACTCCAGCCTGGGTGACAGAGAAAGACTACCTCTCAAAAATAGATAGATAGATAGATAGATAGATAGATAGATAGATAGATAGATAGATA
>NC_045436.1:23197095-23212241 GCF_002776525.5 Piliocolobus tephrosceles | reverse complement strand
ATAGATAGATAGATAGATAGATAGATAGATAGATAGATAGATAGATAATACAAATTCTTAGGAATAAATCTAACCCAGAAAGGGAAAGACATATGTTGAAAATTCCAAAATTTTGGCCAAAGTAATTAAAGAAGACACCAATAAATAAAAAGACATTTCACATTCATGATTTAGAAAAGTGAATATTGTTAAGATGTCAATACTAATCAAAGTGATCTACATATTCAACATAATCTCTACCAAATAATGTGTGTGTATGTGTGTTTGCAGAAACAGAAAAATGTGTCCTAAAATTCACCTGAAATCTCAAGAAACACCAAATACCTAAAACAATCTTGAAAAAGAAGAATTAAGTTGGAGGTATCACACACACAATTATGAAAAATAAGAATAAATTTGGAGGTTTCACATTTCCTGATTTCAAAATTTATTGCAAATCTACAGCAATCAAAACAGAGTAGTGGGGCAGGGATAAAGGCAGCCACATAGGCCAATGAAATAGAATAGATATTCCAGAAATATACCGTAACATACATGGTCAAGTGATTTTAAACTTGGGTGCCAAGACCATTCAATGAAGGAAAAGACAGTCTTTGTAACAAGTGGTGCTGGAAAACTGAATAGCTACATGTAAACGAATAAAGTTGGACCTTTATTTATCCCACACTCAAAATTAAATCAAAATTAAAGGGTAAATGTAAAAGCTAAGACTATAAACTCTTAGAAGAAAATGTAAGATAAAAGTTTAGGACACTGAATTTGACAATAATGTCTTAAATTTGACACCAAAACACAGGCAACAAAGCAAGAAAATTAACAAATTGAACTACAGAAAAATTAAAATTTCCATACATCTAAGGGCACCGTCAACAGAGTGAAAAAGCAACTCAAAGAATGGGAGAAAATATTTGTAAATGATACATCTGACAATGGGTTAATATTGAGAGTATATAATGAGCTGCAATTTAAAAACAATAAAAATGAACGAACAACACAATTTTTAAAAAATGGGTAAAGAACTTGAATAGATATTTGTCTAAAGAAGATAAGCAAATCACCAATAAACACATGAGAAGATGCTCAATGTCACTAATCATTAGCAAAATGCTAACTGAAACCACAATGAGATAGGACCTCACACCCATTAGAATAGTTACTCTAAACAGAGGAACCAGCAAAAAACACCAAAAGGAAATCAAGTAAGCAAACAAACAAAAAAGCCCAGAAAATAATTGTTGGTGGGAAGTGGAGAAATTGGACCCTTTGTGCACTGTTGGTGGGAATGAAAAACTGTGTAGTCACTACAGGAAAAGTAAAAGGAAGTTCCTTAAATAATTAAAAATAGAATTACTGTATGTTCAGGCAATTTTACTTCTGGATATATATCCAAAAGGGGTGAAAATAAGGACAGAAAGAGATTTGTCAACACTTGTTCATGATAACATTATTCAAAATCCAAGTGTCCATCAATAGGTGTAGGTAAACAAAATTTGGCATATTTTTTATATTCAATGGGATATTATTCAGTCTTAAAAATAAAAGAAATTTTGACACATACTACAATATGCATGAATTTTAAGGACATTGTGCTAAGTGAAATAAGCCAGTCATAAAGACATAAATGCTGTATAATTCCACTTATACACAGTACCTCAGTAGTTAAATTAATAGAGGCAAAAAGTAGAATGTTGATGGCCAGGGGTTAAGAGAGACAGAAGGATGGGAAGTTGTTGTTTAATAGGTACCAAGTTATATTTTTCCAAGGTAAAGAGTTCTGTGGATGAATGGTAGTGATGATAGCAAAACAATGTGAATGTACTTAATGTCACCAAAATTTACTTTGAAGATAGTTAAGGTGGTAAATTTTATGTTTTACGTATTTTATCGCAATTAAAAATTTTTAAATAGCAATATGATCACAAACTTTTAATTGATATTGAATTCCTAATATTCTAAGGAAATTATATATTTAGTATATGTGAGGAAAAATAAAACTGTTCCCCCTCATTAGAAAAATATAGTACTCAAAATATTATATTTTGTAATATTAGTATTAATAAGAAAAAATGAAGAGATGGGTTTTAATTTAAAATTTAATGACTTGTACATCAGAAAAAGAATCTAAGAGTTTTGGAGTGAGTTTATATTAGGCTTCTTATAGTTTTACAAACTTATATACCATTAAATTTCCCTGGAATACATTTTTTAAATAATATATGTTAAATACTCATTGCTGTTTTGAAACTTGTTGTGTGTGTTGTAGTACCTGAAAAGTGAAAGATGGTAAATATTCCCTCCCCTTAAAAGACAACAAGGTTGTAGCACAGAATAAAGTTAAGCTCACATTTTTAAAATACATAAATGTGTGAATTGCTCTTAGCTACGTTCAGATACAAAATTTGGTACCAATAAAAATATCTATGTTCTCTAAAGTTCAATTTCCCGGTCTACATTAATTATTATCATCTTTGGTGTCCAACAATGTGCTTATATTTTTAAGCATGTCTGAATTCTGTATTTTAAAAAGCCCTAACAAGATTCTGTTCTCAATGTCTTCATAGATAAATTATTTCAGAACTTCTTCAGCACTTATGCAGTTTAAAAATGATCATCCTTCCTAATTGAAATACTCATCAGATTTTATTATTCATTTGTGATATAAGAGCTTAAACCGCTGTGCATAATTATTAGAGTGGATATTTCTAGTCTGTCTGTATTGTTTATAGTTAACAGAACTGAATTTTGTGGATGCACGAGGCACCTTTGTCTGGAGAAAGGATATAGCCACACAAAGAGTATAATTGATACTAATTATACTTTGTATTAAAATGGGGAGGCTCCAGAATAAAGTGGCTCCCTGTATGCAATTTTCCACATTCATCAATCATAGCAAATCTCTGTGAAAGCTGAAGCCACAATATATCCTATTAGAGGGGAAAAAAGGGAATTAATGAATACTATAGGACTTCTCCAAGAAAAGAATGCTTAGCCTGCAGCCTGTGATTACCTGTATTGTTTGAATCATTAGAAATGTCTGCTTATGGTAAGATCTGTTACTTGTGTGTGTTTCATTCAATAATTCAACCATTTTTGTTCACACAAGGTATAACTCTAATAAAAGACATAACAGAATTCAAGAAAACATTTTCTACTGACACAGAGAAGAGCAATACATTATATAATCTAAAGACCATAGATTACAGGAAAAACATGCAAGAAGTTATAAATATCAAGTGAAAAAAGGTAGAAATCTCCTTTGTAAAGCAGGAACTACAGAAAATTGGGGAATAAATAAGTAGAAATAGAAATTATAAAAATTAAGTGATAAAAAACTATTCTCAGTCAAAGATGAGGTCAAATGGACAAAATTTTAAAATAAAATAGCAAATGTAAGAACATTACTTGTTAGTGTAATTATTAATATAGAGCTACAGGGTATAGTTTGCTATTTAGAGCTTGATAAAGGAAAATTTACCATATTCTTAAGTAATCATAGTGCATTTATAAAAGTTCATTATGCATTAGGTAAAAACACTATAAGCTACATAAGGTAGCAGGAAGACAAATACTACTTTAATTACAATTTAATAAAAAATTAAAATAATAGCAAAATAAAAACTAAAATATTTCTCCTAGAGAAAATTAGTGTTATTACACTAAATAATGCTTGGCCCTGGAGAAGAAGCAAAATTGTAGCCTGTTGAATGAAAAATGATAATAAACATGCCAATATCATAATCTATGAAACATAATTACAGCAATGATCATTGAAAAATGCAAAGCTTAGTTATGTTAATTAAAATGAAAAAAGGAAGATAAATTATTAACTCTTGAAACTAGAAAAATAAATAAAAACATGGCAACACTACTTGCCCCACTCCCAAAAAGGACTAAAAGTACTGTAATGGAAAATACAAAAACATATTTTAATATAGTTAAAAAATTAAATGAATAAATGTAGGACTAATAGAGCTAATATTAAAATTTTACAAAAGGTCAGATCTTAAAAAAGAAAATAGACAAAATAAACTATTAGCCCAGTAAAACATAAAAAGACATAGCACAAATATGGAAGTTAAGAAATCTCAAAAGAATAAAATAACAAAAGTATACAAAATAATCGCAAAGAGAAGAAATAATTCTTGAAACAGAAATTTGTGCAACTAACTTCAAATAAACTTTATAATATATATATTAAACAAATAACAAAAACATAGAAAGGAATTGCAAACAGAAAAATCACCATAGAACTAAAATAAAATCATGAAATTTCTCACTGCCTTTTTCTTATCCCCCACACCAATAAAGGTGTCATGTATGGATGTTTTCACAGAAGAGGTAGACCAAAATTTAAAACTCCAGAGATCTTAATACTTCTTACATGATTCCAGATTATAGATAAAGTAAGAACATTTCCAAATTATTTTTATTAAGGAAGCGTAACATTGATTTCTAAATCAGATAAAGAAATCATAAGAAAAAAGTCTCACTTATGATTATTGATTGAGTGATTCTAAGTAAAACTGTTACCAAAAAATCCAGCAGCGCATCCAAAAATAATGTAGCATGCTATGATATTTTTGGTATTGATATTTTCAATATGTTATATGGTATTTTAATATGTTATTTTACTATTTTAGCATAAAGTTTTAATTATTTTAAATAAACAGTAATCAAGCCAATATTAATACAATGATTAATACAATTGATATTTCTTAGGAGAAAAATATGAAATGATTATCTCTTTACAATGCTAAAAAGCCATCTGACAAAACCAACATACTTTACTGATAAAAATCACTTGAAATAGAAATTGAAGAGTATACTGTTAGCATGGTAAAACCCTTGGGACAGGAAAAAGAGAATAATTATTATTTTTCACCTGCTAGTTAATGTTTTATTAGCCAGTCTAGTGATGCAATCAGTCAAAGGAAAAGAGATGTACAACAATTTGAAAGAAAATGTAAGATTATTATAGATAATAATATACTATATTAGAAAAACAAAATGCAAATCTAAATAACAACAAAACTCAGGAAGTTAAGACATAAAATTAACATCAAATAAATAAATTTTAATAGTCTTCATACATACAAACAGCAACAATTCATAAGATACAATTGAAACTAAAATTTCTTCTGTCAGTAACACTAAAATAAAATACCTAAGCATACATATAAGCAAGAGATGTGGGAAATGTATATGACAAATACTTAAACACTCCCAAACAAAAGTTATAATAACAAATAGAACATCACCTCTTTGAAAGGAAAAATCAATATCATAAATGTGCCTTTATTTTCTTGTTAATATATTAATTAAATGGAATAGTAGCACCATTTTGTGGGGGTGCTAAACAATTATTTCTAAAGTTATATTAAGGGTAAATGGTAAAGAATGCATCTCCTACAAAGGACAGCAATGGGGAGCACCTAGTCCAATCAAATGTTCAAATATACTCTTCAGCATTTACAATTAAAACACTGCAATATCGGTAAACAACTAGTTTGACAGGGCAATAAAACAATAAAAAGTCCAGAAGCAGCAGTATAAGGTCAGAGAAAGCAGAGGAGAAGAAATACTGGAGGGCCATGCCCTAGGAATAGGATCAGGATTGATATAGAGTAAGTCTTACCCAACTGCAAACTAGGTCTCAGCTCAGTCCCTGATTGTACTGATCTGCTGAAGGGCATCGGGATCTGTGATTGCTCTGCATGCCAAATACAGGCAAGAGGCAACCAACTCTGGAGGAAGAAATGTCATTGGAGGACTCTAAATTGAGAGAGAGAGAGAGTGTGTGTGTTTACAAAGCATCTGGCATTCAATCAAAATGTCTAGACACGTGAAGCAGCAACATGATATGACTAAAAGAAAGAAAACATAAAAAGGGAACAAACTCCCCAGTAATACACATATTGGTCTTAGAAGGCAAGAATTTTAAAACAATTAACATGTCTAGGCAAGTAGAAGATAAGACATACAAAATGAAAAATGGAATCTTTGTAAATAATTAAAAGTCATTCAAAATCTAAAATACATACGATCCGAAATGAAAAATACAATGGCTAGGCTTAAAAGTAGATCAGACAGAAGAGAATGTAGGATTAGTTAATTAAACTTTAAAACAGGTAAATAGAAAACATGCAAATTGAAGCAGAGATTACCACAATTACTTAGGGTTGGATGATTAAAAGAACTCAAAATTTTCTACGTAGTGTACTCACATAAAGCTAACGCCGATAGTACAGCAGGATAATTAAATGACAGACAGCCATTGATCATTTTGCAAATTTACAAGTGAAGCCCTTAAAGGCTCCTTTCTAAATGGCACAGGATTTACTCTATTGGATTATGAATTATCAAGAAATGTGGATGGTAACTTTGTGTCAGAGAAGTGCAGTCACAATTTTACTTAGAGATCTTTTAAGTTCTGCTAGTCCTACTACTAAAATCAGGTTATGTAACTGTATTTACTGAGAGATCTTTTTTGTTCTGCCAGTCCTACTACTAAAATCAGGCTATGTAACTGTTTATGGAACATGCAAACCAATGATCCATGTATTCCTAAATGATGTTGACATGTAGTTTTAGATGCCTTGAAGGAAATGTAAAACTTTACCAATACATTATAAATCACTAGCTTGCATATCTCATTCTTACATTAATCAAGGGTCAGTACCAGTCTTCCAGGTGTTCCCAGAAAATACCAGTTTCCCCACTCCATCTGCAAGGTTCCTCTGTACTTACTAAGGTATTTAAAACAAACAGGAAAAAATAAGCTATAAAAATTATGCAAGCCATGCTCAGATGTCCATATCTATCAATCTAGTTTCTCTTTTCATATTTATATATGTCTGTTTATCTGTATCTGTATCTCCAACATGGCAGGAGAGACCAGGTTAGGAATACTCAGAGACACTGGCCAAAGGTTTTCCTTAGCTGATGAAGGATGTTAACCTATAGATCTACAGATTCAAGAAGCTCAGGTAATTCCAACAGAAAAAATAAATAAGTAATAAACAAAACAAACAAACAAACATCCCTGCAAATTTCAGTCATACTGTGGAAAATGAGAAGCAAGAGAAGTTTTCTTTTTTCTTTTTCTTTCTTATTTTTTTTTAAACAGAGTCTTGCTCTGTCATCCAGGCTGGAGTGCAGTGGTGGAATCTCGACTCACAGCAATTTCCGCCTCCCGGGTTCAAGCAATTCTCATGCCTCAGCCTCCTGAGTAGTTGGGATTACAGGGATGCACCACTACAACAGACTAATTTTTGTATATTTAGTAAAGATGGGGTTTCACCATGTTGGCCAGGCTGGACTCAAACTCCCAACCTCAGGTGATCCACCCACCTCGGCCTCCCAAAGTGTTGGGATTACAGTCATGAGCCACTGCATGCACCCAGTCATATTCTTAAAGCAGTTCTAATGCCAAAGAGAACATATATATTGACTTTAAAGTGGACTTCCTAAGAAGAAAATGGAATAAAATATTGTAAGTACTAAAAGCAAATAACTATTAACCTAGTAAAAATGTTCTTTAGAAATGAAGAAGGCAGAAACATGTTTTCAGACAAATAAACCTGTCCATTTACTATCAGAAGACCTCCTGTAAAAGAAGCTCTAAGTGCTAAATGGAGTTAAACAGGAAGAAGAAAAATGATCATGAAGGAAATATGTAAATACAAGTAGGAATAAAGAGTGTTAGAGTAAAAATCTGAATATTTACTGACAATGCAATGATAGTAATGTCTTATGGAGTTAAAATAAGAGATAATTAAAATTCGTGAAAACAATAATGCAAAAATGACATGGAACAAATAGAGTTAAGGTTTTAAAAACAATAATCTTCATTAGATTCTAATAAGGGAAGAAAGCATGTTTAATTCCAGGATTAACCCATAGAATACATAACTAACATAAGGGCAAATAAAGTTAGAAAAGTATTTATTTAATTCAAAGCAAATCACATCTTAGCACATTATGACAAATCATCATTTTAATAAGTCTAAAATATGTTTTAAATAGAATAATTTCAAAAATGTAAAACAAAACCATTGAATGGGTCAATGCTTATGGTTCACTATGATAATACAGATATATTGACAGATTGATTTTAGTCATTGTGTTGTAAAAGGATTTAACATATTCACTAAAATTTAGAAACCAGTGTATAATTTTACAGTTCTCTTGAACTTCAAAGGCTCTTGGCACCAGCTGTCACTATTTGATCAATATACTAATTGACTGATAGAACACAGACTGTTTAGGAACATGGGAATACTGCAACAAGCACACAGGCCCTGGGTTTGACTAGTCTCACATTTTAATTCTTGCCAAAAAAAATTAATAATCTTTGCTCATGTGATTTTGATCTGCATTGCAATCAGTACTTTTCAATGAAAAAACTACTTCTGCTTCTTTGCTATATAGAAAATTTATTCATCCACATAATATCTATTCTAAAAATCTACTGGAATTACAATTCATGGCCAAAATTTATGTTGGTATCCTTTATGTTTTCTCTTTGGTGTCTTTTAAAATACCTAATCTTAAAAAAGCTATTAATTTTACTATTGTCTATATATACAGTGCATTATGAGTCTATTATAATTTACATGTGGAATTATTTCTAAAAATTCTCTAAATATTCCTGTAGATAATTTAATTTGAGCTATTATGTAAACTCACTTTATTTAGATAAGCTGTTACCTTTGCTGATGAACTCAGTGAAAATCTTAAAGCTAAATTCATAACTCATGCAATTAACTACTTGAGAGTATTAAAATATATTGTATATGTTGTTGTACTTCCTGCCTACCCACTTCTTCATAGCCTGCATCAATTTCTGTATCTGGTACATACTCGATAAGTATTTGTTAACTGAATGAATACAATAGTTTAAATCAAAATGTAAATTGTCACAATGTCTTTGTAGAACAAATCTACATCTCCAAATGTAACATAGTCAGTTTTTTCCCTGGAGATGTCTCTTCCATGTATTATTTGATGTGGTAAACCATTCATAGCAGCTATTGCTAGAGGTAGCAGTTCCATTTTAAATTATATACTAATTGATTTAAAATGATTTAAGAAAAAAATGTTAAGTGCCTTTACAAATGTCATTTTTATTTACTCTATGTATTTAAGAGGCATTCAGGGAAGCTTGATTATATCTAGAAAGTTTTTCATCGTTTTATCTATCCATAGTATCCAATAAATCTATCATAATCTTCCTTTCTTAAATCACACCAAAGGATATTATTGTTATCTCTTTCCCTTAACTCCTTTACCTTCTAAACCTTTGGTCACTTACAAAACATTGACTAGGATTGTCAATGTTTTGTGGAGTAAAAACATTGAGTGGAGGTAAAAATCAATTTTGAAAATAACAGGTGCTCAGTTAAAATAACATTTTTGGTTGGTTACAAAACTTTGATTAATCTAAGAACTAATGCGTGACACAAATCTTCAACTATCAGGAGTAACTTGAAGAACGAGTAAAAAGTTATATTTAACTTCCAAATAATGGAATTCAAAAAGAGGCTTAGTTTTTAGGAACAAAAATAAAATATATTGGAAAATGAATCTACTTACTAATCCTTCATATACGGTAAACTGCTAAAATATTGTGAAACCTCTAACCTATTCCATTTAGTTGTTGACATTTTCTGGAGAGAGATATCAGATCTGATCATCCTCCACATAGTTGCTAAGCAACTGATCCATAAGATGGAAGTAAAGTGCCATGTTCATAGGCATTGTAGAATGTGACTGCCCTTAAATTATTCCAGTAATAAAATTATACAGAAATTCAAAAATACAGGATAAAGTACTGAGCCCTCAAATGCTAAACTAAAATTGCTAACCTTTGAAAAGCTAATTACCGTAGCACAGAAATCAGTACATAATCACTTTGCCCCTTTCAGAGGAGATATTTTCACTTCACAAGTACTTCACATGTAATAGGAGTATTCAAAAAGCAATCTCAGAAGGATATGCTGTTTAAAAGGAAATAAAAATTTTCGTTTCCTTCTCTGTGTCTATATTTTTAATTCATGTACTGAAGTTGATGGCTAAAATTGAATTAAATGTCAAGTTATTATCACTGTCATTTCTAATTTGGGTGACTTAAAACTTTCATATACGATAGAACAAATTTATTAAAGAAGTGAGAACTGAAAAGTATATTAGTCACATCAGATGGGTTATAACATCCACAGAGTACATTTTACTAACTAGTTGCAATTAATTTTAGTAATAATCATTCAGTTCAGGAGAGGAGCAAGAACTATATTCACATGAACAGAACAATAAAATAACAAGTAGGAGAATTTCTTGATTGTCTAATAGAGACTATATGTAAAAATGGATTCTGCAGTATAAAACATAGCTGCATTAGTATTCAGTAGTAATTGCCATGAATGTAAGAAAAATCACTAGTACACACAGTCCCTTGATTTAGGGCAAAAAATAGATGGTTTAAATTCATGCCCAGAGAGTAAACTCTCAAAGTCTTGAGACATAGTCTCCTTCCTTCCTTGTTATAAATTTTAAAGAGACACAGATGGTAACCCACTACAAATTTATGACAGCCTAAAATAATCTAGCCAAGTGTTAGCAAATGGTTATAAATGTCATGATTTGTTTCTGCTTTCAGATTTACCCCAGAGCATTCTACACACATATGTTCAATATATAGCACATAGCAAACTTCAAAGGAAAGTGAACATGAATTGTACTCTTCCATTCTCTTCCCTTCATAAAGAGGGCAATTTTAAATTGTTTATTTTTACTATGATTCATTGATGGCTTCAAAAGTAACCATTTTACTATGGATAGAGTCACATATTTCTTCACAAAACATGGTAATGAAAGGTGAGAGTAAGTAAAAAGATTTTTCATACTAAATTTCTAAATTATCCTCATGGGAAGTTTTCTGAAATGTTAATTTAACAAAAAAGCTAAATTAACTACACAATTTTTTTTATAAACTCACTACTTGAACACTTAAAATAGTTAAAGGTTGGCTGGGAGCGGTGGCTCACGCATGTAATCCCAGCACTTTGGGAGGCCGAGGCAGGCAGATCACGAGGTCAGGAGTTAGAGACCAGCCTGACCAACATGGTAAAACCACGTCTATATTAAATATACAAAACTTAGCCAGGCATGGTGGTGCATGCCTGTAATCCCAGCTACTTGCAGAAGAATTGCTTGAACCTGGGAGGCAGAGTTTGCAGTGAACCGAGATCGTGCCACTGAACTCCAGCCTGGGTGCCAGAGCGACTATGTCTCAAAAAAAAAAAAAGCTAAAAGTTACAAGTCAATGTCCTACTGTGTTGATTTAATTCACATTTTGGCTACTGTATAAAAACAGTGTAAAGTGCCTCTGAGAGTATTTTTTAATGCTTAACATTGTTTCCTTGATGTTTCTCATAGAAATAGATGTTCTTGGTGATTCTCCACAGACTCTCTATGCATGAAATACGTAGATGATGTGTTTTTTCCACTAGTACATTTAGTATTTCTTATACAATTTATGGCAAATGAGTCATGAAAAAAATTATAACTATTAAGTTTTTTATTATTTGAAGTTTATTCACATATTTCCTCATTTCCCTTTCCCTGAAATACAGTTTACTTGGAATTTGTAAAAATTCTCTAACTCCCTTTAGATTTCATGGGTGAAAATCAGTCAAAATAACTATTAGGCTAGTAAACAGGAAATAATTCCTACTTTTAATAAGAATACAGTTTTTCTCTTTTCTTAACCTCAAATTAGAGTATCAAAATGAGCTAATTCTGCAATCATCATACCAATTTGGATGTGTCTTTTGATTCACAAATCTGAGAATACACATTTAACAGACATATTTGTCCCTGAGGTTAAGTATGTTTCGCCTGTTAAGCAGAATTACTTTCAACTGTATTTAATTCTAGGCTCACTTTTAATTCAACTTTCGCATGTTTGCATCTTAGCTTACAAATTTGAATATTTAC
Organism: Piliocolobus tephrosceles; assembly: GCF_002776525.5. Classification (NCBI taxonomy): domain Eukaryota; kingdom Metazoa; phylum Chordata; class Mammalia; order Primates; family Cercopithecidae; genus Piliocolobus; species Piliocolobus tephrosceles. The sequence continues at coordinate 23,200,244 of NC_045436.1, read as the reverse complement.
AAAAAGAATAAAAAGCACATTTTTCTTAGTTTCTTATTCTTTCTGAAAAAATGTATATTTCAAAGCATAAGAAGTCAATCTTTATATGTGGTTTGGAAGAGATTCTCATGCTTGAAAATGTATACTGTAATTCATTTCCTCTATTTTAATTGAGAAACCAATTTAAAATTTTAGTTCCTTTCCATTTTCTTATCTAAAGTAAGAGAATATTATTCAAGGAAGTTCTTATTACCTAGGTTAACAACCAATTGACAGATTTAAAGGAAAGAATAACAATTCCTCTTACTGTGAATTATGGCCAAGAGATTAGAAGCTACTTAATATTTATTCTGATTCAGAGAATATTAATAATATGAGTTCATTTAGAGTTTCTTAGAGCTTTACAATTCACAATATGCTTAGACATTACTTATTTGCCTTTACTTATACCACCTTAAGTTAGACATTATTATTCCTACTTTTTCAGGTGACAATATGGCTTAGGTCAAATGATTTGTACAAAATTCTTCAGATAGTCATGGAATTGACTACTGTTTTTCAATCGTAGTGCCACTTATACAATTGAAGGTCTTTGAGATCCTTCATTGGAGCCATGTGCAATTTGACTTTAGAAATGTAAAAGCACTGTTTTCATCTTCTCAATCACACAGCACTGTTTTCTGGTGACCAAGATGAACACTTAAACATTACTTATTTTCTCGTCTGATTCTTTCACTAGTAAGCTAAGACAGTGATTCCAATAGGGGCTTTTATGATACACCCAGGAAGTAATATAATGTTTTCGGTGGGATATCTGTTTTTGGCCTATACTTCAGTCAAGACTTATTCTTGACTATGAATGTTTCAGATGGATTTTCTATTGCTATAAATGCATGAAAACTTTGATCCTAGACATAGAGCATCTGCAAAGAGGCTGAATAGCAAATCCTTAGTAAAGACCAGAGCAATAAAATAAAATAAATTATTTAAGAAAATGAAGCGGATAACTCCAATTATGCAGAACACATTGAATGAAACAAACTCTTACACAGAATTGTTATGAATTGAATGTTTGTGTCCCCTTCGAATTTACGCCTTGATATTCTAATCTCCTAGCTGTGGCTACATTTGAAGATGGGGCTCCTAAGGAAGAAGTTAAGTTGAAATGAGCTCATAGAAGTGGGACTTGATCCAATAGGATTGATGTCCTTATCAGAAGAAATGCCAAAGAGCTTGCTCTCTTTTTCCCTGTGCACATGGTCTACAAGCCAGGATGGAGTTCTCACCAGATATCAAATAGATGGACACCTTGATCTTAACCTTCTAGCCTTGAGAACTGAGGAAATAAATTTCTGTGGTTTAAGCCATCTAGTCTATAATATTTTGTTATTGCAGTCTTAGAAGACTAATACAGGGACACTAGCAATTAAAAAATGTGGCAGATTTGTCTTCAATCCATTCTTATTTGATTTTTATATGGTGGGAGGTAGGGGTCTAGTTTCATTCTTCTGCATATGGATATCCAGTTTTCCCAGCACCATTTATACAAGAGATTGTCCTTCTTCCAATTAAAAAATTAAATAAATGTCTATGCTCTAAACTGAAAGCTGTTATCAATGTTAAGGGCATGTAATTAAGAAAAAGGTAGACTAATGGTATATCTTCTTTTGAGAAATGTCTACTCAGATGTTTTGTACATTTTTTAAATTGATGATTAAACTTTTTCCTATAGAGTTGAGTTCCTTATATATTCTCCTTATTAATCCTTTGCCAGATGGATAGTTTGCAAATATTTTCTCCATTCTGTAGGTTTTCTCTTCACTTTGTTGATTGTTTCCTTTGCTATATAAAAGCTTTTTAACTTGATGTGATCCATTGGTTGCCTGTGATTGTGGGGTATTACCCAAAACAACTTTGCCCAGTCTAATGTACTGAAGAGTTTCCTCAATGTTTTATTTTAGTAGTTTCATAGTTTGAGGTCTATGTTGCAGTCTTTATTCCATTCCATCCTGATTTGATTTTTGTATATGGTGAGAGATGTGGGTCTAGTTTCATTTATCTGTGTGTAGATATCCAGATTTTTTTTTGAGATGGAGTCTCACTCTGTCTCCCAGGCTGTAGTGCAGTGGCACATCTTGGCTCACTGCAAGCTCCATCTCCCAGGTTCACACCATTCTCCTGCCTCAGCCTCCCAAGTAGCTGGGACTATAGGCACCCACCACCATGCCTGGCTAATTTTTTGTATTTTTTTTTTTTTTTTAGTAGAGACGGGGTTTCACCGTGTTAGCCAGGATTGTCTCAATCTCCTGACCTCATGATCCGCCTGGCTCAGCCTCCCAAAGTTCTGGGATTACAAGCATGAGTCACCATGCCTAGTGGATATCCAGTTTTCCTAGCCCCATTTATAGAAGACACTGTCCATTTTCCAATGTATGTTCTTGGTATTTTTTTTAAAAATGAGCTCACTGTAAAATTATGGATTTGTTTCTTGATTTACTATTCAGTTCCATTGGTCTATGTATCTGATATTATGCCTGTACCATGCTGCTTTGGTTACTACATATTTGTAGTATAATTTGAAGTCAGGTAATGTGATTCCTCCAGTTTTACTATTTTTGCTTAGAATAGCTTTGGCTATTCTGGGTCTTTTGTGGTTCCATATAAATTTTTGAATTTTTTTTAGCATTTACTTGAAGCATGTCATTGGTATTTTGATAGAAATTGCACTGAATCTGTGGATTGCTTTACATACTATGGACATTTTATATTTATCCTTCCAATACACGAACATGTAATATCTTTCCATTTTATTGTGCCCTTTTCAATTTGTTTTATCAATGTTTTATATTTTTTTTTGTAGAGAACTTTCACTTCTTTGGTTGAGTTAATTCCTAGATATTTTGTTTTATTTGTAACTATTGTGTATGAAATTAGTTTCTTGATTTCTTTTTCAGATTGTTTGCTGTTGGCATATAGAAATACTACTAATTTTTGTATATTGATATTATATCCTGCAACTTTACTGACTTGGCTAGTTCTGATCATTTTGTGATGGAGTTTTAGGTTTTTCCAAATATAAGATCATATCATCTGCAAACAAGGATACCTTTTTTCTCTTTTTCTTTCCTTCCTTCCTTCCTTCCTTCCTTCCTTCCTTCCTTCCTTCCTTC